>NC_138868.1:26146921-26544421 GCF_965194805.1 Balaenoptera borealis | reverse complement strand
GATACAAATGTGAGTTAATGGTCTTTACCTTCAAAGTCTAGAAATGTAAAGCATTTATTCAAATAAGTGTAATCCCAGACATGATAACACTAGGCATGATAAAAAAGACATGATAGATAAAAAAGGGTTCTCTAAGGGTTCAGAGTTCAAAGCACACAGTGACCAAGCCTCATTTGTTCACCTATAAAATAAGGATGCTAAACTAAATTTAAATTTTAATTTGATTGTTAATTTGTAAATATCCTGTCTCATTACCCAAATAGTTATAAGTGCAATAGCAAATTGAAGCAGATGGTGTCTAGTGCTAGTTCTAGCAGTAAATTTCTGATTTAATTAACCTTCGGAGAAGAGATTTAAGCTATTGAGGAATTCAAGAAATAGTTCATGGAGGAGGATTCTGAGATACACCCTGAGCAAGGGGAAATCAAATTTGGCTGAAGGATAGGAGGGTAGTTCTTACTGACACAAATTGATTTGGAAAGTAGGAGGTTGTTGATGAGCAGTTTTCACAAAATGATATGTTAAGTGAGATATAAGGTAGTAGTTTAAGGTCATAAGTGATCAAGGAAAAGTAGGGAACAGAAGAGAAGAAATTCAAACATTTTACATTTTATAGAAGAAAGCCAATAAAGATCATGTGATTAAATATGAAAAGAGAGGGATTTGAAGAAGTGAGGTCTGGGAGAATGATTAGCCTTCAGAAAAAAAGAGAACAACACTCCTTTCTTTCTTAGAAATTAGAGTGAAGAATAAGATCAAGGGCCAAGATACAAAGATTTTTGAGATTCCAGAGAGGAATAGGACATTATAACATTGTAGACCTGATCTTGTTCAATAAATTTCAAAATACCAGAACTAAGGAGAATCTTAAAGCCCGAAAATATTAATGTAAATAAATAAAGGAAACAAAAAAAATTCATTCATTAAACAAACATTTGTTGAGCCTCTTCTATATTCAAAATGTAATGATTAAAAAAAAAATAGAGACCTTGTCCTCAAGGAACTAACTCTGGTGGAAAGATACAGATATATACAGATAATTATAATACAATGTGGTTACATGTAATGGTAGAGATTTCTCCTACAGAGTATTATGGTATCAGGAAGAAGGGGCTTCTAAAACAGAAATGGAAGATCAAGGAAGGCTTGAGAAGGTCAGAGATTTCCTAAGGGAGGTGAGTTCTAGGCTGAGACTTAAAAATCTTAAAAGTTAAGAAATTAGCAAAGTGGAAAATGTGGTAAGGGCATTTTAGAGGGGAAAAACAGCATAAGCAAAGACAGATGGATGAAACATCATTTTATATAAGGAACTAAAAACAGTTTAAGGAGATGAGAGTCTAACATGTAAAGCTAGGAGATGATTGGGATGAGGCTTGAGAAGCAGGCACATCTTGAGGATCTTTCATGCCATGTTAAGGAGCTTGAACTGATTAATACCTTCACACATTCTGCTCTCTCATACAGAATGCCTTCCTCTACCTTTTCTGTTTAAACATATTTAAAAATCAGATCAAATTCCATATCCTCCATGAAACTTTCTTATGAATCCATCTGACACCAACTGCTCCTTTTCTGAACTGTACTTGCTGCCCATATCATATGATTAGTACCTTATTGTGTATACTGCCTGTTCTTACTGTCTAGTTCAGGTAATCTTGTACTTTATTACGTCAACTGATAATGCTGCCATAAAAGTTATTTTTCATTAACTGTTTTAGTTTATAGGTTTCTTTATTTTTTAAGTTAATTTTTTAAAAATTTTATTTATTTATTTTTTGGCTGCATTGGGTCTTGCTTGTTGCACATGAGCTTTCTCTAGCTGCGGTGAGCAGGGGCTACTCTTCGTTGCAGTGCGCGGGCTTCTCGTTGCGGTCGTTCCTCTTGTTGAGGAGCACGGGCTCTAGGTGCATGGGTTTCAGTAGCTGTGGTGCACGGGCTCAGCAGTTGTGGCTCACGGGCTTAGTTGCTCCGCGGCATGTGGGATCTCCCCAGACCAAGGATCAAACCCATGTCCCCTGCATCAGCAGGCATATTCTTAACCACAGCTCCACGAGGGAAGTCCCTAGTTTATAGGTTTCTTAAGCTCCAGTGGGAAATGCACTGTGGGAACACTTGATAAGTATTTCTTTAAATTTTCTATAAATTATTTGTAATTACTAAAACAGTGAGTTTCTCACAGAAAATGTTTTACACTATTATGAGTAAAACATTCTCTATTCACATTTAGTAAAATTTTTGCCAAATTTCTCCTTGATTTAAGAAAAGGAGTAGGGATTTCATATACAAATTTTAGAAAGTTAGAAATACCTAAATTCTAAAATTGAATGGTCTGAGATGTGTGAAGGAAATGAGAGAATTGGAAATTCTCTCCCTAGGGATCATTATGGAACCAAACATGAAATAAACTATTAAAGGTACCATAAATTCAACTAATCTAAAGCAACACAACAGAGATCTCTGGATCAAATATATAAGCACTGATTTTGTCCAGCTTATACATAAAATGTAGGAAAATCCTTTAAACATTTCTTAAACACTTATAACCTTTAACTAAACTCCAAATGTTTCCAAATATGAAACACAAATTGCCCAAATGTCTTAATACGGTTGATTCTAACACACCTGGAAATTTACTGCTCATTGAATTTAAACTGAAAGTTAAAGTTTTAGTTTATATGAAATTAATCAGTGCCAGAGAATTTCATAAAGACTTTTCTTATTATTAACAGAAAGTTTCCATGGGTCAGAAGAAAACTAAGAAGCTAAAAGGCTTTCTGACATATTTCTCTGCCATGTCAATATTAGCAAATAGGATAAATGACTTACGAAAATTAGGTGAATAATTTACAATAAAAATTTTCAACTGAAATGCATACATTACAACAAAAACATTTTGCCCTAATTATCAATATGATCATTTCCCAAAGTGTATTCTAACAGGCACAAAAGCCACAAGATCTAAAAATAGGTTTCATGGTCAAATAAATCTGGGAAACACTGCATACTAACTCCCCATCTCAGAGATTAACAATACCATTAGCATAGGTAGAACCTGTTTAACTTTAAACCAAATTTCCCAAGTTTATCTTGACTGTGGAACACTTTTTTGAGAATTCACAATGCCAACTAATATTCTGGGGAACATGTGTGCCAAAGAATGTATTTTGGAGAATTCTAACAATAAAATTGTTCCTGTGTTCTTACTTTGCCAGTGGCCTGAATTGATTATAAAGGATAATTTCCCAACAAGAAACACTGTGTTCATTCAACTATTACCAGGACTAATAAAAGAATAAATATCAACAAAGATATTTACCATTTTAAAAAAGACTAGAAAAAAATAAAATAGAAAATATAAGAGTATATTGCTCATACTAAAGGTAAGTATTGCCTCATGTGTATTTATTTTAGTATTTTATTTCAGGTGTATATACATATGATTATACTGGCCTGCATATAAAATGTAATTTTTAATGTGGGATATAATCAGAAAATTTAAGAACGCTATCAGTTCCAAAAAAGTTGGGTTAAACAGGTTCCTTTACTGCAGGATTTCTGAGAGCCTTTAATGAATCTCCAAGAGCATTTCTGGTCACAGGAACCTTTTTTTATTGAAGCATCTCCCAAGACTGGTGCTCCTTGGAACACAATTTAGGAAATACTGCCTTTTGGAAACCATGCACCCCCAACTGTCTTGAGGCACATTATATAAAACCAATGTTCAGTTCTCACCTCTTTCAGAATATCCACATTTCTCATTTTAACTGTTGGTTCTTCACTATTTGGTCAAACTTACAATAACTTTAATTTGACTAGCAAGAAGTAGCAGTTAAACACCTGTATTCCAATTCTGGCTCTACCACTTATTGGCTGTGTAGTTTATCAGCCTTGTAGTTTATCAGCCTTGCATTATTATTTAATCTCTTTCCCACAGCTTCCTCATATGATATAAGAATAATGGAAATACTTATGTCAGAGGGTTTGGGATTTGTTTTTTAGGATTAAATGAAATAATATGCATAAAGTACTTAGTCCAGTGCCTGGCATTCAGCATATGATAGATATCTACTACAGTCAGAATATCACTATTATAGCAAGAGGAAGTATGAAATCCATAGTCAAAGCTAAAGAAACTGAAAAACACCATGCTGCCACCCAGTGGGCACTATGATATAAAAACTGATGCTAGTATATGTATATGTATAGGTATAGCTGGTTCACTTTGTTATAAAGCAGAAACTAAAACACCATTGTAAAGTAATTATACTCCAATAAAGATGTTAAAAAATTTTTTTAATTTAAAAAAATTTTAAAACTGATACTAGTTCCTGATAATATGGTATGAAGCAGTATAAAATTTAAAATATTCTCTCAAGTTACATTAGCATACTTCATAAATCATCAAGTGGGGAATATAATTTTTAAAAATTCACTAACTACTCCAAACCAACCCTGAAACCAGGGAAGGTTATAATAAACACTCAAATTGGCTAAAGAAATGGCTAGCAAAGAATACTGTGAAGGCCTGCAGAATAAATTCCACCTACATAGCATTTGCTGATTTTCAGGTTGGAATATTTCAGCAAGGGTTTTTCCTTCAAGGTACAAAACAAAAACAGCCATAGACATTTATCACAACCAAGACAAAATAGCAAACAATCAAAGTTAAAGTATTTCACTAATCTAAGGGGAAGATTGTTAGTGGAATATTCACATTTTCTTTCTAAATGAACTATACTGCTCTTTTTTTTTTTTTTCTGGCCACACCAGGCGGCATGCAGGATCTTCATTCCCCGACCAGGGATCGAACCCATGCCCCTCTACATTCTAAGCACGGAGTCTTAACCACTGGACCGCCAGGGCAGTCCCCTAAATGAACTATACTGATTATAAAGGTTCCCATAAACGCCTTGAGAGTCATCACTGACTATGTCCAAAAGCAAAGCTAAGTGGCAAATTAAGACAATAACATGAGTAATTTAAATGTACAATTCAGCATTATCAGGATGAAGTCAGTCATTTCATAACCAGGGAGATTCCATTCCAGTTTGCTTGTGCAAGGCACTTCAGAATAAAATAACCCTAAGAATAAAGAAAAAAGAAACTTTCCTTGAGAATGTACACACTTCGGTAACTGCTCATAGCCCTAGAAGGATTTTTGCACTAAACTTCAAACGTTCCGCCACGTAACATCCACCAAAGAAAATCGAGACTCACCAGTCACAGTCTGAAATGTTAGAAACTTTGAGCACCAGACTCATTCGAAATTTTTCACAAGAATGACCAACATGATTACATTTATTCAAAACGCGAATGCGAGGTTTAAAAACAAAACAACCCTAAAGCACAAGTATAGGATGGACGCGTCTGCGCTTCCCTATGACGAACAGACGAGACACACATTACTAACCGCAGCCTTGACATCGTTTTCAGGAAAAGTCACGAGAAGCCCAAAGAGGGGGAGGTCCGAGGGTGCCAGCCTCTCCCTGATCCAGTGAGTGGAAGATTTTAGACGCCACCAACGCACAGTCAGCCCCTGAGCAGCCAGAGATGCAGGTCAAACTCTTAAATGGACCCTGGATGAAAACAATCTGGACTGCTTCTAAACGGTCACCCGCAAGCTAGCGACTGCTCTGAGTTACCTCAGCCAGAGGGCTCTGGAGCCCCGCCGCCCCAGCGCTTCCGGTTCACCTTTCCCAACCCTAGGGCACTTCCGGTTTTCAGGCCTTTGGGACCCTAGTCGAGCGTGGGTGGGGAATCTTGAGCACCTGGGGCAATATGATTGTGGTTTTTTTGTTTTTTGCTTTTTTTTTTTTTTTTTTTTTACAATAAAGCTCCTGGAAAGTTGTCTCTGGGTGTTCGATGCTTTTCTCTGTTTACTTTCAGTATTGGTTTATATATCCATGTTAAAAATAAAAATCCTTCGGATTCTTCAGAGTGTGTGTTTTTGAGAGTGAACGGTTCACAGCTGACAAGTATCCAACAGAACCAGCTGTACAGGAGATTGATGAGCGGCAGCCATGGCTACATGATCTCAAGTTTTCAAAGAGACCTCCTAAGTAGGAAAAACAAACAAACTTTGGAAGGATAAAGAAAATAGGAGCAATAGGAACTGCAAATGGGGACAGGAGAGAGAGGGAGACCTCACTGAATATCTTTTTGTATTTTTATGTTTGAATCGTATGAAAGTGTTATGCATGCAAAAAATTAAACGTTAAGGGCTTCCCTGGTGGCGCAGTGGTTAAGAATCTGCCTGCCAATGCAGGGGACACGGGTTCGAGCCCTGGTCTGGGAAGATCCCACATGCCGCAGAGCAACTGGGCCCGTGAGCCACAACTACTGAGCCTGCGCGTCTGGAGCCTGTGCTCCGCAACAAGAGAGGCCACGACAGTGAGAGGCCCGCCCACCGCGATGAGGAGTGGCCCCCGCTCGCCGCAACTGGAGAAAGCCCTTGCACAGAAACGAAGACCCAACACAGCCAAAACTAAATATAAAATAAATAAATAAATTAAAGAAACGTTTAAAAAAAAAAACTAAATATTAACATTTAAAAAAAAATTAAACACTGATTTTTTTAAATGAAATAATAAAGAGAAAAACTGTACATCTAATCACACTGATGATCACACCTATTCTGGCACCTAACTAATATAGAATGCAGTATGTTTCAGGCCTCCTACATAGTTTTTGCTCTGCTACCAAAATCTGAAAGAAATGGTCCCTGTCCTCAAAATTTTAACCATATTTGCAAGTAAAAGTCTATCTGGAACTCTCTTTTAACTCCCTCACTTCCTTCAGGTGTTTGCCCAAATGTCACCATATTATCCCTGACTACCCTAAATAAAACAGTAACACACATACACATATTCTACTACCCCCTCCCTTGCTTTTTTATATAAACAGTGCCCCTAAGATGAAACTTCACAATAGACTGTACTAAATGGTACCTCTTGCGCTTCTGCAAGGTCTTGAGTTTGTTTTGTTTTTCTGGCGGAGCCACGCGGCTGGCTTGCAGGATCTTAGTTCCCCCACAAGGAAACCCAGGCCACTACAGTGAAAGGTAGAGTCCTAAGCGCTGGACTGCCAGGGAATTCCACCCTCTCCCCCCCCTCACTTTATTCTCTAGAACACAATTACCATCTAACATGGTATATTTGTTTATTGTCTATATCCTAAAACATAAGCTCCATGTAGTCAGAGACTAGTTTTTTCACTTTCTTTCGTCTCTTTTTTTTTTAAACTGAAGGATAGTTGACGTATGATATTATATGTTACAGGTGTACAACATAGTGATTCACAATTTTTAAAGGTTATACTCCATTTATAGTTATTATAAAATATTGGCTATATTCCCTGTGTTTTACAATATATCCTTGTATCTTATTTATTTTATACATAATAGTTTCTATCTCTTAATCCCTTACCCCTATCTTGCTTCTCCCCCCTTCCCTCTCCCCAGTGGTAACCACTAGTTTGTTCTCTATATCTGTTAGTCTGTTTCTTTTTGTTATATTCAGTAGTTTGTTGTATTTTTTAGATTCCATATATAAATGATATCATACAGTATTTGTCTTTCTCTGTCTGACTAAATTCACTAAGCATAACACCCTTCAAGTCCATCCATGTTGCTGCAAGTGGCAAAATTTCATTCTTTTTTGTGCATGAGTAGTATTCCATTGTGTATATATACCACAACTTCTTTATCCATTCATCTATTGATGGACATTTAGGATGCTTCCATACCTTGAGAATTGTAAATAACATTGCTATGAACACTGGGGTTCATGTATCTGTTCAAACTAGTGCTTTGGTTTTTCGTGGATATATACCCCGGAGTGGAATTACTCCATATGGTAGTTCTGTTTTTAGTTTTCTGCGAAACCTTCATACTGTTTTCCAAAGTGGCTGCAACAATTTACACTCCCACCAACAGTGTATGAGGGTTCCCTTTTCTCCACATCCTCATCAACATTTGTTATTTGTCTTCTTTTTGATGATAGCCATTCTGATAGGTGTGAGGTGATATCTCATTGTGGTTTTGATTTGCATTTTCCTGATGATTAGCAATGTTGAGCATCTTTTCATATGCCTGTTAGTCATCTGCATGTCCTCTTTAGAAAAATGTCTATTCAGGTCTTCTGTCCTTTTTTTTTTTTTTTTAATTTATTTATTTATTTTTGACTGTGTTGGGTCTTCGTTTCTGTGCAAGGGCTTTCTCCAGTTGCGGCGAGCGGGGGCCACTCTTCATCGCGGTGGGCGCGCCTCTCACTGTCGCGGCCTCTCTTGTTGCGCAGCACAGGCTCCAGACGCGCAGGCTCAGTAGTTGTGGCTCACGGGCTTAATTGCTCCGCGGCATGTGGGATCTTCCCAGACCAGGGCTCGAACACGTGTCCCCTGAATTGGCAGGCAGATTCTTAACCACTGTGCCACCAGGGAAGCCCTTCTGTCCATTTTTTAATCGGATTGTTTGTTTTTTCAATGTTGAGTTGTACTTTGGAATGTTAACCCCTTATCAGTCATATCATCTGTAAATTTTTTCTCCCATTCAGTAAGTTGCCTTTTCATTTTGTCAGTGGTTTCCTTTGCTGTGTAGCTTTGTTCACTTTTACACACCAAATTCTCAAAAAATGCCTCGCACATATGACAAATGGATAGAATATGACCTTTCAATATGGTATATGCTAACTATAGCAGCTATACTCTGATAATGACTAATATTTACTTATAATTTACTATGTGTCATACAAAGAGCTAAGTGTTTTACATGCATTATCTTGTTTTAGTCTCCACAACAGCACTATTATTATATACTTTTTGCACATTAAGAAACTAAGGTGTTCAACCATACACAAAAATAAACTCAAAATGGATTAAAGACCTAAATGTAAGGCCAGACACTATAAAACTCTTAGAGGAAAACATAGGAAGAACACTCTATGACATAAATCACAGCAAGATCCTTTTTGACCCACCTCCTAGAGAAACGGAAATAAAACCAAAAATAAACAAATGGGACCTAATGAAACTTAAAATCTTTTGCACAGCAAAGGAAACTACAAACAAGACCAAAAGACAACCCTCAGAATGGGAGAAAATATTTGCAAATGAAGCAACTGACAAAGGATTAATCTCCAAAATATACAAGCAGCTCATGCAGCTCAATATCAAAAAAACAAACAACCCAATCCAAAAATGGTCAGAAGACCTAAATAGACATTTCTCCAAAGAAGATATACAGATTGCCAACAAACACATGAAAAGATGCTCAACATCACTAATCATTAGAGAAATGCAAATCAAAACCACCTCACACCGGTCAGAATGGCTATCATCAAAAAATCTACAAACAATAAATGCTGGAGAGGGTGTGGAGAAAAGGGAACCCTCCTGCACTGTTGATGGGAATGTAAATTGGTACAGCCACTATGGAGAACAGTATGGAGGTTCCTTAAAAAACTAAAAATAGAACTACCATATGACCCAGCAATCCCACTACTGGGTATATACCCTGAGAAAACCATAATTCAAAAAGAGTCATGTACCACAATGTTCATTGCAGCACTATTTACAATAGCCAGGACATGGAAGCAACCTAAGTGTCCATCCACAGATGAATGGATAAAGAAGATGTGGCACATATATACAATGGCATATTACTCGGCCATAAAAAAATAAACGAAATTGAGTTATTTGTAGTAAGGTGGATGGACCTAGAGTCTGTCATACAGAGGAAAGTAAGTCAGAAAGAGAAAAACAAATACCGTATGCTAACACATATATGTAGAATCTAAAATTAAAATGGTTCTGATGAACCTAGGGGCAGGACAGGAATAGAGACACAGACATAGAGAATGGACTTGAGGACACGGGGAGGGGGGAAGGGTAAGCTGGAACGAAGTAAGAGAGTAGCACTGACATATAAACACTACCAAATGTAAAATAGATAGCTAGTGGGAAGCAGCTGCACGGCACAGGGAGATCAGCTCCGTGCTTTGCGATCACCTAGAGGGGTGGGATAAGGAGTGTGGGAGGGAGATGTAAGAGGGAGGGAATATGGGGATATATGTATGCATATAGCTGATTCACTTTGCTATAGAGCAGAAACTAACACAACACTGTAAAACAATTATACTCCAATAAAGATGCTAAAAAAACAAAAGAAACTAAGGTGTTCAGAGGTTAAGGAATTGAACTTAATGACCTCTGATCCCCTTATAATTCTATGCATATGTCCCAATGGTTAGTAAATATAAAATATAACTTGTCCCTAGAAGAAATATTTAAAGTAGTTTTCAGAACTTTTTGCCACTTCTCCTTTTCTAAAATATTCATGATAGATGTCTGGTTCAATGGAAAACACCTTGGTTCCAACTGAAGTGTCTATTTTAAAACAAGAGTAGTTAATCACTTAAAAATAACCCATCATTATGTTAACAACAATTAACAATTAAAATTAGGCACATCCTTTGACCCCATAATCCCATTCTTGAGATAACATTCCAAGGGGAATAATCAAATGGAGACAGGAGAAAGGAGAATAACAATTGTACAAAGGTGTTCATAACAGTGCTATTTATAGTAATGAAAACTTTGAAATAATTATTCTGAAATGTTGGATATTTAGAAAATTACATAGTATATTAATATATTCAAAGCCTTCATAACCTTTAAAAAATAAGTATACTGTTTCAGTGCATAAAATATAAGTAATCTCAAAGAACACAGCAATGAGTACACTGATTAAAACTACAAATATGTCTTTGAATTCTGAGAAGGATAAGAGAAAACTTTAGCACAGTGTAACTTGCCAAGTTTAAGTGTAAACTTATGGAATTTTTTAAATTATTAAAATGTTTAACAAAACCTGGTAAATTCTAACACCTTATTCTTTTAAGTTATAACTATGTAGACTTGCCTTAAGCCAAAATTGGAATTTTCTTTTACATACAATAAGAGAACCCATGAAATGACCATCCTTGTAGTTCCTCAAAGAGTTGCAGGTCAAAATAAACTTGAGATTTTTTTTACTCTTATCATATCAGCAATTTTTGTTGTTGAATTGTAACACTTGATGCCAGTGAAGTACGTGATTAAATTGGTCACTCATACCTTTGGTACCTTTATAAATGGCATACCCTTTTTGGAAAGCAATATGGTAATACACAGAAAAGCTATGAAAATATTATTTTTTTCTCTCACTCCTGGGAATTTATACTAAGGAAATGACATGTGGGAAAAAATATGTACACAGTGTTCTTTTTTGCAGCATTATCTATAATGGCATGCAATTGAAAATAACCTAAATATCATATTAAAGAATGATTGAGTAAATTATAGTACACTAAAATTGAAGATTACACAGAAAATAATAGGGAAATTGTGAGGGAACAAACACCTTTCTATTGTAATCATAACATTTTTATTGTATGTAACTATCATATGATTACCGTAATACTTAATTACATAATTATCACATGATTATTTAATGGACTCATACTAGAAACAGTGCTACCTGCCCCTCTGTATCTGTCAGAGATCTAATTCATGGTATTAGTCAATTGTGTGGGGAAGAGGTGAAAGGAAGAGTCAGTCTAAAGACTAAAAGTGAAAAATCCTAAAGAGGGCTTTAGGATTCTTTGACCCCAGCCCCAGATTCTTTATGAAAGGGCCTGTAAAACTCAGAGGACCTAAGTGAGGACTCAAGCTAGACACCATTCCCCAAGTTGAGATTTTCTCTCTCATACCTCACAAACAGAAGCCTTAGGACTTCATTCTGTAAGTTATGTTGCCGACCTTGTTTTTTCTGTCTCTGAACACCAGACTTTTGATGCTAGTAGCCAGATGGAAACTACCTGGTCCAGATATCTATGTCAAAATATCTAAGAGGTATTTTAATACAGTATAATAAGATGGAACTTTGTTTTTTGAAATGTCTGTGTGTACAATGGATATCACCCAGAAGTGATATCCCCAAAGTGAAAGTGATACCCTCGAAGTGAAAATAACTGTTGGGAAAGTCTTTTACTTTTTAAAGTTTTTATCAAAATTGTTACATTTTATAATGAATTCTATTTTATGGATGGCTATCTTATCTTTGAATAAATTGCTAATACAGACATGCCTTATCTAAAAGTTAATAAACATAATGAAACTGTTTAGAATTCCATACACTTTTTCCACTTGCCTGGCATATCCTTGGAGTCCTCCTTTCCAGGCTCTCCCTCCCCAGTACCTCGCCCCAGCTTGAAGTTCCCTTAACTTTTACATATGCTGCTCCTTCTACTTTCACTATTACCCTGACTGCCTAAAAATCACCTTCTCATTCTTTAAATTCCCGCTCACAGTTTGCCTCTTTGAAATTTTATCAACCCTTTACTCCCATCTAAGCAGAATTAATCATTCCCTCCTTTGTATAATCACTGGATTCTACATATGTTTATTGTAGTGTTTATCACACTGCAGGGCAATTATTTGCACTTTCTTTCTCCAGTAAGACTGTGAACTCCTTCAGGACAGGGAATCTGGTCATATTTACTTTTAAATCCCCAAAGGCTAGCACAGTGGATGGCACATTCCTAGTGGTTAAGAGCAGATGGCTTGATACAAATTCTGACTGTCATTTACTAGCTGATGACCTTGGGCAAGGTAATTCAATCTCTTTGTGCCTCAAAATCCACATCAGTAAAATGGGAATAATGATAGTATCCACCTATAAGATATAACTATGATAGGTAAGGTGCATAAAGGGCCCACTACTGTGCCTGGTAAGTAGTAAGCACTTCATACCTGATAACTGTTATTATTATTATTATCACTATTATGTATTACTATTGTTATTATGCCTGTTATTTTTAAGGACTCAGTAAGTATTAATTAAGTGAATTAATGAATGAATAAGTATTAATTGATTAAGTGGCTATCAGGCATCTAAGTCCAAGCCCAGTTGATGGGAAGTTCTTCCTCTTTCTTCTGTGCTCTCTCTTTTTTCCCTTTTAGCTCTCTGTCCTCATTTCCTCCTCTCAACTAATCTGATGTAACTTTACATATATGCAAAGTAAGAACTTTCTTCACTACAAAGTGTGTGTTCTTTTATAAATAGATTGTGAATCTTTATTATAATGTAGAATCACTTTTACACTTGACACAGATTAAGGCTTCAGAATGTCTTAATCCAACCTTAACCATAATTGTCAGAGAATGAAAGTATGTCATTTTTACCTGGTGTCGTAAAGCGAGTGAGCATATTTACCTGTCTCCCAAACTAGGTTCTCTATAATCACAGTTTTCACATCCTACATTAATAGGCCTGGAGCTACTTAAGAGTTCGTCATGAATAAGCACAATGACTCCCTAGGAGAATAACAGGAGATAATATGTACATCAAAGAAAAATGTTATATGCACAAAGTAAATGAACAGGTTTCTATAGCTTATATCAAAATGCTATAGTGAAAACAAGTGCTTGTAACTTGTTAGTCAGCGTTTATCACATTTCATCATAGTTATCTGTTTCCATGTTTGTAGGAAAGGATTGTATCTTATTCATCTTTGTATCTGCAGCCTCAGCACAGTGCTCAGCACATGACACACATTTAATAAATACTTATGGATATATACTTAAATTTAAAGTCAAATGTGCATATAACTTAAAGAATTTCATGTTGGTAGTGTCACAAATTGTAGTCGAAATCTCTCTAAAATTTGCGGTACATATTGGGTCTTCACTCTGGCTTTTCAATTTGACATATATAACAATGTAACATGTCAATTAGCTATTGAATTTTAGGTGTCAATAGATTAATCAACTACAAAACATTTACTATATGTACTACACATACTACAGGAGAGGTTTTATTGTGAGCTTATGATTTGGTGGGTTTTTTTTTTTTTTTTGGAGCTTATGATTACTTGACTTTATTTAACCTTATGCTGTATGTATACTACATAGGAGAACAAATCAAAAATTCCTTGGGAATTCCCTGGCAGTCCAGTGATTAGGACTCTGCCCTTTCACTGCCGAGGGCCGGGGTTCAACCCCTGGTTGGAGAAACTAGGGGAACTAAGATCCCGCAAGCCCTGCAGCAAAAAAAAAAAAAAAAAAAAATCCTCATATCAGAAAATTTGCATTAAACATATTCTTCCTAAGACTTTTATTTTTTTTCCTAATATACTGGGTTTTTCTTTTAACTTCCAATCCAAATCTTAATGAAAAGCAATGAGACAAATCCAGCAAGTTTATAAAATTTATCTTATTTGCCCCCTCAACCAGATCCTCTTTCTGACCCCTTTACTTGTATTATGCCATTGCTGGCATTATTCTCCTAATCAAGGTAAAGACTTCAGAGTAACAGTATTCTTGTCTTTTCCTGTCTCTTATTCCTTTACTCCAAGTTTTAGGACTTACTGATGGATTTTGCCTAGGGTTTCAAATACCGAACTATTCCTCTGTTCAACAGGCCAAGTATTTTTCTAAAATAGTGTGGATGGGCTGCTCTGAGCCTTCCACACTCTTCTTTCCTCTCTTTCTTTTTTACTAGATTAAAGATTTAGTCCATAACCTCAAAACAAAGGTTTACTTAAGCCCTGTCTGTATATCTTTGATGAATGAAGCTGGGATATTCTTCACTGAGTATTTACATTGAGATAAAAAAGAGACCCACTTGGGACTTCCCTGGTGGCGCAGTGGTTAAGAATCTGCCTGCCAATGCAGGGGACATGGGTTCGAGCCCTAGTCTGGGAAGATACCACATGCCTAGGAGCAGCTAAGCCTGTGTGCCACAACTACTGAGCCTGCGCTCTAGAGCCCATGAGCCACAACTACTGAAGCCCACATGCCACAACTACTGAGCCTGTGCTCTGCAATGAGAGACGCCATTGCAATGAGAAGCCCTCGCACCGCAACAAAGACCCAACACAGCCAAAAAATTAATTAATTAATTAATTAATTAAATCTATTAAGAAAAAAAAAAAGAGACCCACTTATGCCAGAATGTATAATGGAATGTTCAACCTCCACCCCCTTCTTCCTCCAAAATTAGTTGTAGAATATAGATAAAACACCCACCTATTTTTCCCTGACTCAAACTTTGGGATAAAGGAATGGATGCAGAGACAAACCATCTTAAGAGAACAGAGAAGAAAGAAAAAAAAAAAAAATTCATCTGGAAGAAAGTGGTTCTATCCTTGCAGTCCTTGATTTACTAATGCAAATATACAGAACCTTATATCTGAAAGAAGGCACTTCATTACTCAACCTGAGTAGTGAGCCTCTCCCAATACTCTGTCCCAAACTTAAAGTGAAAAAACAAGGCAATTACCCAGATAATTAATTCAATTTCCTCTCCAATTCTCTTCAATTGCTAATACAGACATATCTTTATCTTATTTTATTCTGTTCATGTTAATGCTATTTAAACTTTTATATGTTGTTCATAAGTATGTAATATCATTTATATATCTAAAGACTGCTTACAAACTTTTCAAGGACACAGACTCCCTTCATTTCAATCATAGTAAATCCCGCTGACATTAACAGGAATTCCACATAAGTAGGGAAAGGATGAAAGAGCTCTTAAAACTTATACTGCTGTAAAATACACTGCTTGTTGGGCTCCTTTATTCACAGAGTTCAGTAAAAAACTGTATCCAAAATGTGGATCTAAGTTAAATAAAGATATAAAACACAAGGCCAACTTGACATAATTTTCTGAAGATCAGATTTATCTAATAAATTTATATTCTGGCCAAATGTGGCTTGAAACATCCCTATTAAGTCAGTTAAAAACAATTTCATAAGACCAAGTAAGAGAGATCTGGACCAGTCTTGGGAAAAACCATGGTATTACTTTTCAATTATTTTCTACATCATTATGCCTTTCCCCTGCCTCCTAGCCGGCCCTCTGATGAACCAGGGCTCCTCTGTGGAGACTCGTTGGAGCTTAGCACTAGTACAGGCTCCAGGACTATACTCAAGTATTGTTATAGTAAAGAATTTTAGAGCTGGAAGGAGATAAAAGTCTCAATTCCAACTACAATTCTGAAGCTTGAATAACCAGAGGACAGAAAATTCAAAGATTTTTCCAGAAATCACAAATAAGCTAACACTAATACCAAATCTATGGTTCATTTTTTCCTACTCAGGGTCTAAGACTCCTTTTGGAAAGTCCTATTTTCTGGTTCTGAAGTAGCAAACTAATCTGACCTGAGATAATAATGGTGTTTAACTAACATTGCCCTGTGTGAGTTAACATAAGTATATGGGTATAATCTATAGTCTGAGTAAGAAACCAGTTAAAGGAGGTTAAAAATGCAAGTTTATTTTGGTTACTTATTATAGCTGTTTATGTCAAGCCAAAGCAGCTTAAAATAACACTTTGATTCCTATTGGTTTGTATTAACATAGCGGATAAACTGGAAAAAGCATGGAGAAAAAAGCTAGTCTTCCAAGTAGACTACGTCCAGGAAGTTAGCCTCCCCAGGTACAAATTACACAGCTGGCCATAAACGCAGACGGTCAAAGCATCTTCTTGACAGTGGAGCCAGGGTAGTGAGAGAAAGAAGGTTGGCACAACAGAGAACTCCGATTTGGTAGGTCTAATGTGGGTCCAGGCAGGCAAAATTTGAAAGGGCCCCCTTTTGATTCTGGTACTAACCCTTTGTTCATAATTCTTGTTGATAGGCAAATAAAGAAAAATCTCTGGAATTATGAAAATACTCTGCAATTCAAAACTAAGATACCACCTGGGAATGGTCAACAAACGTTTTCTATAAAGGGCCAGATAGTAAATATCTTAGCTTCTGCAGGCCATACAGTCTGTGGCAACTAGACAGAGTGGTATTGTAGCAGGAAAGCAGCTATTGTAGCCTTTATAATGCAACAGCAGCCCTAGACACTATGTAAATAGAGGGGCAAGGCTGTATTACAATAAAACTGTTTTCAAAAACAGGCACCTGAGAGCTGTTTGACCACCCCTGATCTAGAATGATCAGAGGAATGGATCCCTCTAAAATAAATTTAATACAAAAACAGGAAAAGTCTAGAAAATTTTCTGATTCTTTTTCTCAATAAGATCGAAGAATTGATTGTTTATGAGAACAAAATAAGCATTCATAAAAATGAAACCCTTTGAGAATAGAAAAGATTAGATTTAAAATTGCATTGAAGACAGTACACAACAAAGTTAGAAGCAGAATTAGTAAAGCAGGAGGCAAACTTAGAAATTTAACCAAAATAAAGAGATAAAGGATAAAGGAAAGAAAAATACGAGAATAAGGTTTAAAGAAGTGAAAGAAACAGATGTTGATTAAGAATTCCTAAAAGGGAGAGTAACATATGCAAAAGAAGGAATAATCAATTAAATGAAAAAAATCTTTCTGAGCTGATAATTTAGCATTAGTGGGAGTAAAGCGTATATCAGATGAAACAAGAAAGGCCATGTGTTGGTAATTGTTGAAGCCAAATTACGACTAATTTTCTTTCTATGTTTGCAAAATGAAATCTAGTTTTTTCTATTTTTGTAATGGTATAAAGTAACCAGATGAGGCCCAAGCTGGAGTCGCTCATGCTAAGCCCCATGTCAGCAAAACAAAACTTCACTATGTTTCTATGCTTGGCTCTCCCAAGAAATGATGTCCTAGGTCAACCAATCAGTACTTGCCTGCTCAGCACAAGTTACCCGACCTGCTCCAAGATGCTCTTTTGCTCCATATAAGGAAAGTAACTTTGCTTTAATCAACCAGCAAATGCCCAGTATAACTTCCTTGTTCTCCTCACTTTAGTCTATAAAAATCTCTCATCTTGTGCAGTTATTCAGAGCTCCTCTCTATCTGTTAGTTTGAATGCTGCCTGATTCATGAATCGTTGACTAAAAGCCTACTAAATCAGTAAATAGTCTGTGGAAATGTTTCTTTTAACAGTAAATTTCCACTTAAAAAAAACCAGAAATTTAAGTTATTATGGGTTTTTCTTAATTATGAAATAATACATGTTAATTTTTTTAATGTCAAAATAAAGCACAAAGAAATCAAACTTATATTCCCACTACACTTATTAGTGTTTTGGGGTTTTTTTGGGTTCTTTTTTGTTTTTGGGTCTTCGTTGCTGCGCGCAGGCTCTCCCTAGTTGCAGCGAGCTGGGGCTACTCTTCGCTGTGGTATGCGGGTTTCTCATTGTGGTGGCTTCTCTTGTTGCGGAGCACGTGCTCTAGGCATGTGAGCTTCGGTAGTTGCAGCACATGGGCTCAGTAGTTGTGGCGCACGGGCTTAGTTTCTCCGTGGCATGTGGGATCTTCCCAGACCAGGGATTGAACCCATGTCCCCTGCACTGGCAGGTGGATTCTTTTTTTTTTTTTTTTTTAAAGTAAGTGGTACCTTATTTTATTTTATTTATTTATTTATTTATTTATTTTTGGCTGTGTTGGGTCTTCGTTTCTGTGCGAGGGCTTTCTCTAGTTGTGGCAAGCGGGGGCCACTCTTCATCGCGGTGCACGGGCCTCTCACTGTCGCGGCCTCTCTTGTTGCGGAGTACAGGCTCCAGACGCGCAGGCTCAGTAGTTGTGGCTCACGGGCCTAGTTGCTCCGCAGCATGTGGGATCCTCCCAGACCAGGGCTCGAACCCGTGTCCCCTGCATTGGCAGGCAGATTCTCAACCACTGCGCCACCAGGGAAGTCTGAGTGTTTTTATTACCTATTCTTCCAGTACTTTTTTCTATTCACCAATATGTGTATAAAATTGAGAATATTTTATACATTCTGCTTTGTATCTTGCTTTTCCTTGCTCGATATAATGGAAATATTTCCAATCTGTAATTCCATTTTAACTTTATTGATTAGGTCCAATAAAAAATATGCGGTTGACATTATCCTAAAGGCTATATACAAAGGCTTATGATTTTGCAGCTAGACTTCAACTAATATAGCAGAGAATTTTTTTAATTTAGTGCAAAACTTAACTATCCTAAGTATACAGAACAACTTAGTGATTAAAATATGATCCCTTTGGGACTTCCCTGGCAGTCCAGTGGTTAAGACTCTGTGCTTCCACTGCAGGTTTGACCCCTGGTTGGGGAACTAAGATCCTGCATGCCGCGCAGCACAGCCAAAAAAAAAAAATCATGCCTTCAAAAGCAGATGGATTAAGGGACTCTGTGCTCTTGTGTGCAAGTAATTGAAATCAACTCTGACTAACATAAGCAGAAGAGGAATTTATTGGAAGGGCATTGGGCAGCTCACAAAATCAATGAGAAACCTGGAGAAGGAGATTCAGAAAATGGGCAGAAGCCAAGGAAGCTTGATCATCAGGAACCAGAACCCAGATAACACCAGAGGAATCATCTGGCTAGGACGCTGGGAGAGGTCACACCACAGGACACGATTGACAGCAGACACATAACACCATTGTAGATTCTGGATGTCTTTGCTACTATGTACAAGTAATTCTTAATAGTTTCTGCATCTGTGCGTTACTCCCTCAAGATTCAAGGCCCTGACCAAAAGGTACATGAAAAGATGCTCAACACTGCTAATTATTAGAGAAATGCAAATCAAAACTAAAATGAGGTATCACCTCACAACAGTCAGAATGGCCATCATCAAAAAGTCTACAGATAATAAATGCTGGAGGAGGTGTGGAGAAAAGGGAACCCTCCTACACTGTTGGTGGGACTGTAAATTGGTACAGCCACTATGGAGAACAGTAAGGAGGTTCCCTAAATAACTAAAAGCAGAGCTACCCTATGATCCTGCAACCCCACTCCTGGGCATATATCCAGAGAAAACCATAATTCGAAAAGGTACATGTACCCCAATGTTCATTGCAGCAATATTTACAATAGCCAGGACATGGAAGTAACCTAAATGTCCATCGATAGATGAATGGATAAGGAAGATGTGGTACATACACACAATGCAATATTACTCAGCTATAAAAAAGAATGAAATAATGCCATTTGCAGCAACATGGATGGACCTAGAGAGTATCATACTAAGTGAAGTAAGCCAGACAGAGAATGACAAATATCAGATGATATCATTTATATGTGGAATCTAAAAAAATGATACAAATGAACTTATTTACAAAGCAGAAACAGACTCACAGACTTAGAAAACAAATTTTTGGATATCAGCTCGGTGCTTTGTGACCACCTAGAGGGGTGGGATAGGGAGGATGGGAGGGAGACACAGAGGGAGGGGATATGGAGATATATGTATACATATAGCTGATTCACTTTGTTATACAGCAGAAACTAACACAACATTGTAAAGCAATTATACTCCAATAAAGATGCTGAAAAAAAAAAGAAAACAAATTTATGGTTACCAAAGGGGAAAGGTGGAGGGAGGGATAAATTAGGAGGTTGGGATTAACATATATATGCTATTATATGTAAAATGGATAATCAACAAGGGCCTACTGTACAGCACAGAGAACTCTACTCAGTGTTCTGTAATAACCTATATGGGAAAAGAATCTGAAAAAATATATATATATGTATAACTGAATCACTTTGCTGTACACCTGAAACTAACACAACATTGTAAATCAACTATACTCTAATATAAAATAAAAATTAAGAAAAGATTCAAGGGGACTTCCCTGGTGGCTCAGTAGTTAAGAATCCACCTGCCAATGCAGGGGACACGGGTTCAAGCCCTGGTCCGGGAAGATCCCACATGCCGCAGAGCAACTAAGCCCGTGTGCCACAACTACTAAGCCTGTGCTCTGGAGCCCACGAACCACAACTACTGAGCCCTCGTGCCACAACTACTGCAGACCTCGTGCCTAGAGCCTGTGCTCCACAACAAGAAAAGCCACTGCAATGAGAAGCCCGTGCACCGCAACAAAGAGCAGCCCCCGCTCGCTGCAACTAGAGAAAGCCCGCGGGCAACAACAAAGACCCAACGCAGTCAAAAATAAATAAATAAATAAATAAATTATTTTTAAAAAAGAAAAAAATTCAAGGCCGTGAACTAGAATGTCTAAATCCTATATTCTGGATAATGTGCCCATACTCTGGCTGCCCCAAGCCAGAGAGAGGGGATATCACTGCCCTTTGGTTTCAGTAGTGGAAGGCAGATCCCTGCATCCCACTAGGGTTGTGCATGGTAGGGAATTTCCCCTAAATAGGAAGTGGGTGGGGGAGGAAAAAATATATATATATATAGAGAGAGAGAGATCTAATCTTAATGTTCATGACAAAAATTACTGTATGATCATGACCTATGATCATTGACTTTTCATATTCTCCTCTAAATTATGAGAACAATACTTCTACTAGCTTCACTGATATGTTATAAAGATAAATGATTTAATATCTGCTAACTACACTGAACACCTTAGGAAAATTAGGCATTATAGATACAAGTTACTTTAATTAGGAAAATTATAATTAGTAAAGATCATAATGTCTGCTGTGCTTCAGACACAGAAGATAAGAAATGTTATAAAGTCAAAGATACTGGAAACTGTCTGCAGGTATTTTGCTCTAACTACAGTACTATATATAAACTTAAGTTTTAAAACGGCATTCATTTTTAGTTAACTATTTAAACTTTGTTTATATAAAATATAGTTCCCAGGCTTGGAATGGGAGAGGGGAAGAAAGATGCATAGACCGTTCAGTTGGTTGAATCTGTTACATTAGTTTCACAATCTGAAGGAGTGGATTGCCCCTTGAATGGTAATGGAAAATTAGTTTCTTTATTTCTTCATTAAGACTGTGGGAGGAAAATTAATACTCTCTTTTGCTTTTCCAAATTAATAGAATATATCTTTATTAAAATGATGAATTTTAATGAATTAAAAAGATGAACATGCCTACTTTCTTTTTGGTTGAGAGGCTCTCTAACTCACAGAATGACTGAAGTTAAAGCTGAGCCTTAGAAATAATCTTGCTAAGGAAACTGAGATTCAGTGAGACAAAATTAGTTACCCTAGGTCACACAATTAATTAGGACAGAGCAAAACTAGAATCTTGGTTCTCTGACTCTTAATCCAGGGCTCTTTCAAATTTACCAAGCCATTTAAAGGGGAAAAAAGGAAATTCCTTTATTGTACTTTTCACATTGTTAATGTATGTAATGTTTGCAGTTCCTATGCCCTGAGGGGTAGTCATCTCTTATGCAAAATAATTTTTTAAAATGTACATTTTCCCAATTCTTTGTGACATTAAGGTGTAAAGAAGTAGAATCCCTATCTTGGAAAAGGCCAACCTTAGGCAAAACTGTGAAGTGAAGACTTTCTTCAATACCTCCCTTCCCCATTTTATACTCCTACACAAACCCAGGTTCCCAATTAACCCATTCCTCTCTCCACTACCTTTCTTCGTGAAAACTCCTCTGAGATTTTATTATACTACTTCATACATAAACAGTATGTGTGTACACACACACACACACCATTTGTATACCAGTTCTTCTTTATCCCTTCTCGATTGCATCTTTTCTCCCATGCTCAGAAGTAACTGTCACTTCTTTTCTACCATTTCTTTGCTTTTCTTTATAGTTTTACTACATGTGAATGTTCCCCTAATCAATACACTATTTAGTTTGTGCATGCTTTCAAACTTAATATAATTGGCATAAATGTAAATATGTTCCTATAACTTTCTTTTTTCACTCATTTCATTTGTTAAAAATTTTTATACGTTGTCTTAAAGTATTTGTTTTCAGTGCTGTATTGCTTGTCATTAGATGAATACACCAAAATGTATTTACGCATTCTTTGGTTGATGGCCAACCCAATTTTTTTATTACAAACAATACTGCCAAGAATATTATTGTACCTCTATCCTGTTTCATGGACGCAAGAGTACTCCAGCAGTGGAATTGCTGAGTGGTAAGGTATGGGCATCTTCAAATTTGAGAAAATGCTAAATTACTTTCTGGAGTTATTTTTACCAATTTCACTCTACCTAGCAGTAATTATGAGTTTCCATTGATTGATATCCTTTCTAACACCTGGAAGTGTCAGATGTTTTTATTTCTTCCAATCAGGTACTAGTTTTATTTTACATCTCTCTGATTAATAATGATATTGAACATGTCATATATTTACTGGCCATTCTGATTTCTCCTTTGCACATTTTTTATTGGGTTGTTTGCCTTTGTCTTATTGACTTGAAAGAGGTTTTTAAAAATATATTCTGAATACCAATTGTTTGCCAATTATGTGTTTTGAAAATATTTCGTCTTGTTTGTAAATTGTCCTGTCACATTTTTTCATTATGTCTTTCTGCTGAAAATTGTTTTATTTCATTTATCTATATTCTTCTCTGAGGATGTGCTTTTTTGAGTGTTTTGCTTAAGAAATCCTTTCCTTCCTTGATATTGTATATTCTTCGATATTTGTTCTTAAATATTTTAAACTTTTGCTTTTTACATGTAGGTCTTTAAACAGCCTAAAATTTGTTTTCATATATCATATGAGGACTGAATTTTTTTGCCACATGGATAACAAATTGTTTCAGCACCCTTTATTGAAGAGTCCTTTTATCCTTATGATTTGTAATGCCAGATTTCTTCACGTACTAAGTCATGTGTTAATCTGGTGGGGCAACTCTCCCACCACCATATTCTTCTTCAGGAGTGTTTTGGTTTTTCTTTGCCTTTTGCTTTTCCAAATCAATTTTAGAATTATTTTGTCAAGTTTCCACAAAGAAGCCTGTCAGAATTTTTATCATTTTGCACTGAATTAGATTATATTAGGGAGAATTAAATCTTTCTATCCTTGAACATGTTACTTCTCTTCATTTATTTAGGTCTTCCTTGATTTCTTTCAGTAAAGTTTTATAATTTTCCCCATGAAGTTTATGTACCTCCTCTATTTCTATGTGGAGGACATTATATTTTGCTCTGAGAGTCAGTATTCACAATTAAGTTATGCCAAATGGCTTTAACCAGGACCTGAAAGCTCAATTATCTATGGAGACAAGTAAAAATGAACAACGTGGAAAGCGACCTAAGTGTAAGACAGTAGAAGATGATGAAGACTGGAGAGTCTCTACTCAGCTCCAGCTAAATGTTGCCCAGTATTACCAGAACTTCCAAATATTCTAGACTTTCTAGAAATTTCTTGATTTTTAAAACACTGTGTAGACTGCCAATTTCAATCATCCTCAGATGATTTAAAATGAAGAATGATAAGTGAAATATCAGGTTTCAGCCAGCAAATGAGATAGGACTTCAGAGAGAGGAAAGGAAAGGAAGGCACTAGGATGGCTGTAATAAAAAAAAAACAACAACAAAAAAACAGAAAATGACAAGTGCTGGCAAAAAAATGTGGAAAAATTGTAATCTGTTGTTAGGGGGAATGTAAAATGGTGGGCCACATTGGAAAGCAGTTTGGCAGTCCCACAAAAAAGTTAAACACTGAGTTACCATATGACCCAGCAAGTCCACTTCTAAATATGTACCCAAGAGAAGTGAAAACATACATTCACACAAAAACTTGTAAACAAATGTTCATTGTAACATTATTCATCATAGTCAAAAAGTGGAAACAACCCAAATGCCCATCAAGTGATAAATGGATAGATAAAATGTGGTATATCCACATGATGGAATATTACTTGGCCATATAAAGGGATGAAGTACTGATACATGCTACAACATGGATGGACTTTGAAAGCATGATGCTAAGTGAAAGAAGCCAATCACAGAGGGCTACATATGGTATGATTTTGTGTACATGAGCTATCCTGAATAGGCCAATCCATAGGGACAGAAAGTAGATTAGTAATTGCCAAGGGCTATAAAGAGGGAGAATCGGGAGTCAGTGCTAGTGGATATGGGGTTTATTTTGGAGGTGATAAAAATGTTCAGGAATTAGTTGTGACAGTTTCACAACCTTGTGAAGATACTAAAAACATTGAATCATACATGTTAAAAAGGTGAATTTTATAGTATACGAGTTACATCTTTATTTCAAATTTTTTAATATAAAGAAAGAGAGAGAGAGAGAAAAGAAAGCAAGTATGTATTGGGCCTTCCTCCAAAGTCAAAATCTGCCAATATAAAACTACTTCTGACTTTGAGATTAAACAAGTTCACTCATGACTAAGAGAGAACATTTATGTTTGTATTATTTTTCCTTTTCTAATAACTGCTTTTAATAGTAACACCTTTGATGTTGTACATTTAGGAAAACCTATCCTTCCAGATGGGATGGCAACAGTTTTGTAACATCTCTTTGCTTATTAAAAGACTGTGACTGGGGCTTCCCTGGTGGTGCAGTGGTTAAGAATCCACCTGCCAATGCAGGGGACACAGGTTTGAGCCCTGGTGCGGGAAGATCCCACATGCCGCAGAGCAACTAAGCCCGTGTGCCACAACTACTGAGCCTACGCTCTAGAGCCTGGGAGCCACAACTACTGAGACTGCGAGCCACAGCTACTGAAGCCCACGTGCCACAACTACTGAAGCCCGTGTGCCTAGAGCCTGTGCTCCACAGCAGGAGAGACCACCGCGATGAGAAGCCCGTGCACCGCAACGAAGAGTAGCCCCTGCTCACCGCAACTAGAAAAAGCCTACACGCAGCAACGAAGACCCAACGCAGCCTAAAGTAAATAAATAAATTTATTAAAAAAGAAAAAAAAACTGTTTCTCTGTGTGCTCTCCCACTTGTTGTTGTGCTATGTCTCTAATAACAAACATTGTACCTGTTTAAAAAAAGACTGTGACTTATGTTGCCTTGTTGGTATGATTTTTTCCTTTACTAATATTTCTAAAAAGAGATGGCCTGAGTGTCTCCTCCAGGTCCCTGCTTAGGTCCTCACCCAAACCTGCTTGCTGCCTTTGCTCTGAATCCCATCCTCTCCCACTTCTGCAAGGACATCCTTTCCAGCATCTTTTTAAAACCACATGGACCTACTACCCTAATGTACCTGTAGTTTCCTCAGACAATCCAGTCCTCTTAGGTCTCTGTGCCTTTACACATCATGTACTCTCTGCATGGAAACTTCTGGTGTGGGCGTAGCAGTGGATATAAAAAGAGATTGATGGCATTCTTTTGGAGACAGTACTCAATGGACTTGGAAATAAATTGGATATGGGGTAGGAAAGAAGGAAGGAATTAAGAATCAAGATTGCCTACTAAGCTTCCAACTTTAGTAACTTTTCAGATGGCACAGCCATTTTCCAAGTTTAGGAAGACCAGGATCAGGGAGGAACAGGTTTAACATAGCAACTCTGAGCCGTCTATGAGACATCAAGTAGAGATACCAAGTACACATATATTAGTCCGGAGTGAGATAATATGTGTCTGGAACACGGAGGAAAGATTTGTGCTAGAGGTATAAAACTGGGAGTTGTCAGCACATAAGTAATGTTTAAAACCGTGGAAATGGATACACCTAGGGAGAAAAGGTTTCCAAAGAGTGATCACTCAATAAGTGTTAGGTAGTAACAAGCTGTGCCATAATTTATTCAACAAATCTCTCCTATTTTTTTAACATATGTTTCCCAATGTTTTGTGTAATTCATAAGTAATTTTTATATCCTCCATAAATATTTATGACACTTTTTGTTTCTAATAGAAACCAGCTTTTTTTTTTTTTTTTTTTTTTTTTTTTTTTAAATCTTTATTTATTTATTTATTTTTAATTTATGGCTATGTTGGGTCTTCGTTTCTGTGCGAGGGCTCTCTCTAGTTGTGGCAAGTGGGAGCCACTCTTCATCGCTGTGCGCGGGCCTCTCACTATCGCGGCCTCTCTTGTTGCGGAGCACAGGCTCCAGACACGCAGGCTCAGTAATTGTGGCTCACGGGCCCAGCTGCTCCGCGGCATGTGGGATCTTCCCAGACCAGGGCTCGAACTCGTGTCCCCTGCATTAGCAGGCAGATTCTCAACCACTGCACCACCAGGGAAGCCCTAGAAACCAGCTTTTAAAAAAAGAGGCCCCCCCCCAAAAAAAAGAGGCCCACTTGGAATAGACTTTGATTCCCAAAATCAAGCAGAAAAAGTAATTTGGAAGAGTAAAAGAGAGGAGGGGCAGCAGGGCTAAGTTCTGTGTAGCGAAGGGGCAGAGAGATGAGGATCCCTGCTCAGCACTGTGGAGGAAGCAGAAATGTCTAAGGAATATTTATCAAGTTTACTGAATTTTTTAAAAATTTATTTATTTAATTTAGGCTGCGTTGGGTCTTCATTGCTGTGCATGGGCTTTCTCTAGTTGCGACGAGCGGGGGCTGCTCTTAGTTGCAGTGCGCGGTCTTCTCATTGCAGTGGCTCTTGTTGTGGAGCACGGGCTATAGGTACGCGGGGTTCAGTAGTTGTGGCACTCAGCCTCAGTAGTTGTGGCTTGCAGGCTCTAGAGCGCAGGCTCAGTAGTTGTGGCGCACGGGCTTAGCTGCTCCGCGGCATGTGGGATCTTCCCGGACCAGGGATCGAACCCGTGTCCCCGGCATTGGCAGGCGGATTCTTAACCACCGTGCCACCAGGGAAGCCCCCTCCTGAATGTTTTTCAATTTTTTTTAAAGCCTTTTTTCCATGTCCCCTACATAATCTTCAGTAAACTCAACATTGCTAACGAAATGCTTTTCATGCAGTGTGTTCTCCATGGTGAATTAAATGCCAAGTCCTGGGCTTCCCTGGTGGCGCAGTGGTTGAGAGTCTGCCTGCCAATGCAGGGGACACGGGTTCGAGCCCTAGTCTGGGAAGATCCCACATGCCGCGGAGCAACTAGGCCCGTGAGCCACAACTACTGAGCCTGCGCGTCTGGAGCCTGTGCTCCGCGACAAGAGAGGCCGCGATAGTGAGAGGCCCGCGCACCGCGATGAAGAGTGGCCCCCGCTTGCCGCAACCAGAGAAAGCCCTCGCACAGAGGCGAAGACCCAACACAGCCATAAATAAATAAATAAATAAAAATTAAACTTTAAAAAAAAAAAAAAAAGCCAAGTCCTGACTCAGATGGGCTGGTGACAAGAGAAACTGCCCAGCCAGTAACTGGGCTACATTTGTTTTCTAAAATGGCAATGCAATGAACACCTTTGGAGCTACATCTCTGCATATGTTCAGAATTACTCCCTTGGCATAAATTTACAGATACTTAATTAAAAAGAATAAACCATTATTAAGGCTTTTTATACACATTGCCAAAATGTCCTTCAGAAAAGTTGAACCAATGTATCACCATCAGAGTATTAGAGTGTTCATTTCCTCACACCTACATTTTAATCTTTAAGGAATTAATGGGGGAAAAAATGGTAGTTCCTTGTTTTAACATGACTTTATCACCATCTACTAAATTTTTTAGCATTACCCTAACTGGCCTCCTTGTTTCTAACCTTTCTGCATGTCAATGCATTCTGTATGCCACCAGATTAATCTTCTTATAGTAGGATTCCTATGACAATATTCCCCTGTTTGAAAATCTTCAGTGACTCTCGCTGTCTGCTGAATTAAGTACAAACTCATCAGCCTGTCATCTAAAACACTGTGCAATATGGCCTCATCACATATTTCCAATCTTATTTTGGCCTCCACTTTCTTACACATACCCTATGATCCAGTCAAAATCATATAGTCATTGTTTTCCAGAACATGACCCATAATTTCTCATCTCCATAGCGTAATAGTCCAGCGATGAAAATTCGTATCACGAGGTCTTCAAATCTCCCCTCCCTCACCCATGGCAGATTTTGCTAATTACTCATCATACTCTTTCCCACTGAGCTGGCATACAGTATCTCCACACAGTGCTATAGACAGTCACTACCAATGAACTGGAATTGGCACTTGATGTAAAACTAACTTGCCATGCCTGTAATAGTCCTTTCACCTAGTTGGCTTTCACCCCAGCTCCTCTTCTTGAACTTGTTCCCATAAATTAAGTTTCCCTTCAAATATTCCCTTTAGAAAGCCTTTCCTGAATCTACTCTGCAGCTCTATAATCCTCTTAACACATTACATGGGACTTATACTTCTTACTCCATTTCACCTTGTTTCATTATTGTGAGCTATCTTCTGCCCATTCGAACCATATGTGTCAAGGCAATAAGTAGTAAAGAGTTCAGATTCTGTAACCAGACTGCCATAGTTCAAATCCTGGATCTGTCCCAACTAGCTGTGGGTATTTGAGCAAGTTTTCTAACATCTCTGAGTTGCTCTCTTCTGTAAAATGGACATAATAATTGGACCAACCACAGAAAGTTGTGAGGATTCAATGAGAAAATGCAAGTCAAGTGCTTACTAAGTGTCACACACATATTAAGTCTTCAGAAATGTTATGTATCTCTCAAAAATTTAAACGTAGTGTTACCATATGACTTAGCAATTCCAATTCTAGGTTGAAATCCAAGAGAATTTTGTTCACATATGTTCACACAAAAACATATACAGTACATGAATGTTCATAGCAGCATTATTTATGAGTCAAAAAATAGAAGCAGCCCAAATGTCCATCAACTGATAAATAAATAAAATGTGGTATATCCACGCAATGGAATATTATTCAGCCATAAAATTGAATGAGGTGCTGATGCATACTACAACATGCGTGAACCTTGAAAACATGCTAAGTGAAAGAAGTCAGTCACAAAAGACCATTATATGAAATATTCAGAATAAGCAAATCCATAGAGACAGAAGTAGATTAGTGGTTGCCAGGGGTGAGGATGAGGGGGAGTGGAGAGTGACTGATTAGGGGTATGAGGCTTCTTCTTTTTTTTTTTTTAACATCTTTATTGGAGTATAATTGCTTTACAATGGTGTGTTAGTTTCTGCTTTATAACAAAGTGAATCAGTTATACAAATACATATGTTCCCATATCTCTTCCCTCTTGCATCTCCCTCCCTCCCACCCTCCCTATCCCACTCCTCTAGGTGGTCACAAAGCACAGAGCTGATCTCCCTGTGCTATGAGGCTTCTTTTTTGAGTGATGAAAATGTTCTAGAATTCGTTAGTGGTGATGGTTGTACAATATTGTGAATATACTAAAACCCACTGAATTGTGCATTTTAACATGGTTAAAATGATAAATTTTATGTTACGTGACTATTATCTCAATTTTAAAAAATGTTATTTATATTACTATTCATCTTTGTGTCCCCTAGAGTGCCTAAAGAGACATCATTAAGGAAGTGTGGTTTTTTTTAAGGGAGAGAGATTGAATATGACCTTAAATGCAAAGGTGAAATGATTTGAGCAACTTCTATAAATTACAGTGATTACAATTTGCATGTAGAACAAATCATAGATAAAAGGTAATTTATTGATCTGTAGAAATTCCAAGAATCGACTGGGCCCAACTAAAACAAAACAGTTCCAACAATCTTGGGATTACACTTGGCTAAAATACAATCCAGCAAAAAATATTAATAGGGAACTCAAAAAAAGAAGATCTATAAATATTCACTGAGTATGTTAAAAAAAAAACACAACTAATTAAAACAAAAAAACTATTTTTAAACCATTTAAAAATCATTTTTAAAAACATTAATATCAGGCTTCCCTGGTGGCGCAGTGGTTGAGAATCTGCCTGCCAATGCAGGGGACACGGGTTCAAGCCCTGGTCTGGGAAGATCCCACATGCCGCGGAGCAACTAAGCCCGTGAGCCACAACTACTGAGCCTGCGCGTCTGGAGCCTGTGCTCCGCAACAAGAGAGGCCGCGATAGTGAGAGGCCCGCGCACCGCGATGAAGAGTGGCCCCACCTGCCGCAACTAGAGAAAGCCCTCGCACAGAAACGAAGACCCAACACAGCCATAAATAAAAATACATAAATAATTTAAAAAAAGAAAACATCAATATCCACTGTTGACAAGGGAAAATTATGATCTTGCTTGTCATTTCCCACTGCATGTAGGTGGGCATATACATTTATAAGCTTTCTGGAGGTTAATTTGACAATGTGTATACTACATACATATATTTATGGCTAGAAAAAGGTCTAAGAATTATGTCCTCCAAGTGGTACACTTGGAGGTGGAATGAGGCAACTTTCTCCCTTGTCCTTATCCCCTAAATTTTTCTACAATAAACATAAATATTGCTTTTGTAACAGAAAATAATAAAAGTGTATCTTAAATTTTTGAAAAGTAATGGAGGCAGGAGAAACCAGTTCACTTTGTTGAAGTCAACTTGTTAATTTTTTTAAACTTTTATGAATAAACTAGAACTTTATTGAGGTTGTTAGTGGTATACCTAGAAAATGATAAATAGGTAAAATATAGAAATAACTGAGGAGACATTAGATCTACAATTAGATAGATAACCCATGAGGTATTATCTTTACAAACCATCAGTACAAAAGTGCAATAGTTAGGTTGATGAAAATGGACAAGGCAATAATCTCTCATGATGTTTAAGAGCAGAATCTCCACATTAATTGAAGTGAATTACTAAATTGCCTTCTAAAATGGTTATTTCAGTAGTGAACAAAGAATGTCCTTTTTACCACACCCTTCTCAGTACAGGATGTAACTAACAAAAAAGGAATCTCATTTATTTTTCATCTCTTCAATTATTAGTGAAACTGAACATTTTCTAAGGTTTATTTATTGGCTATTCATATTTCTTCTTCTGTGAGTTGTCTGTTCATGTGTATTTTTTAAGTTTTTTTTCAAGTCTTTTTTGAATTTGTTACAATACTACTTCTGTTTTATGGTGCTTTTGTTTTGTTTTGTTTTATTTTGTTTTTTGGTTTTTTGGCCATGAAGCATGTACGTGGGATCTTAGATCCCCAACCAGGAATAGAACCAGCACCACCTGAATTGGAAGGTGAAGTCTTAACCACTGGACTGCCAGGGAAGCCCTGTCATCTCTGTTTTTAGGTGATCTTTTTTTTAAATATAAATTTATTTATTTTTATTTATCTATGTTTGGCTGCATTGGGTCTTTGTTGCTGCATGCGGGTTTTCTCTAGTTGTGGCGAGCGGGGGCTACTCTTCATTGTGGTGCGCGGGCTTCTCATTGCAGTGGCTTCTCTTGTTGCACAGCACGGACTCTAGGCGTGCAGGCTTCAGTAGTTGTAGCTTGCGGGCTGTAGAGCTCAGGCTCAGTAGTTGTGGCGCACGGGCTTAATTGCTCTACGGCATGTGCGATCTTCCTGGACCAGGGCTCGAACCTGTGTCCCTTGCTTTGGCAGGCAGATTCTTAACCATTGCACCACCAGGGAAGCCAGATCTTTTTTCTTGTTGATTTGTTACAGTACTTTAAAGGGTAAAGATCTTAACTCCTTGTCTGTCATGTATGTTTCAAATATTTTTCCCAGTTTGTCATTTGCTTTTTAACTTTAATGGTGTCTTATAACATCTAAAAATGTTTAATTTTTATGAGGTCAAATATATCAATCTTTTCCTTTATCATTTTTCCTTTGCTTTTATTATTAGAGAGTTCTTCACTCTAGGAGAAGATATTCTCCACCTGTATTTTCTTCCAATTCTTTTATGGGGTCATTTTTTTTCATTTTATTCTTAAAGCCATCTGGAGCTTATTTTGGAATAAGATGTGAGAGAGACAACTCTTAAAAACACATTTTTAAAACATTACACATTATAAAAGAGTCTGTGCAAAGAAAATATTTGCAGTATTAAATGTGCCCAAGGAGTCATCACTTAACATAAAAAAAATTTCCTATGACATAGCATTTAAACAGTTCTTCAGAGTTCACTAAAAAAGGATTGGGCTGTGTTGAAACCTACTATAACAGTTTTCTTTTGGAGCAGTTGTCTTTTTACTAATTAACTTTTATATTATTTGGATGTTTTACAAAGCGTACATATTGCTTTCTTAAAAAAGAAAGAAAAAGTATGCGCTTCATTGCATGAGAAGTTGATGCCACATGTCAGAGACAGATCTTGAATTTCACCTTTTCGTGACTAAAAGAAAACAAAAGAAACTCTTCATGATTCATAGGGCATGAATCATAAACGAAATTACTGAATGATTAAGTAAGTCTAATGACAACGGGGTGAAGTGGAAATCCTATTGGGTAGAAACCACAAACCCTAGTTTCAGTGCTCCCCTTGATTCACTTGTTAAATTTCCTTAAATTTCTTAAAATATCTGCACCTGTTTGTCAGTGCATGAAACAAAGATCTTAGTTGTCAGAAAAGATGGGCTTATGAGTTAACATGTTAAAGTATTAAAAGCATCTTGAACTAAATATCTTCATGAACAAGGTCAGCAATTCTAGTCATCAGCAACTCAGGAAACCTAAAAATTTCCTTATTTAATGTCTCCTCTTCAAGGCTCAGCTGTTCTTTCAGTGTGCATAAATTCTCAAAGGCTCACTGAGGGTAGCGGAATATCAGAGGTGAATGTTTTGGGAATAACAGATATTTCTTGTTACTGTTAATGAGGCTGAAATAGTATTTTAAGAAATCTAGCCTTCCTTTCTATTTCTGCTACTTCTCTTTCAACAGATTTCAGCTTTTTGAGATGCTAATCATATAGATGTCCACAAAAGCTCACAAAAAGACACATGCTCCAGAAATTTACGTTTACTAACGTTCACGCAAATATGTATATAATAACACTGATGTGGGTAACCACATGCTTGTGCATAAGCATATCCTCAGGTTTACCCTGAGCACATTAATGAAAAGAACTAATAAGACCAGGTAATGAGCAAATCAGTAAGATTATTGATGATGAAAAATTTCTGACTCCACAACTGGTAAAGAGTTCTCTGCTTAATGTTATCCAGGCCCTCAGAGAAACCAGCGAAAAGAATTTATTTATTAATTCATTCAGCAAATATTAATTGAGCATCTGCCAAGCGCTGTGCTAAGCACTGAGGAAAACTATTAGGTTGAACCACATGAAATTGCTGATAGTCAAGCATTTTTTTAAACTTACAACAATGGCAATTTCATGTAGTTCAACCTAAGAAAATTACAGAAATTCCTTAGAGAGGGAAAGAAGACAGAGTTGAAAATCATGAGAAAAAACAAAATTTTCCAAAATAGCAACTTAGAAGAAATAAGAGGGAATAAAAGGAAAAAGAAAAAAATAGGATTGGGAAACAGGAAAAAGGGAACATGTAAACAAAAATAGAATAGAACAATAAAAACATATGGAGGGCTTCCCTGGTGGCACAGTGGTTAAGAATTCTGCAGGGGACATGGGTTCAAGCCCTGGTCCAGGAAGATGCCGCAGAGAAACTAAGCCCATGTGCCACAACTAGTGAGTCTGCGCTCTAGAGCCCGTGTGCCACAACTACTGAAGCCCACGTGCCTAGAGCCTATGCTCTGCAACAAGAGAAGCCACCACCATGAGAAGCCCGAGCACCGAAACGAAGAGTAGCCCCCGCTCGTTGCAACTAGAGAAAGCCCACACACAGCAACGAAGACCCAACCCAGCCAAAAATAAATAAATTTCTTTAAAAAAATATGGCAATAAAAACTAATAAATTACTTTTTATTTTTTAAATTGAAATATAATTGACACACAACAATTAGTTTCAGGTATACAACATAATGATTCAATATTTGTATATACTGTTGTGAAATGATTACCATGATAAGTCTAGTTAACATCCATCGCCATACATATTTACAGAAAAAATTTTTTTCCTTATGATGAGGACTTTTAAGATCTACTCAGCAATTTTCAAATTTGCAATACAGTATTATTAACTATAGTCACCATGCTGTACATTACATCCCCATGACTTATTTATTTTAGAACTGGAAGTTTGCGCCTTTTGGCCCCCTTCACCCATTTCACCTACTCCCCACCCGCTACCTCTGGCAACCACCAATCTGTTCCCTGTGTCTATGAGCTTAGGTTTCTGTTTGTTTGTTAGTTTGTTTGTTGAAAACTAATAAATTCTTTCTTTCTTTCTTTCTTTCTTTATCTTTGGCTACACTGGGTCTTCGTTTCTGTGTGTGGGCTTTCTCTAGTTGCGGTGAGCACGGGCTACTCTTCGTTTTGTGGTGCGCGGGCTTCTGATTGCAGTGGCTTCTCTTGTTGCAGAGCACGGGCTCTAGGCACGTGGGCTTCAATAGTTGTGGCACATGGGCTTAAGTAGTTGTGGTTTGCGGGCTCTAGAGCGCAGGCTCAGTAGTTGTGGTGCACGGGCTTAGTTTCTCCATGGCATGTGGGACCTTCCTGGCCGAGGGCTCGAACCTGAGTCCCCTGCATTGGCAGGTGGATTCTTAACCACTGCACCACCAGGGAAGCCCAATAAATTTGAAATAATTTAATTCATCCAATGTATATTGTGTCCAACACTATATAGATAATCTCATGGTAGGCACAACGTGTACCTCAAAAGAAAGAGAAAACATTATTCTCCTTAGAGAAGAAAGACAGATCAATGTGCCCCATATTTTAAAATTCTAAATTCTGAGGATAAAAGAGAAAATGAAAAAAATATTGAGGCAGTTGGAGAGCCAAAACAGGGAAAATGGTAGTAGAAATACAAAAAAAAAAATAGATATAAATTCAATATAAATCCAAGAAAAAGCAAAGTTGAAAAGAAATAAAATAGGAGTCCTGATAATAGGAAAAAGATTCTGCAGCAATGTCTCCTGATAACACAAGAATGAAAAGTGTAAATCAAGTTATCAGAGAAGCCAAAGAAAGTAAATTTTAAAATGTTTTACTATCTCTTTTGCCATGTAGAAAATTATATTAACTTCCCATTTTGTACAATTAAGGGTGAACAAATAATAAAATAGGTAATTTGTGTATATAGATAAATTCCAAATTTTATATTTTGATATAATGACTTCATTTGAAATAACATAAATTATATAAAAGCAAATAATCCAAAACTATCCAGACAGGAAAGAATAAATTAGAAAATTACTTAAATAGAGCCCTCTTTATACTTTCATGATTAAGAATGGTCAAAGACCCATACAATTTTAGCATAAGAAGGAGTCTTAGAGTTCATTCACACCAAACCCTCAATGTCTCAGAAGAGGCAGAGAGAGTGATGAGAAGTGATTTGTTCAAAGCTAGAGAGAAGCGGACTTAGGACTAGAACTTATTCCTTCTTTCATTCACTTAGTGGTCAGGAAATCCTGCCATGTGCCCGACAAGGTACAAAAATTGGTGAACTTTGTTCCTGGCTCTCAAGTTGCTGTCAGAGTGGCAGTGTTGAGGGTGGGTAAAAGAGACCCATAAACTCTACTAAAGCTATTAGTGTGCATCAGTAAAATAAACAGTGCTTTAAAACCCACATTTTATATGTCAAAACTCAGTCATTGAGAACTCTCATTTTGAGAGCTTCAAACCAGGGTGGTACATAAAATAACAAAGGAGAATCCTTCACCAAAGAAGGATAAATAGGATCCTAGGTTGTAGATTTCCTAACAGGTCTTCCATATAATGTATGTCTTTAATCAGTACCAGCAACATCAGCACTCCATTATTACCCTTCTTTGATGCAGAATAAATGAATGATTCTCTTTTTCTTTAATATTTATTTATATATTTGGCCATAATGGGTCTTCCTTGTGGCACACGGGCTCTTAGTTTCGGCGTGCAAGATCTAGTTCCCCGACCAGGGATCGAACCCGGGCTCCCTGCATTTGGAGGGCAGAATCTTAACCACTGGACCACCAGGGAAGTCCCTGAATGATTCTTAAACACTGTCAGTTGTATAGCTAAAAATACATGATTTGTCTAAACTCTCTTTTCAAACATTGTGCATGAAAGTATGGTTTTGCAATTGATGCCAAATAAACTTGTGTATGAAAAACAACAACAACAACAACTGTTTACTTAGCACATTATTACCTGAACTTGGGTTTACAAAAAAGAGGCCAAAAAAAATTGTGCGGGGCTTCCCTGGTGGCGCAGTGGTTGAGAATCTGCCTGCCAATGCAGGGGACACGGGCTCGGGCCCTGGTCTGGGAAGATCCCACATGCCGCGGAGCAACGAAGCCCATGCGCCACAACTACTGAGCCTGCGCGTCTGGAGCCTGTGCTCCGCAACAAGAGAGGCCGCGATAGTGAGAGGCCCGCGCACCCCGATGAAGAGTGGCCCCCGCTTGCCTCAACTAGAGAAAGCCCTCGCACAGAAACGAAGACCCAACACAGCCAAAAATAAATAAATAAATAACTATGCCCTACGACAAAAAAAAAAAAAAAGAAAACACATTAAAAAAAAAAAAAAAAAGGAAAGCACAAAAAAAAAATTGTGCGGCAATCACAGAGTAAGATTATGATGATAAAATGAGTCCAATGAGTGAAAGAACTAATCATAGCTGTCAAAATGCCAAGGTCTGAACAAACAGTGAGAGTTTTGTGACCAGCTATGACACAGGTCCTTGTCACAGGCCCCAGAGGGCAGCTCAGAACCACACTGACTCAGGTTCCTATGTGCCCTGTAAGGACTCTAAGGATTACTCTAAGGATTACTATTTTTTTTTAACATGACATGTAGTTCTCGTTACTAACCACAGCATGGCATAAAATCAGGTGACCAGGAAACCAGATAACCTCTCACACTGTTTTTTATTTTATTTTGTTATTAACAATCATTGTTCTTAAATGATAGAATTAAATGTGAGCTCTAGTCAAAAGTTCCTTTAGAGGGCTTTAAGCAAATGTTTAAAGTAAAAACTTTAACCCCTCTGCCTATTTGTTGAATCTGAAAATACCTGCATAGAGATATATAATCAGCCTTGAACAGTAGGAGTCTTTCATTTTCCACCTACTGATTTTACGGGGATAAATTAAAACAGCAAACAGCCAATGTTGAAATGTCAAGGCTAAAATGTCACAGAAACATAAGTTCAGTAAAGTAGCATCTTCTGTTCTGAGTAGTCTGATGACACAGTTATCGCTGTGCCTTTAAGGATGTGGATGTGACCTTAACATCCCCGAGCTTCGTGGCTGCAACCTTAACATTTCCTGTCACAGTCTTTGAGTCAATCCTCATGCCCACACAATAGAGCGAGTTTCCATTTCATTCTTGAGTTCACACAGGTAGGTGGGTGGGTATGTGCTCAAACTCAGAGATGCATTATCATACTAATCCAAGTCCATTAATCTCATTGCTCTGATTTTTTTTTCTTTCTTTTGAAATGAAATAATTCTTTCTCTCCTGCCCTCCACTGCTTGGTAATAACTCAAAAAAGCACTGGAAAGAGTCAAGAGCTGGGCTACTACTTGACCAGTGACTCTCCAAGATCCTTTACTTCTTCATGCTTCAGTATCCTTTGTAAAATGAGATTCATAATATCTGGCCCAATTCTACAGATGGCCAGAATAAAAGCATTTAAAATGTTTTGGGAGAAAAGCGTAAGAATACTGTGACGTTAAAAAAGCAAATGATACAAAATAAGAAGATGAATACAGCAAATAAATAACAGAAGAAATTGACAATCTTGAACAATGTTGTTACTGACTCTCTCTCTTCTCTCTTTGCTACCTAATCTCAAAATATCTTGCAGCTCCATAGTGGTTGAAGTTTGTGTTCATACTGCCAAATGCTCTAAGTCATTATAGGTGGTGGACCCCAAAGAGCTTTTACTTATGTGAATTCTATCTAATGGTATTTATCATATTACCTGTTAAACTGAGAAATTTTCAAAATATTATTTCAAATCAAGACAACAAAGTGTACTTAGTTTTTGTTGTGTTCCTGCCTAGGCTCAAAGAAAAGCTCAAGATTTCAGATGACTACTTGTTTGAAAAAATGATGTTACAGCTATCCTGCCAGGTATGACTAAAGATAGCGAATAACAGTACAGAAAGCACTAAGAACAAGCAAATTTTATTAATCTCTTTGAATCTCTATAAAAATGTACATATTGATACTTAAACCTACTACCATAGAAAATACTGGAAAACACAATACACATGCAGGCGCCCTGTTAGCTGAGTGATAACATCATTACACGTCAAACAGCCTCTGGAAATTTCCGCTGTATATTCATGAGAGAATGAAAGTGAAAAAGGCACATCATGTCTTTGTACCATAAAGGAAATCATTTTGACCTCGGAGACCCCTTGAAAGGATCTTGGAGATGACCCAGACCTGGGGGACCACGATTTGAGAACCAACGTAATCGATTAATTTTTAAGGTCACTTCCCATTTCACAGTACTTCTCCGATGAATGTTTTGTTCTCCTTCGCGGACCACCCTTTGAGACCTAAGGTCTCAAGACAGAGCCCCTAGCCTAGTGGAACCCAAAGCGAAAAGCCGCGGACGCTCCGTGGGGCGCTCTGCTTAGCTACTGGGAGCCGAACACGCTCCCCTGAGTCGGCGGAGGACGCGGGATCTAGAAACTAGTCCCAAACCTGCCCCCGGCGCGCCAAGGCGGGGCCAGAACTGGCTGCGGGCGGCCGGGCTCGCCCAGGGCTCAGGGCAGAAGCTGCGGCGGCAACGGCGACAGCGACAGCGAGGGGCGGCTCCCCGGAGACGCCTGCCAACTGCCCGCCGCAGGTGGGCCGGCCCCCGGGAGGAGGAGTGCGGCCAGGTACTTCCAAGGAGCTGCTTCCTCCTTTTCCCACAGCTCCGCGGCTTCCCGGGATCAAGGCTGGGCCTGCGCCGCGCGTCCCCGTGCCGGCCAGGGCGGCGCTCCGCGGACCCCAGGCGCTTCCTCGAGCGTGCGGGCCACTCCGGCCCTGTGGAGAGCAAGGCGAGGGTTTTGGGGGCGCCGAGACGGAGGGTCTGGCGGCCGCAGGGACTACCCAAGCACGGGGCTCCGGCCCGGGAGCTGCTGGAACATGCGCCCGGAGCTGCAGGTGCGGGGTCCGGCGGCTCGGCCCCGACGGGGAGTGGGTGACTCGAAGGGGGCCACCTCGGCGGACCGGGTTCGATTCCATCGGAAAGCAGAGGGAGGCCGCGGCGATAGGTGCCCGCTCTGCCGTCGGCGGAGTCCGGAGGGTGGGGTGGGGAGGCGAGGGGTAGGGCGGAGGCGGCATTTGTCCCCGGGCACGCTCTCGGGGCCGCTTTCCGGGCGCGGGTCGGACGCCGGCGACCGAAACCGCGCGCGGGGCGCAGTCGCGCGGTGGCTTTGAGCACAACAGGTAGGTGACTCAGTTCCCACAGGAACTCAAAGTGCTGAGCCGGGGGCTTTTTTGACGTGTTTTTTGTTGGTTGGTTGGTTATTTTGTTTGTTTCGGTTTGTTTGACAGTTGCCAGACTATGTTTACACTCCTGCTGCTACTCAGCCAGCTGCGCATAGTTACCTTCGCGTTTCCTCATGGCACAGGAGGTCCAGAGGAGTCTAGGCATGCAGGAGAAGAAGGTAAGCCTGGCTTCCGGCTCCAAGAAAACCCTCCTGGAAACCCGAGTCGGATTGCAGAGCTCAAACCAGAAAGTGCAGTCTTTGAAATTACATGCCCCCATCAATCATAGAAGCACTAGAATGTCCTTTAATTTGTGGTTTATTTGGTAATGTTGTGGTTTGTTATGTTAAGTGCAATTTATACACATTCATTTCTGTGAGTTACTTTTGGTAAGTATATATTTAAGACCAGGTTGGTGGTTAACTGAATGGAAAACCTATTTCAACTTCTGAAAATCAGTGAGTGCCATTTTTCTAGATGAAGCTATGTGGTAATTATAATGAGCATAATTCTTCCAGTTCTTCCTGGAAAGATGGACAGGGAGACCAGGATCTAGTCCGGATGTGTTAGGAGACTCTGGGCAAGTTACTTAACCCCTTTCAGCTTGTAAAATGATGGGGGGTGGGGAGTGGAATGATCTCTGAGGTCCTTTTTTACTTTTAAATGCCTGGTTATCTGGGTAAAGTCAGAAGGTGTGAGAAGATTAGGTTTGGGGCTTGCTAACCTAGAATTCCATACCTTGTGGACTCCAGGTCTTAGACTGATTCCTGCCCATATTTTGAAAGCCTAACCAGAAAAAACAGAAAAGAAAAAAAAATTGGCTTTCATTTCTCCCTGCCTAGTCATTGTACTTCCCTACTCAGTGCCAGTGCTTTGGATCTACCTCTCCACACATTCCTGTCCCTTATTCATTCTCATCAGATCCTACTCTTTGTTTTCTTTTGGGAAGGATCCGTTACACTAATACTCCTGGATGACTTATTAATGATTAATACAGCTTAGTGTCTCAGACCTTTTAGGAGGGTGTGTGTGTGTGTGTGTGTGTGTGTGTGTGTGTGTGTGTGTGTTAAGATAGGGCAATTTCTTAACCTGAAGGAATCAAACACTGACAGCAGAATTCTAGGCAATTGGATAGGCTAGCCAGTGGGATGGGGGAGATTTGGAAGGAAATCCTTCTTGGTGCCTCCCAAGTTGCACCATATATGTAAGTCCACTCATATATAAGGTGGATGATCCATACTCAGCAGGACCAGATGCTGATCTCCAGAATGGTTGTGAGTGTATTCATTCATTCACACGATACAGCATAAAAGACAGTCTCAAGGACATCACAAACTATGGAAGGAATTTAGAGATCATACTTGAGTGCAGAAGGCTGGAGATATCTGTGGGAAACGTAAATGAAGAATCCTGTATATTTAAAAAGCTGATTTGTTCAGTAATAACCTCTTTATTAACATATACTATGTGCCAAGCCCTCTGCTAGGCACTGGAGATGTAGAAATGAAAGACTGTAATCCCTGACCGGGAGGACTACTTCATCTAGTGGGAGAGGTAGGGTGTAAACTGATAATCTCCATAAACTCTATGACAGAAGTAAAAACAGAGTTTCAAGAGCAGAGGAAAGAGTGAGTTAGCAGTAACTCTGTCTCCGGAGAGTTGTATGGCACAGAAGCCAGTGCTCTCTATCTGCAAATGAGATATAATAAATGTAGATATGAAAAATAATTAGGGAAATAGAGGACCTTCAGCTGCATTCTGATAAAGCCCAAAGGTGGGGTTGAAATGACCTAAAAAGAATTTATTTAGAAAGCATGGGGAGACAGGAGAGAGGAGGAAAATAGAATATCTCAGTTGGTGGGCTTAAAATAGGGGAATGCACAGGCAACTTCCTAGGATGGTCTAAGACAGGAGACATAGAGATGGAAAGACAATCTGAGGAGGCAGATGCAAAAGTGCAAAGGCCAGTACATCCTCCAGCAATGGCCAGAGGGAAAATAGGAACTCTCACTGGAAGTTCGGGATGCTCCAGGGGCAAGGAAGTTTGCCTCTTTCAATTAAAAGCAAACCCAGGGCTACTTAGAACCCAAATAACAAAGGACAGTATTTCTCCTAAGATCATAAGGGAGGCAGGAAGATGTTTGATAAGGCACTGAAAGTCTAAGGTCAACCACGGACTGATTCAGAACTTTCACACTCAGGGAAGTGGTAAACAGCAGCCCTTCCTGGAGGGCATGTTTTATACACCAGTGAAGACTTTCATTGGCATAAATATCATTTCAGGAACAATAAAAATATTTATGACTCGCTTTTTTATTTTCCTTTTAAGTTGAAAGTCCCATTTGGAGGGCAGGGGCATTTTATAACTCAGATAACTGACTTGAATAGGAGACCGACAATGAGAAATTTGGCACTCCTTTTCTAGCCAATAAAATGTAAAGATCTGGGCGTGTCTGAGAAGTAGCAATACAGAGGCAGATTTCTAATTCTCCATTCTGAAATTAGATTTCATGTAGTAAGTACAATATAGCTAAGTTAGGCAGGCTCAGAGTTACTTCATCACTGGTTTAATATTTTAAACCTATGCCAAGCTGAGTAACGGACTATACCTCTGAATTGCTTCAACTGGTAGAATTTAGGTCCAAGAGTTCCTTCCCACTATAGGAAAGTCAAGTTCATTCATTTATTTTTATAAGTAATTTTTTGGGCACCTCTATGTGTCAACATCCCTGCTTTAATGGAATTTTCCTTCTAGCTAGCGGAACAGAGTGGTAACAAGTAAGTAAAGCATACAGAACACCAGATGGTGATAAGTGCTATGAAGAAAAACAAAGTATAGTAGGAGATGGGGATTGCCAGAGGTGGGTGAGTGGGGATGGGGTTCAAGGTAACATTGAACAAAATCCTGAAGAAAGTGAGAGAGCAGAGTGAAAGAAGAAAGTTCTATTTAGAGGAAACAGCAAGTTCAAAGGCAGGAGAGAACCAGGCACATTGGAAACCGGTGTAGCTGTAGGGGACAAGGAGAGCCCTTAGAGCAGTGGTCCCCAACCATTTTGGCACCAGCGACCGGTTTCGTGGAAGACAATTTTTCCACGGATGTTGCCGGGGGATGGTTCAAGCAGTAATGCCAGTGATGGGGAGCGATGGGGAGCGGAGCGGCAGATGAAGCTTCGCTCGCTGGCCCGCTGCTCACCTCCTGCTGTGCCGCCCGGATCCTAAGAGGCCTCAGACCGATAGTGGTCCGTGGCCCGGGAGTTGGGGACCCCTGCCTTAGAGGGCCATTGCAAGATTCCCAATGAGAGATGATGGAGACTTGGAAAATTTTTCATTCTGTCTCCATTAGGTGGTAGTGTAAAATCTACAAGAAGACTAAGAAGAAGAAAGAACAAAAATATTTTATCACACTGGTCTACCTTTTAGAATATTTCTCAAAACAACTATCACCAATGATCCCATTCTAGCTTCCCCCTTGGTTCAAATAGCTCATATGTGTTATTTCTAACATAGAAATGAATACACTAGAATAGCACTGGCCAATAGAAATAAAATATGAACCACATAAAAAATTAAAAATTTTCTAGAGCCATATTTTAAAAAGTAAAAAAAAAAAGGTGAAATTAATTTTAATAATGTAGTTAATTTAACCTAATATATCCAAAATATTTAACCCAGTATTTCCAAATATAAGCAATAGAAAACATTGAGATATTTCATATTTTTTTAAACCATGTCTTTGAAGTCCCCTGTATATTTACACTTACAGCACATCTCAATTCACACTTGCCACATTTCAAGTGCTCAATAGCCATATGTGGCTAGTGGCTACTGTATTGGACAAATCCAGCTCTGTTAAGATTCAGACCTGCTTGGAAAGGTGATTGATTAGTAGGGAAAATATCTTGGCCAAGGTGTGACTGTTCTCAAAGGCTAAGAATAAATGGCCAACCTGAGGTCACTCTCAAATCAGTATTAGTCTTCCAGACCATGCACTGTCGTCAGTCATTTTTTTTGGCTGCATTGGGTCTTATTTTTGGCTGCACGCGGGCTTTCTCTAGTTGCGGTGAGCGGGGGCTACTCTTCATTGCGGTGTGCAGGATTCTCATTGCAGTGGTTTCTCTTGTTGCACAGCCCGGGCTCTAGGTGCGTGGGCTTCAGTAGTTGTGGTGCGTGGGCTCTAGAACACAGGCTCTGTAGTTGTGGCACAGGCTTAGTTGCTCTGCGGCACGTGGGATCTTCCCGGACCAGGGATCAAACCCATGTCCCCTGCACTGGCAGGCGGATTCTTAACCACTGCGCCACCAGGGAAATCCCTGTCATCAGTCTTGATCCATCTTTCAGTTGCCCACTTTAATATATTCTTCCTTTAGTAATGGTTAGCAGTGAGAAATACCAACACTTTTATTAAATTCTTATAAGCATTTGGGATAGTTCTCAGAGAGTTTCTGAGTTCCAGTCTCAGTAATATGATCTGGAGCAAGATCGCTTCAGCTTTGTGTGACACCAGAACGAGTTTGAAGTTTTCAGGTTTTGAAAATACTGCCTTGGTAGGATATTTTGGTTTTGTGTCAACCTGTGCTTAGCTATGGTGTTTACCATTTACCTTCCCTACATGCGCATGTAGACGGAGTCTTATAAAGCTTTGTAGACACATGTTTAGGGGCTGAGTGGAGGGAGCTAGTCCTTTGGGAGGGACTGAATGGCTTTTAATTAATCTTATAATTAACTTATGATTTTATTAGCTTAGAAGTTTAAAAATTTTTGGTATAAACCTGATAGAACAATTTTAATATAAATGTATGAATTTATAATTTTAAAACATAAAGAGATCTTAGTTATTATTTAGTTCATATTCCCATTTTCCAAATGAGGAAATGGCAACCCAGGGACTTCCCTGGAGGTCCAATGGTTAAGACTCCATGCTCCCAGTGCAGGGGGCATGGGTTCGATCCCTGGTCAGGGAATTAAGATCCCGCATGCCACACGGTGAAGCCAAAAAAAAAAAAAAACTGTTTCAGGAAATGGCAACCCAGAGATATAAGTGACTTATCCCAGGATATAGCTGATAGCTAAGCCAAATCAAAAAGAAGAGTCTCTGTCTTCTAACTCTTAGTCCAGTACTCTGTCCATTACACCAGACTAATTTTTCTCAGTCAAGATAATAGGAAACCAACGCTTTAGAAATAGAATAATCTGGCCTGTCATTTATTGGAAAAATAATTGTCTAGAGGGAAAAGTGGTACTCAAATAATTTTTATTTATGCTGATAATTTTGGACATAATCTACTCAAGTATGTTCTGGAATTTTGTTAATATCTGTATTTCATAGTTAGCAGGAATTATTTTTACTGATGATATTTCTTTTTGTCAGATTTTAAAACCACACAAGAAAGTTTGGTATAATTTAACCACATCAAAAGAACTATATGCTTTTACCATAATTAAAACAGGAATTTTCTGCCTTATTTTTTATCAGTGTTTGAAATCTTTCTATTTCTTTGCTAGTCTTTACATCAAAAGAAGAAGCAAACTTGTTCATACGTAGACACCTCCTATATAATCGATTTGATTTGGAGCTCTTCACTCCCAGTGACCTAGAAAGAGAATGCAGAGAAGAACTTTGTAATTATGAGGAAGCCAGAGAAATTTTTGTGGATGAAGATAAAACGGTAATTTGGTTGATGATGTTAATTGGCTAGACATCTATTAAATTGTACTTAAGAAAGTGGCACTTTCAGTCAGTAGAGATTATGTGCCTTAAATAAAATTCAGATTGTATACCTGTTATCTCTTTCTACTTTCTTATATTGTAATTAGCCCATTTAGACTTGGCTTTATACTTAACTGGGCTTATAGTAATTAGCAAATTATCAATTATGTCGTGATTTTCTGTGTGTAACATTATGATATTCAAAGACAGTCATGAAGCAGAGCGAATTAAACTTCAGGATATTGTTTGAGTTAGCTCTCTGACTCAGGCTTCAATCATTCAAGACTCAGAGCAATTTTTTCTATTAGGACTTAACCATTTTTGATTACTGTATTTATATTTCAAGTACTTATTGACGACCTACTATGTGCCAAGTGCTCTGCTAGAGACTGAAGATAAGATATATAGTCCCTGCATTCAGGATTTTATTGCTTGGCAATAAACTTTTAGAAGTTCTCCCTTAAAATATAATTAAATCCTATCTGTTAATCCTGAAAAGGTACAAAACAAACAGCCAGCACTGTCCCTGTTATAATCTGGCATATTCTTTAAGAATGACAAGTGACCCAGATTTTTCACTTTTGTAGATTAAATAACCCCAGCTCCTTTTCCCCTTCCTCAAGAATCCCATTTTACTCTTTGGTCAATAAGAACCTCTTTAGGTATCCTTTAAATTCAGGTGTTACTGAAACTTAGTTCTTTTTTCTTCCAAAACTTTGCCCAGATTCCATTCCCTGCTATTATCTGCTGCATCTATTAGAGAAGGGAAAGGAAGTCTACTCTGCTTTGTAGTTGTGCCTGTTGAAATTCTATTGTTTTTCACAAACCCATCTTCTAATTTTATCACAGTTCCTTAAAAATGGCTTCCATTCTCTCAAGTAACACTGAATTTAAACAGTCTCAGGGATGTCTTTCCAAATCAATAAATAACTTTCAATAAAATCTCCTAGGAAACTGAGGGCTCACCTAATGTAGAAAAAAATCAGACTCCTTTTCAAACATGATAATGAGTCCTCTGCTTCAACTTCCACCTCTGCTACTTTCATCGACTCTCTAATGCGATAGCGTCCCCGGATGCCTGAGCGAGGGCTCTGGGCAGGTGAAGGGAGACTATCAGCGCACAGTAGTAGAGAGCTAGTGCTGGCAATAATCCCCTGACCAATTCCAGAGTTGGAAGAAACAGTGGTGGGTGGCAGTACTTTATTAGAGTGAGCCACGCCCTCCAGCATGAATGGACTGGTATCCTACCCGTGGCACATGCCAAGCATTTACCACCCCTAGTCTAGGTCATTGAGACCAAATGAAATGACAATAAAGAAATTAAATAACCTTGGAAATTTTACCTTTCTCTTAGATGACATTTTGGCAAGAATATTCAATTAAAGGACCAACCACAAAATCAGGTAAGACAAGAATTGATCAATTTTCATGTTTTTTCCCACCCTCTATCATAGTACATTTTTAGTTTCATTGTTTGAATTTGGTTGTTGCACAACATACATACCTTGTAAAGCCAAGGGAGATTTCTCAGTTATACACTGGGCTATCTAAGACAGAGAAGGCCACATTCATCTATTTACACACTGAAAATCAAGTTTGGTGAGATAGTAAGGAAATGAGATAATAGGCTTAATGCTATTTTAAACAGTTCAGCTAAGTCAAGACTTGCACAGAATAAAAGTAGGACTCTATTAGTTTCAAATAGTAAACTATTTTAATTTTTTTTTCTTTTTTACCATTACAAGTGAATGGAATACTTATGCTAGTAGGTAAATTAGGATTGTTAGGTAGAATTAAGTATCTCCTAGAGAGAGGAGATCCTTTATTTTATCTACATTTATCATCTCTAGCTGCTTTTTAGTCAGGTTTGTTTTGTTTTGTTTTGTTTGTGTTTGCCAGCTCTTTTTTCATTCCCCCTAGGTCGGGCCCCAGCTATAGGGAGACTGTATTACATAGCTACACTGGAATTGCTTACTACATTTATCTTAGTAGTTAATACCAAAATGTGTATAGTTGAACAAAGAACATGTTTATCCCACTTAGTCTTGACTTTCATCCATTTAATATAACATTTAAAATAAATGAAGCTAGGGACTTCCCTGGTGGTCCAGTGGTTAAGACTCCACGCTTCCAATGCAGAGGACGCATGTTTGATCCCTGGTTGGGGATCCTGCATGCTGCACAGTGTGGTCAAAAACTTTAAAAAATTAAAAATAAATGAAGTCAGAACTAGGGCTTTTAGGAAGTGTATCTAAATTTTTTCTGGTCGTGTCTCTAGCACAGACTTTTAAAAGTAATCTGTATTAATTATTAGATGCTTAATAGCATGCTTACACCCAGCATTAAATTTATTGAAATCATAAGTGGTGCTTTTCAGTTGTTATATTCATGTTATTTTAATGATTTATCTTAAGATGCTAACAGAGAGAAAATCGATGTTATGGGCCTTCTGACTGGACTAATTGCTGCTGGAGTATTTTTGGTTATTTTTGGATTACTTGGTTACTATCTTTGTATCACTAAGTGTAACAGGCAACGACATCCAGGGTAAGTACCAAATAAAAATATTTAATTCACTATTATACGTTCTATACTGTCATTTTTAAATGGCTAAAAAAAATGGCTGCCTTTTTTTAAAAATACACTTTTGATTTTGGAATAATTTTAGATACACAGGAAAGTTACAAAGATAGCACAGAGAGTTCCCTTATATCCTTCACCCAGCTCCCTTGTTGCTAACATCTTATGTTACCATAGTACATTTGTAAAACTAACAAACCAACATTGGTACATTACTATTAACTGAGTTCCAACACATTAGTAAAGCTTCATAAAGGCCATAATTGTTTGCATAATAGAATCTCAGCATCCTTATTAGAATAAAAAGTTATTATCTTCTCTATTATCTGTAAGTATAGATGAGAAAGTGTAGAACTAACCTTATTCGACAAAAAGTACCACATGCGAAACAGGCTATCGAAATTAATGCTTATATATCCCTATGTACACTTTCAAATTCTATGAAGAAGCTAATGATGGTAACCAGGTGATGAAATGATTATGGAAATAGATAGTGGTGATGGTTGTACAACATTGTGAATATAATTAATACCATTGAATTGTACACTTGAAAATGGTTATAACGACAAATTTTATGTTATACGTATTTTACCATAATAAAAACTTTTTCTTTATTGTTAAGGTAAGAGTTTAGGGTAACAGATACGGAATTAAGATAACTCCATTGGAGGATAAAAGCTGAAGCCATGAGAGTAGGCAAGTTCTCTGAGTGTGATGAAAGGACAGAAGGCAAGTGACGGAGTCTTAAAGGATGCCCACAGTAAGGGTGCAGAGGAGGACATGCCAGCAAAGGGGGCAGAGGACAGGGGCAAAGTATAGTGTAATTCTATCCCCAAGCTGGCATTCCTGAGCAACTCCCTGAGGCATTAATATGATCGTGGGCAGGGACTAAGGAGATTGTCTGAGACTTCTGTAAATCCTATAAAATTTTGAAAAGTGAGAGAAGATAAGGAAAATTTTGTGCAATTTTTCTTAAGCCACTGTTTTAAGCTGAGAGGTTTCCCTTACTTAACAGACAGGAAATGAGCAAGTTCTTCCTGTTTTCTAGGGCTTTTGACTAAGATTTTATTCAGTATGTCTTTCCCCACAAGCTGTAGCATACCTGGAAACTCACAGGTTAATGAAGAAATCGGAAAATATGTCTTTAAAGACTCTCCTTGCCTTTTATCTTTCCGTCTTTTCCACCCCATTTATAGTATTTTCCCCAAGAAGTCCCTGTGTGCCCTCACATTTAATAATTTCCTTCAAGGTCTGTGAGCACAGGCATTGTTCAGTGTCCTCATGCTCGACATTGTCTTCTCTCTTCTTTCCGGTTTTTCTTCATTTTTCTACTTTTCTGCACCACTACACCTTCTTACCTTATGCTTTTTTTCTCTGAAACCTTCTAGCTTCTTTCCTGCATGAGGTTAGAAGCAGAATTCAAAGACACAGGGAATAAAGAGGTGCCATTATTATGCATATTTTCTATGTATGTTATTATAAAATTTTGAAAACCTGGGTATCTCTTATTTTAAAAGTTTTTAAAAAAATTTTAAAAAATAAAAATAAAAGTTATACTTAATGTTAGTACAGTATAATGCTGTACTGTTTACAGGTCACTTTTACATCTACTGTCTCACTTTGATTCTCACAGAAACCCTTTATAGGGGACATTTCAAACTAGGTTAACCAGACATTCACTTGTGTTAAGATTAACTTTTAAATACTTAGTAAAGTACCGTTCAGCAATTGTCCCAAGAAATTCTTGCGGCAGAGTTACGTGTTCTTTTTCTACATTTTGCAAGTCTGGAAGTGGGGGAAGGGTGAGGAATATTTGAAAAAGAAAAGAGTAAAAAATAAGATCATTGTTAGAATAGTTTGTCTCATTCCTCTGTAAAAACATGCCAAGAAATGGGAAACAGGATCTTTTCATTTCTTAGTCCCTATATTTTATGGAGGAAAATAGGCATAATATAATGCTGTCAGCTTATTTGAGATGTTCCTGGTGCATACTTTCTGATTTCAATCATGTAAGAAATCACTGTGGAGACACTTAATGACTTTAATATAATTATAGTGTTCCTGTAACTTAAATTTTGAAGGTCAACATGGAAAAATTCATTTCTTCAAATAAAACATCTGTCTCTCCTGTTTCCTATAAACAAACAAGTAGAACTTTTCGTCACAAGCTAATGAATGTGGCAAGTGACAAGCCTACCGTGAATACATTCCAGATTTCTGACAGAGGAGGAATTGTGTTGACTCCTCTAAGTAAACTTCTGAGGCTATCAGTCACCTCTCAACTATTGAAGGGCTGATTATCCAGTTCCTAGATTTACACAGATTTTTTTCTTTTCTTCTCTCTGCAATTTTCCTCTCTCCTCCCGTCCAATTCCAGATATCATTATAACCTCCAAAGGAAAAGGCATTCTAAGGGGCAAATTGATTGATTTAGTTTGCAAAAGTTTGCAGTATTTTGGGTCTGCTAAGCTGTCTTTTATTGGGAAGAATACTGTAAATATTGACTAGAGGTTGGGGATTACCTATACATTTTAATTATCTTATTAGTCATAACGATAAGAGGTTAATTTATGCATAGATGCTTCATAGGCAGCCAACTTCACAGTCTAAACAGATCAATTTACTAATGTCTAAATTTTAATTTGTAATTCACAAGTGAGAAGGGAAAATGTAGTTTCAAAACACCAGACCTGTGTTGCATTTCAAATTTCATTGGCTGGTGGTGTAGGTGACAGAGTTTTTGGTTTCTGTTTTTTTATTTTACTTTATTTATTTATTTACTTATTTATTTATTTTTGGCTGTGTTGGGTCTTCGTTTCTGTGCATGGGCTTTCTCTAGTTGCAAAGAGCGGGGGCCCCTCTTTATCGCGGTGCGCGGGCCTCTCGCTATCACGGCCTCTCTTGTTGCGGGGCACAGGCTCCAGACGCGCCGGCTCAGTAGCTGTGGCTCACGGGCCTAGTTGCTCCGTGGCATGTGGGATCTTCCCAGACCGGGGCTCGAACCCGTGTCCCCTGCATTGGCAGGCAGATTCTCAACCACTGCGCCACCAGGGAAGCCCGGTGACAGAGTTTTGTGAAAACAGTGGCCATATTGAACTAGGCCATATTTTTTTTTTTAATTAAAAAAAATTTTTTTGTAATTGTTGGACTTAAATCAATGGAGGTCAATGGGGAAAAGATAATAATCTGAGAAAGGGAACAATACAGGTGAAACCACAGAGGTAGACCAGAGAATTCATTGCACATACAGAGGAGAGTAAAGAGGCTACCTTGGCAAGAGCAGAGAGCTATAAAATAAAGTGAGGCCAGAATAAGGGAGGCTTTGAAAAGGGAGGCACAGGAGTTAGAACTTGATTCAGTGGAAAGTAGGCTGCAGGTTAGACTTTGCGGAGAAGAATGATATGATAGAAGTCCTGTTTAGGAGGGATGACCAAGGCAGCAGGGATTCAGTGGGGAACAGAGGAGAGAGAGACGGGCATCGCTGTTCTGACTATCTCTGTGGCATCAATTTCCTAGGCTTGGAGTTATGCTGCCTTTCAACAAAGCCTGGATTTGGTTTCACACCATACTTTGAGAAAATTTTAATTCAGGAGCAGGAGAAAAAGGGAATTCACGTGTTTTGAGTCCTTGTTACAGTGTTCCAGACATTGCTTAGATGCTTTACATAAGACATCTTTCTCAATCCACACAAAACATCTCTGTTGAGGTATCTATTATCCCCATTTTATAGAGGAGGAAAGCTGAGTTACGTTACCTTGCCTCTGGTCACATAGCTATGAAATGACAAGATCCTGTTTCTTACCCGTGACTGACTTCAAAGTTCTTGATCTTTCCATTATATCAAGATTCTTTCAGAGTTTATGGGTAAAATAAAACTGTTGTTATATTAATAAGTCAGGTTCAGGGACTTCCCTGGTGGTCTGGTGGTTAGGATTCAGTGCTTTCACTGCCATGGACCGGGTTCAGTTCCTGGTTGGGGAACTGAGATCCCACAAGCCACGCAGCATGGCCAAAAAAATTAAAACTAAAAATAAATTGGGTTCACCTTTATCAAAATGGTTGGATTTTTTAATATTACCATCTTAACCTAAAAATGCTGCTTTTCCTAGACCTCAATGCTGTCTCTGTTTAGTTCTTCAGCCACCTACGCAAGAAGGGGCAGACACACTCCCTCCATCATTTTCAGAAGACCTGAGGAGCCTGTCTTGTCTCCATTGCCACCTTCAGTGGAGGACACAGGATTACCTTCTTATGAACAGGCAATGGCACTGACCAGAAAACACAATGTTTCACCGCCACCACCATATCCTGGGCCAGCAAAAGGGTTTAGGGTATTTAAAAAATCTATGTCACTCCCATCTCACTAAGCCCACCTTGTTGTCTTGGTGATATAGGACATTCACATTATTTAAATGGTTTGTTTTCCCTGAACCAAAAAGACATGTCAATTCAGCCCTTTATGACAAACTGCAGAGAGGAAAGGAGGAATAAGCACGTGTACTATGCCACTGGAGATCTGTCAGCATCCTGGACCTGAACTTGATCATAATCAGCTGGATAAGGAACTTTGTATCTTTGCAGTTAAGAAGAGAACACTTTTTTGTTCCTTTTAATGGTTCAAAAAATCTGTTATGGATGCCACAGCTACAACTGGGGAACTATCTGTATCCTTTGTACAGAAAAAGTTTGTAGATTTCTTGTATTGAATACTAAAAAGGTAAGAATTTCTAATCGTTAGATTATCCCAAGTCATAATATTTGACCTACTCTTTTTTTAGGATTTCTTTTTGGTTGGAAATACTTCACAGAATTTTGCATTTAAATATAAATTGGTGGCCTTTATATAATCACTTGTTTTTTTATTTTAAATTATTGCATAGCATTCACCATATTTTGCACGTTTTTATTGTGAACTCTTGCTATCAGTCATGTTTTATTATGGGGAGTGGGGTCAATAGTTTTCTTTTAAAAAAAAACAAAACAAACACTTGCTAGAGAGTTAGTTCTTCAGAGGAAACAGTGTTGCAATGTTACGGATTTGCAAGGGTTGTTATACCACCAAATAAAGATACAGGCCTCAAATCTAGGAGTGACTAGAACTTGATAAGTTGTACATATTAATGATGAGTAGACACACCCATTTTCATTGCTACATTATCTGTATCCGGCTATAACTATTAATCTGGAAAATTTGTTGAATTTTATAAATAATAGTTTGAGAACCTGGAAGAAGTAACTTACTTTTCTGCTATCAAAATAATATTGATTAAAGTTACCAGCAACCCCCTGTATCTCTTAATGTCTAGACACAGAACACCACAGGTAATCATTTTGACCTATATTTTGTATTTTCTTCTAATTGTATATATGACCAGTCTTCCCTTAAGAACATAGTAGAGTATAAGCTATAAACTACTGGAATGAATGTTTGTGCACAAATTTATTTGAGTGGGTGTGTATGTATATGTGAATTTGTTTCCTCTTTGCAGGAGCTCAAAAAAAAAAATACTCCTTGAGAAATAGAAAATTCTGTTCTTTATGTTTTTTGCCAGGCATTGCTTTTTTCCTATTTAAGACCATTTATAAAATTGTATTTTGTTTTGTAATTTTTACAGAGGTGAGATTAAAACTTACATGCATTTGATAATTCCTTCCAAATTAAATGTTTAGAAAATATAAATCATATTATACTGTGTTTGAGTGTATGTCTCTCTTTTAAGACAGCATGATCTTAATGCAGATAAAAGAAAGATCTTAATCATTATAGACTGCTGAAGACTTTACCTTTTATATTTTCAGAGTCTCTTTGGTTGCGTGTTACAAAGAAATCATCTGGCAACATTTAGATATAATTAGGAAGAAGTCTTTTTAAAGCCACCTACATTACCTATAAAAAATTTACTGTTTGTCATACCTTGGCTTACATAAGCACTTTTCCTCATGTAACTTTGCACTTTGCCCTTATTTTAATCCTCTTTAAAGGTCGGAGGCAAACTCTACTCACTTTAGCAATCACACTAAGGCATAGAAGGATAGCTTGACCAAAATCTAACATGTTGGTGAGAGTTAGGTTTAGAATGAGCAAGCACACTTTTCTAGGCCCATCTCATACCTATAGAATTACACTGTCTCAAATTATGAAATTATAAAATAGAGACAATTCTAAGTCTGTATGAGAAATGTATAAACATTTGTCATATATACATAAATGTATATGGGTGCATATATTACATATCTGTATATGTATTCTCACACATGTGTTTCTTAGGATGAATAAAAATACAAGATACGATATATCTTTTATTGAATCACAATTTGAAATATTCCATGAACTTGTTTACTCCCATTGACTCACAAGAATCTAACTGCAAATCTAGCTTCAGAGCCTGTGACAACCCCGTCACCCCCGCAGTAGCCTAGATTTGTCATGTGCCATCATTAAGTGTGAAACTGTTGCTCTGACTTGAACAAATCTAGAATTTATCATTAAGATTATGAAATAACTGGTATTTGTAGAGCATCCAATGTTGAGCTCATATTACTTTAAATATAAAAAAGAAAATGTGATAGAACCATAATCAACAAATACTTATAATAATTAAAAGGAAAATATCAATATAAAATTATTGACACATATTTCTGTCCCATTCACGCTTTTCTATTCCTTGTATACTTTTGGTGGTGGGTTTTCTGGTTTGATTAATTTGTTTGTGCTTCTTCCCTGGGTAACTGATTAGTGTTAACCATTAAATCTGTTTTTGACACAAAGCTTTCTAGTTAGGTAGATCAGTTTTCCCCTCTATCACAATCAGGAAATGAATGTAATATGGGTATGAAAAGGGAATAAGCCTAGAAAAAGACAAATACACATTAATAGGGTTATACCTGCAGTAGGCTAGATAATTCTACACAGAATATTCTTTTTTCAAGATGAAAAAAATCAAAGAGAGCACAAATTATGACTGTGTCAAAGTTTTGCATCTGTTAATATTGTGCCCTCTGAGTGATTATACAGAGCTGGGTGAAAATTCTCAGAACAATTAAAAACTAGAGCAACAGCGTCCTCTGTGTCTGGTTTCCCGTTTGCCTGTAAAATTCTAATCATTTTTTCCTATTTCTCCGAGAAGTTATGTATGTGTGTACTTTTCCTATATGTGCAAGAGAATTTTTTAGTGAGAAAAAGTTTGTTAGTGCTGTTTAAAAGCTTAATTTCATATTATTCATTTTGCTTTTGTTCTAACTGAATGTGAAATAAATTAGTTACCAGTTTGATTTGAAATGTTGTATGTGACATTTATACTACTAGAAGAGTGTCTAGAATTTCTGTAGTTTTTAAAAAAACTAGATTCTTTTGCAGATCCTGCCTGTGTAGCATTTTGGAACACATATGACATATAATGATGCCTTCAATCTTCTGTATTGTGTGTTTCCTTCAACATTTTTTTGTTGTTTACAAATGTTTCCCTAACAGTTCAAGAATTTAAGGCAATTCAGTACAAATTTATCAGCATTTTCATTATCTGGAAAAAGCAACCCATTTTTGAATGCATATTTTTCCTACAGGTTTGATTATATTTTGGTTTTAACGGATTTGTTATCACAGACACTTTTTATACATGTGAATAAACTTTACGCTAAGTAAATTTTTGTTGCTTGTTTCAATTAAACATTCTTCTTCATATAGTGGCATACAATTATATGAGTTAAATGTGAACAACATGTTGCATGTTTTCAAAACAATGTTTACAGCATGGTATTGCTGTATGTATCTTTCACCCAGTGGTGCTAGCTTTCTATTTAAACAGTTTAGTTGCAGTTGTGAAAGTGCAATATTCCTTAACACAGTTTTAATATTTAATATATTGTTTGAGGCAAATTTATAATATATTACTCCTTAAAACTGAATTTACTTCTGTGACGTATATCTATACATAAATTAAAAATCAAAAAAATATAGTAATGTTATACTAAATTATAGGAGTAATAGTACCTCCAACTTAAGAGAAACACATTAAGTAATACTATGTATCATACACATAAACTCTGATTATTATTAAACATAACTTCATGTTCAACATTTAGACCACCTTCAATTTTTTTATCCAATTGAATAATCCATAAATGTTAATACTTATACTCCTTAAAATTACTTTAATCAAGGAAATGAGAAGACAAGGTAGTGACTAGGAGAAAACATTTGCAAAAGACACATCTGATAAAAGGACTGTTATCCAAATTATACAAAGAAGTCTCAAAATTCAACAGTAAGAAAACCAACAACCCGATTTAAAAAATGGGCAGAAGGGGGCTTCCCTGGTGGCGCAGTGGTTGAGAATCTGCCTGCTAATGCAGGGGACACGGGTTCGAGCCCTGGTCTGGGAGGATCCTACATGCCGCGGAGCGACTAGGCCCGTGAGCCACAACTACTGAGCCTGCGCGTCTGGAGCCTGTGCTCCGCAACAAGAGAGGCCATGATGGTGAGAGGCCCGCGCATTGCGATGAAGAGTGGCCCCCGCTTGCCACAACTGGAGAAAGCCCTCGCACAGAAACAAAGACCCAACATAGCCAAAAATAAATTAATTAATTAATTAATTAAAAAAAAAAAAATGGGCAGAAGACTTGAACAAATACCTCACCCAAAAAGATATTTGGGTGACAAGTAAGCATATGAAAACATGTCCAACAGAGTGTCATTAGGGAATTGCAAATCAAAACAACAAAGAGATACACACCTATTAAAATGGCCAAAATCCAGAACTGACAACATTAAATGTTGGTGAGGATGTGGAGCAAAATGAACTCTCATTCACTGCTGGTTGGAATGCAAAATGGTACAGCCACTTTGGAAGACAGTTTGGCAGTTTCTTATAAAACTAAACATACTTTTACCATTTGATCCAGCAATGATGCTCCCTGGTACTGACCCAAATGGGTTGAAAACTTATGTCCACACAGAAACCTGCATATGGATGTTTATAACAGCCTTACTTATAATTGCCAGAACTTGAAAGCAACCAAGTTGTCCTTCAGTAGGTGAATAAACTGTGGTACATTCAGATCATGGAATATTATTCATTGCTAAAAAGAAATGAGCTATCAAGACATGAAAAGACCATAGTGGAAACTTAGATGAATGTTACTAAGAGAAAAAAGCCAATCTCAAAAGGCGACAAACTGTATGATTCCAACTATATGACATTCTAGAATTGGCTAAACTATAGAGATATAAAAAGATCAGTGGTTGTCAGGGATTGGGTGAGGGGGTGGGCGTGGAGGATGAATAGGTAGAGAACAGAGGATTTTTAGGACAGTGAAACTACTCTGTATGATACTGTAATGGTGGATGCATGTCATTATATATTTGTCCAAACCCATAGAATGTACAACATGAAGAGGGAACCATAATGGACTTTAGGTGATAATGATGTGTCAATGTAGGTTTATCAATTATAATGAATGTACCACTATGATGTGGAATATTGATAGTGGGAGAGGTTGTTCATGTGTGGGGATGGGGTATATGTGAACTCTCTACACTTCCCACTCAATGTTGCTCTGAACTGCTCTAAAAAGTAAAGTTTATTAATAAAAAAAATTACTTTTAAGACGAAAAGTTTTCTTAGGACCAACTGAAAGTTTTTTTTTAAATACTTCCTTATATTCTGTTGAAGAGTAGGAAAAAAGAGTGTATTGTTTTAGTTATTATTTTTATGTAATATTTAACTAGGTGAAGTCTATAAGTAAAATTTCAAGAAATTCAAAAATATATCCTCGGACTTCCCTGGTGGCACAGTGGTTAAGAATCTGCCTGCCAATGCAGGGGACATGGGTTCGAGCCATGGTCTGGGAAGATCCCACATGCCGCAGAGCAACTAAACCCATGTGCCACAACTACTGAGCCTGTGCTCTAGAACCCACAAGCCACAACTACGGAGCCTGTGTGCCACAACTACTGAAGCCCACGCGCCTAGAGCCTGTGTTCCACAGTAAAGAGAAGCCACCACAGTGAAGAGCCCGCGCACCACAACAAAGAGTAGACCCCACTCGCCGCAACTAGAGAAAGCCCGCACGCAGCAATTAAGACCCAGCGCAGCCAAAAAAAAAAAAAAACCAATATATGAATCTCTAAAAAAATGTTATAAAATATATGTATATATCTCCTAGATTTTGATTGCTGTGACAAGATAATGAAACACAGACACAAACTCTAAAAAGCTAGGTGGAATAGCCACATTTCATCTAAAGATAGAACTTGTCCTAACAACAGCTTATTAAATATGCTTAAGAAGGAGAATTTTGAGGGCTAAAACCACAGAGATTTGGAAGGTGAGGGTGATTAGAAATGTCCTTACAAAGTTAATGCAGGAGTGTCAAGTCCATTGCTGACTCAGCGTATTTTTCTCACTCAGGGACCAGAAGAAATGATGTCAGGGGCACTGGTAAATAGATTAGGAGGCAGAGTCTAAAAGATGCTATATAAGTCGGAACTCTAGTTGAAAGTCACAAAAACTTAATTCAAACTGGTCTACAAAACTGGGAAGTCTACAGTTGGAACAGTCCTCAGGGACTTAATATCTCAAGTTCTAAAATTTGCTTCTTTGTGTTAACGCTGTCCTGCTGCCCACAGGCTTTCTCCATTTTCAGGGGAAGGCACAGCCACAGGCTTACATTATACCTGCTTAGTGACTGCAGAGAAGCAATTTTCTCCCATCCAAAGCCCACAGGTTACCACCAAGATTCTAATTGGCCATGCTTGGGTCACATGACCTTAGCTGGGCCAATGAGTGGGCAGGCCTGGTTCATGTGCCCACCCTGTATCCAGAGGATAGCATACCATGATTGGAAGTTGGAGAAAGACAGTTCCCTAAAAGAAGATGATGCTGTTACTAAATCAGGGGTAAGTGGATATTGGGCAGAAAAACTAACAGCTCTCTACTTCAGACATCAAGAATCATCCCAAGGCAGGCAGCAAGATCAATCAGAATCTCTTGTCACAAACCAGATGATGTGGGGCAGGGGTTAAACAATGCAGAACCAAGAGGATGGTCAGAAAGAAGGTGATTAGACAGTAGACCTAACCTCATTTACATTTCAAATCAATTAACATTTGTTGAGCACTGTAGTAGTTTTCTTTCGCTGCATAACAAATTACCACAAATCTAACGGCTTCAAACAAACACACATTTATTTTCCCACAGTTTCTGTGAGTCAAGAGTCCAGGCACCACTTAGCAAGTCCTCTTCTCAGGATCTGACAAGGCTGCATTCAAGGTGTTGGCCAGGCTGTGTTCTCATCTGCAGGCTGTATCGTGGAAGAATCCACTTTAAGGCTCAGTCAGGTTGTTGGCAAAATTCATCTCCTTGCATCTGTAGAATTGAAGGCCTTTATGGGCTGGAGGCTAGAGGCCAACCTTAGCTCCAGAAGCCACTTGCAGTTCCTAGAAGCCGCCCGCAGTTCCCGGCCACATGGGATTCCTCTATACTGCTGCTTATTTCATCAAGCCAAGAGATAGATTGCTAGAGTGTGTCTGCTAGCAAAATAAAGCCTTATATAATGTAACATAATCACAAGGGAGACATCCCATTATCTTTGCTATATTCTGTTGGTTAGAACAAAGTCGCAGTTTCCACCTGCACTTAAGGAAGGAGATTCTACAAAGCTTTGAATACAAGAGGTGAGAGATCATTGGGGATCACCTTAGGGTGTGTCCACCATAAGGATCTATCATGTGCCAGTCCCTAGGCCAAACGCTTACTTTACAGCAGGGGTCCCCAACCCCTGGGCGGCGGACCAGAACACGAACCTGTTAGGAACGGGCCGCTCAGCAGAAGGTGAGTGGCGGGCGAGTGATTGAAGTTTCATCTACTGTTCCCCGTCGCTCCCCATCACTTGCTTTACTGCCTGAACCATCCCCCCACCCCGCCCCCGACCACCACCATCCGAGGAAGAATTGTCTTCCACGAAACCACTGGTCCCTGGTGCCAAAAATTTTGGGGACCGCTGCTCTACAGGATCTTTCATTTCTTCTGACCATGTTAAAAGTCTTTCAATTGTAAAGTTTTATGTAAACGTGAGTTAACACCTAATAGTATTATTACAGCTTTTGAAAACTTTGTAATGTCTCATTATTTACCATTTTCATTTCATTTCATTCTTGTTCATTTTCCAACAATTCCTAGCATTAAACAGATTAAAGTACTTATATCAGAGATTATAATATTGAGAACAATTTGAGAAATTGGTCCTATTCCTTAGCAGGCCAAGGCACGCCCAAAGGAAAAGTAGTTGAAAAGAGTGGATCAAATCCCTCATCCTTGCATGCCCTTGAATGTTTTCTTTACTCTCACACTTGATTTATAATTTAGCTAAGTGTAGTGTTCTAGGTTAAAAAATCATTTTACTTGGCATAATGTGGATATTGCTCTAACATCTTCTAGCATCTAATCGCCATTAAGAACTTTAACAGTGTTCTGATTCCATTCCTTGACATATTTATTTCCCTCTGAAACCTTTTTTTTTTTTTTTCTTAAACGATGGAAATTTATTTTCTTACAATTCTGGAGGCTAGAAGTCTGAGATTAAAGTGTCGGCAGGGTTGATTTCTTCTGAGGCCTCTCTAGCTGGCCTGTGGATTAGCCATCTTCTCTCTGTTTTTGCACGGTCTTCTCTCTCTGCGTCTGTCTTAATATCCTCTTCTTGTAAGGATACCAGTCATATTTGATTAGGGCCCATCCTAAAGACTTCATTTTAACTTAATTACCTCTTTAAAGACCCTATTTCCAAATTCAGTCACTTCTGAGATACTAAGGGTTAGGATTTCGACATCTAAAATTTTAGGAGGACACAATTCACTCATAACACTGGTCTCCCTGTTTTTGTTCTTGTCTCCTGAGGTCTAGTTTCCATCCTCTGGTAACTTGCAAATTTTCTTATCCCTGGTGATCTCAAATTCACAATTCTGGGCCTTGGTTTTCATTTATTGTTCATGGCAACCAGTGCCTCCTTTTAATGTGAAGATCTGTGCCCCGTAATTCTAGAAAACTTTCTTGTATAATTTTTTGCCACTTTCTTCTCCTCAGTTTTCTCTACTTTTTGTATGATTCCTAATGGTTGAATATTGGACTTTCTGGATTGAGCCACTATTTCCAATTTCTTTCTCCAGCCATTCTTCTTTCTGCATAAGTTCTTATACTTTAACTTCTAACTCTATTAAATGAAAAATTTTTAGATTGTCATGTTTTTAATTTCCAAGAGCACTTTTGTATTCTCTGATTTTATTTTTACACATATAACAACTTCATTCGTGTATAATTTACATGCCATAAAATGGAGCCATCTTCACCGAGCAGTTCCACGAGTTTTAACAAATGTAGACACCCAGGTAGCAATCATCCCAACTGAAGAAATTTCCCATCTGCCCCTTTACTATCAATTCCCTGACTCTCCAGCCTCAGGCTACCACCAACCTATTTTCTGTCACTATAGATTAATTTTGCCTATACTAGAATTTTATATACTAAATCAAATAATATGACATATATACTTTAGTGTCTGGTTTCTTTTACTCAGCAGAATGTTGTTGCATATACCAGTAGTTTATTCCTATTTATTGCTGAATAGTATTTCATTGTATTGGTATATCACAATTTGTTTATTCACCTGTTGGTAAGTATTTGTGAATAGAGCTACTATGAACATTCATCTACAAGTCTTTGTGTGGACATATAATTTCAGTTCTTTTGGGTAAGTGCCTCAGAGTAGTACTGCTGGTAATAGATGGGTGTATGTTTAACTTTATAAGAAACTACCAAATTATTTTTCAAGGTGGTTGAACCATTTCACATTCCCAACAGGAACGTATGAAGGTTCAAGTGGCTCCCACATCCTTGCCAACACTGGCTGTTACAGTCTTTTAATTTTATCCACGCTGGTGGAATGTAGTGGTATCTCATTGTGGTTTTAATTTGCATTTCCCTGATGACTGATGATATTGAGTATCTTTTTTTAAAAATTTTATTTTTGTATCTTTTTACATGCTTATTATCCATTTGCATATCTTCTTTTTATCAAGTGTTCATTCAAATCTGTGGCCATTTTTTAATTGGTTAGTTTCTCTTCTTACTTTTGAGTTACAAGTGTTCTTTGTATAGTCTTGATACAAGTCCGTTGTCAGATATGTGTTTGGCAAATATTTTCTCCTGGTCATAGCTTGCCTTTTCATTTTCTTAGCAGTGTCTTTCAAAATGCAGAAGTTTCCATTTTTGATGGAGTCCAATTTATCTGCTTTTCTTTTATGTTCATTATTTTGTGTGTCCTGTCAAGAAATCATTGCCCCAAGATTGTGAAGATTTCCCTCTGTTTTCTTCTAGACATTTGACAGTTTCAGCTTTAACATGTAAGTCTAATTTTTGTGTATATATGAAGTTAGGATTGAGATTCATTTTCCTCCATTCAACTATGCAATTGTTTTAGCAAGATTTGTTTAAAAAGCTATCCTTTCCCCACCTAATTATCTGAATTATCTTGGAATCTTTGTTGAAAATCAATTGATGATATACCTGGGGCCCTCTTTTATGTTTCATTCATCTCTGTCTATCCTTATGCCAGTACTGTACTGTTTTGCTCACTGAAGCTTTGTAGTAAGTCTTGAAAAGAAGTAGTGTAAGTCCTACAACGTTATTCTTTCCCAAAATTATTTTGGCTATTCAAAGCACTTTGCATTTCCATGTATATTTTAGAATTAACTTGTCAACTTCTAAATCAAAATACTTTTGGGAATTTAGAGTTGCATTAAATTTATAGAAAAATTTGAAGAGAATCACCCTCAACAATTATGAGTCCTCCAATCCATAATATATTTTTCAAGATATTGAAAATATCTCTCAGCAATGTTCATAGATTTCTGTATACAAGGATTGCATATATTTTGTTAAATTCATCCTTAAGCAGTTCATGTCTTTTTATGCTATTCAAAATGCTATTTTTAAAATTTAATTTTCCAACTCTTAGGTATACCCAACAGAATTAAAAACACATATTCACATAAAAACTTGTGTACAAATATTCATAGTAGCATTATTCATAATAGCCAAAAAGTGGAAAACCCAAATGTCTACCAACCTATGAATGAATATACAAAATGTGGTATATCCATATAATGGAATATTATTCCACTGTAAAAAGGAATGAAGTACTGATAGATGCTACAACATGGATGAACCTTGGAAACATTATGCTAAGTGAAAGAAGTCAGACACAAAAGTCCACACATACTGTATGATTCCATTTATATGAAAAGTCCAGAACAGGCAAATCCATAAAGAAAGTAGATTAATGGTTGTCAAAGGCTAGGGGGAGGAGGGAATGAGAAGTGTTTGCTATTAGACATGAGGTTTCTTTCTGAGGTGTTATAAGTGTTCTAGAATTAGATAGTGGCGATGGTTGTACAACCTTATGAATATACTAAAAGCCACTGGACTGAATACTTTGAAATTAAGAATTTGTGAATATCTCAATTTTTAGAAATTGTATTTTCCAACTGTTTACTGTTACTATGTAGAAATACAATTGTTTTTTACTTATTGACCTTGTATCCTGTGATCTTGCTAAATTCAATTATTAGTTCTACTTTTTAAAATAGATTCCTTAGGATTTCCTATGACATAAACATGACATTCACAAATAAAGAGAGTTTTATTTTTTTCTTTCTGTTTTCCTCACCTTATTGCTCTGGCCAAACCTCCAGTATGATGTTGAGAAGAATGGTGTGCCTGAGAGTTTGAAAGCAAATGTAGTAAATGTTAGCATTTATGAAATGTTAATGAATGATATAGGATATGCTTTGTATTATTCTTTATTCTACTCCATGTCAAAATAAAAAGTTAAAAAAAAAATTGAAAACTATGTGCCAAGCACTGTTCCAAGCACATACTGTTATTTAATTCTCTTAATACCTCTATGAGGCAAGTATTATTACTAAGTAATAATTTTACAGGCAGGTATTTTACAGAAAAGGAGACTGAGGCACAGAGAAGTAAGTAGTCTACCCAAGTTCACACAGTAAGCAGCAGAAGCAGTATTTGAGTGAATGTAGCCTGGCTTCAGAGTCTATGCTCTTAAGCATTATGCTATTCTGTCTCTCCAAAGAGTATAGCTTTAGTTTTTATTTGGGGGGTGGGGGAGGGCATATAAGCTTTTGTTCGGAAGGACTACAGTTTTGTTTTGTTTTGTTTTTTTAAAGACCCCAGCCCACTTGTTTCACCCTTGTATCCATAACTTCTTTGGAATTGTCCCAGTTCTGACCTCTTGAACATGTTTTCAAGATGTAGCTTCTAGCACTTTTAGCAACATTCTTTCCTTCACTCTGCCTTGTCCCCTTAGCCAATCCATAGCTGATAGGAGAAGATTCAATAACTAAGACTTGGGACAGCTCATACATATAAATTTAAATCACAACACTAAAATTAAGTAGTTATATCAAACACTAGTATAAGACATGTTCTCCCAAAAGCAGAACAATTTGGGCGCAGGTAGTTTAATTGGGAGGGAGCAAGAATGACAGTGAAGGGAGAAAGGCAGGACAGGAGAACAAACCAAAGGGCATATTATCAAAGTTGCTGTTGTCGGCAGCAGGGGCTCACTTCTGTAAGGACCACTCTCTGAGAAGGATGAAAAATGCCTCCCATAACAGCCCACCTGGAAGCTGGGAGGCTGGACATCCATTCTCCATTGATTGAGGATTTCTCCTGATGGGGAAATACAAACTCCCCCGCATTCTGGGGAGCTCCAGTGAGGCCCAAGAAAGCAGAATGCAGGAAGATGCATGGCAGGGTCGTGGGGTAGGCTGCTATGCACACAAGGTAAGTCAGCACTGTCTCAGAGGTGAGCCAAGGGATGTGATGTGGGCGCCAGAGGAGTCTGCTACAACATGTCATGACCAATGCTTCCTCTGAGTTTTTAACGTTGTGAGCAAGCAGCCACGTTACATGAGTAGCAAAACAAATGAGTATGCATAAAAATAATAAAACTAGTATAATGAATAGTCTGTGCTTTGTTACTTTCAAAAAATGTTCTCTACGAGTAGAGTGTGTATGTGCGTAACTCTATAAAGAGACTGAATTTCGATTTCTCCCTTGAACAGAGAAACAACTCATGGAAGCAGAAGAAACTTGAAGACATGTTGAGCAAGAGACTGTAAGTTTCCCTAGACTTTGCAGAAAATTGTTAGAGGGTTTTGGACTTCCACATGATGTTTGAGCCTACTATATCTGGATCTTAAGTAACGGAGAAATCCCATTTGACAAAATTGAATCTGATACCAGGTAATGATACGCTTAGTAGTTAATATACATATACTAACATTAACATGCACGACAATTAGGTGAAGTCTAGATCTCTCCCAACAAGCTTCCTTTACCACCACCATATCTGGGGCTTTGTGATAAAGGGAACAGAGAAGCAACAAGAGAAGGGAGAGGATATAAACCAGCTATGCAGGGGGATTTCTGCTCAGGCAGAGTGTGCTTTAGTGCCCTACTCTTAGGCCATAGATGAGAAACTGGAGGCTTGAGAACACATGCTCTACCACCCTTGGTTTGAGGTTCAATCCTCCAGCAGCAAAACCTCTGGAAGATATTTGCCTCAAGTTGTGTTTGCAAACAACCAGAACAGGAGTATAATAGGACTGTCCAAAGTAGTGGAATATTGTTTTCTTTTCTTTTTGTTGTTGTTGGTGGTGGTGGTGGTGGTATATACGTGTGTAAACCTATGAAGAGACTGTACTTCTCATGTTGATACACTGATGTTCCATCCAGGCTGAAGATGTGGAATGGGGTGGGACTTTGGGAAGAGCAAGGGAATGTTGTCCATAGCTTTGATCATTTACTCCCTGTTTAAGAGATTCACATGGCTCCTTATTGTGAGGAAGTATACTAAAGTAATTAAATGTTTGGGTATTGGGCCAAATATGGCACTATTTGAACATCAAAATAAATAAATATGGTAACAGACTATAATCCTGTGTTCAAGGACTCCCAAGACCACCCTGTATTCAATGATTTGCTATAAGAACTCACAAGGCAGTCAAGTTGTTATACTGATGGTTACAGTTTGTTGCAATGAAAGGATACAGATTAAAATCAATAATGGAAAAAGGCACAGAGTGTAGAGTCTAAGGGAGACCAGGTGCAGTTTGAAGTTGTGTTCTCCCAGTGGAGTCCTGTGGACATTCATCACAGGATGTGTTGCCAACCAGGGAAGCTCACCTGAGCCTTGATGTCCAGGGTTTTTTTTTGGGGGGGGGAGGTTGATCACATAGGCATGGCTGACTCCCTGGTGGCTGACCTTAATTCTCTAACCCCTCCAGCGGTCAAGCTGATACTGTGTGGTCCAAAGCCCCCACCATAAATCACATTGTTAGCGTAGCTATCTAGTGTGGTCCAAGGCCTCAGGTAAACAAAACCACTCTTAACAGGTAGGATATTCCAAGTGCTTAGAAGTTATGGCCCTGGAGCCTGGCAAGGGCCAAACCTTTCTCTGGAATACACAGGGTTTGGACAACCTGAACCTGCTAAGTTATTTCTATTCTGCACAAATCCATTGAATAAAAAAATTCATGAATCTATACTGAAATAAATAGATAGGTAGACAAATAGGAGATAAAGAAAAGTTCCTTCTTGTAGAAGAATGATAACTAATTATTATAGAAGAAAGGATGGAGTTACAAAAATTACAATTTGGCAACCATAATAATAATTGATTTCATCAAGAATCATCAGTGGATATGCTGTAGTGAGCTGATTTGTGGTTCCCCAAAAGCCATGTCCATCTCCTAATCCATAGAACATGTGAATAAGACCTTATTTGGAAAAACGGTCTTTGCAGATGTCATTAAGTTAAGGATCTTGAGATGAGATCATCCTGGATTACCCGGGGGGAATCTAAATCCAGTGACAAGTGTTCTTATAAAGGACAGATGAGAAAGATACCTGGAGGAGAAGGCAATGTGAAGACAGAGGCAGAAACTGGAGTGAGGTAGCTGATCCAAGGAATGCCGCCAAAAACTGGAAGAGGCAAGGAAGAATTCTCCCCTAGAGCCTCCAGAGGGAGCACACAGAGCCCTGCAGACATCTTGATTTCGGGCTTCTGTCCTCCAGAATTTTGAGACAATAAATTTCTATGGTTTTAAGCCACCCAGTTTGTGATAATTTGTTGCTGCAGCCACAGGAAACTAATACAGGTACTAAAACCAGTGGTGAAGGAATGATGCTTCAGGAGTTTACAGTCTTAAAGTACCCACAAAACATTCATCAATTATAAAAGAAAACATAGCAACTCTTTAGTGGAGATACCTGGCAGTAGCACTTTAAACAAGCCTATTGGGTTCTGGAGTCAAACATAGCTGGTTTGAAGCTCCACTTGCACTCTTAACAATTTATATTAGTTTATATGATTTGGGCAGTTAATGTCATTAAGCCTCAATTTCCTATAAAATGGAAATAATAGTGACCAACACCCACATTGTAAGGATATTTTGAAGATTAAATGAGATAAACCATGCAAAGCCCATAGCACAGGACCTAGCACATATGTATTCGATACATATTGGTTATTCTTGCCCACCCACCTCCCCCGACAAAAGCAGCTGGACTTTATTGCAGGGAAGTTACAGAGGAGCAGGGCAAGTGGTCTCTGCAGGAACTCCCATCACTGAGCAGGATTGCCAGGTCTTAGATCTGTCTGGAAGGCAGGAGAGGATCAGAGTTGTGTCTACGTTGGTCCATCCTGCAGGCTGGAGGCCCAGGCCCTCACTACTTGGAGCCAGGGTAGGAAACAGCCTTTCCTGTTTTCCCCAGGGTCTCCAGCAGAGTGTCCACGCTGTGCTCAGAGTCGATGCAGACCTTCTTGTTGGGCAGGTCAATGTCAAACTGAACTCCTCCCAGCTCATTGAGAACCTGAGTGACTGCATTAGAGCAGCCTTCACAGGTCATGTCCATGGAGAACTCGTGCTTTGGCATGACTGAGGAAGTGATGGCAGTGGCGTTGGTGACGCCTCCCCCGCTCTGCATATTGGTTATTCTGATGAGAAGAGCTATCATCCACAGAAACATGTGTAAATTTCCTGTAATCTATTCAGGGAGATAAAAGATATCACTCAGTGATAGACTTCATGATCAGGCCACACCCCTGTCTTTCCAGCTCATACTTAAACTGTGCTTTGGTCTCTGGTCATTCAACCTGGCTTCTTCCAGACCCCTATCAGCTAAGCCAGTCACCAGAGTTCAAGAGATCATCCATATCCGTAGTTAGACCCTTCCTCTACATACAAAATTGATGATCAAGTATGTTTCTTGAAGTTCTCCTCACTGGGAGGAATGTGACTCATCACTGTCTTTCAGTGACACCTGTGGCTTCCAAAGAAGCAGGCTTAAATGCAGCTCTTCTGACTCCATTGCTGTCACCCTGGAGGGTATGATAGGCAACAGAGAGAGCAGCCAAATATGATTGGTATGGTCAAGCCTCAGAGAAAATGATAGTGGGACTTACTTCATTTCTGATGTTTTAATTTAATTTCTGATGTTGACCTAAGAGACTGAAATGAGTTCTCCCCTGGCAAAGACAGGGCTTATAGTTCCCCCTCCCAATGCCAGAAGAGAAAGGAAAAATGGAAAATTAAGGCCCCCTCCCTTAATCAACCCACTTCCCACAAAACTTGACCTTCTTGTATCTTTCTAATTAATGGTTGGTCTATTTGTAACATTGGAATACATAGAGTTACTGACTACATTTCTCATCAGTTAACCCTAAACTCTTCATTTCCCCACAAGCTAATAAACAAGGCTGCCTCAGTGGAGATAGAGTTCCATTACTCCCTCCCCCAACTGATTGCCTCCATCACCTTAAAACAAGCTGAACCCTGGGCTTCAGTTTCATCAACAACAGAATGAGGGTGATGAACTACTCCAAGCTTCCTACCAGTTGAAATACTCAGTGATTTTCTAATGGGATGGAAGGAAGGTTGGGAAATGTGGGGAGAGTGTTCATGGACATTTTCTAAGGCATCACTAACTTCCAGTCAATAAACTCAGAAGGAAGTGAAGATGAGAGTAGGGGAGGAGGAAACACTCTTTTAAGTGGAGGGTCCCAATTCATCTTGCAACCAAATTGTCTTTGTTTGTTTGTTTCTAGAAAGGAGTATGTAAATGATTAAATGGAATTTCTGAATGGGTATTTAAAAAATAGTATTTGTATTTATTCATTCAATAAATATGTATTTAGAGCCTAATATAATGTCAGGAGTAGTGGTAAGTACTGAGGATACAAGGATGAATTAACCACAACTCCTGCCTTTAAGGAACTCATGATCTGTGAGGGAAAGGGGCAAATACACAACGAATTGCAATGCAACAAGATGGTGTTAAATATAATAAATATAATAAGCACCATAGAGCAATTGAAAAGGAAGCAATTGGTTTTGCCTTGGAAAGTTGGGGAAATGTCATGGAAGACATAACAGTTGACCTGGATCTTAAGTTCCGCAGGCAAAGACTGGAATGAACATTTTTACTTAAAACAAGAACAACAAAGCTCACTGTAGACTTTTGAGGAGGTCTAGATCAGACTTAAACAGTGTGGTTGGGGATTATTTGAAAGAGAACATGAAAAGTTTGCAGAGTTGGGAGTATATTTTCAGTAGGGAAGAAACATTCTTCAGATAATGCCATCAATTTTACCAAAAAGATTTTATGATGTTATTTTGTAGACATGTTGTAACATTGGAAATATACTTGCATTGACTTAGGGTAAACTAGGGAAATTTCACTTAGTGGGCAAAGGAACATCATATATGGTGACAGAGTAATATTATTTATAAAATACTCACTACTTCACTGTACAGTAGAAACTAAAGCAACATTGTAAAACTATACCCCAATAAAAAAATAAAAATAAAATTTACTGTTAGATAAATAAATAAATAAAATACTAAAATCCCCCCTTAATATCTTTTCTCTGATTTATGTGACATAAACTACATAATGGTGTGAGGGACTATAAAGGTTTTATTGCCACTTGTTTGGTATTGCCTGCATAACTCATTCTGAGTACCAGTTGTGGGTATCAAACTAAGTGCCATAAAACATTTATAGCATGCCACTCCACTTCCTACACCTTCCATACAGACAAAACTTTAGTGCTCACAAAAATACTTATAAATGAATAGTTAGTAGTGAAAAAAATTTTTTTGTTTTATTTGGATTACAGATCTCCAGTCTGCAATAAGAAAAGTAAATGTTGTAAGGAAGATTTATGTTACTTCTCTGCAGGATCTCATATTATCTGGCAAATTCCTTCCCCAAAGAAAACCACTTTTCAAAGATATCCTCAGTAAATGCATACTGGGATTAACATAAAATTGGCAAAGTCACTTGGGTCCACACATTTGAATTCATTTGTAAATAACGACTACTCACTTCCTTGCTTCCCCACCCCGGACCAGACTCCAAGCATCACAGGTGCCGAAAGACTTACAAAAAGGAATGAATAGGAACAAAAGGATGTAGGCGCCAGGAGAAAAACAGAATCTCCCAGAACAAAATTAATCTCAGAAGGAATAGCAGATCCAATACCAGGTATTACCGAAGTTTAAACTGCTTTTTAAATGGTGAGATAATGTATCAAATTTATTACTTCTACTATGCCTGTCTGATTTGCTTAACCTTTATGTCAGGCTTATCTTGAGGGATAGATTTCTCTGCTAAGCACATAAATAGGTGTTAAACCTGTATTGATTTTTTAAGGGTGGTGGTCAATAAACTTTACGGTTTTTTTAAACTTTTACTTTATGCCTTAAGGACCAAATGATGATTTCTATGATCCCTAAGTTTCACTACTCGTGAGTTACTAAAGAAACACAGCTCTGACATACACTAGAAGAACCGCAAATAATCTTTAATTTACCCCCCACCAAACAGCTTGGAGGTCTGACCGGAAATGTCTGGGTAGAGTCCTGCTGAAGTTCCAAGTCTCAAACAAAAAGTCCAACACAACGTGTGCACAGTGAGTTTAAATTTATAGTAATTAAAGTCATCCAGATGGTAGCTGCATTAATCAATGAAGAGGCAGTATTTATCTTGGGACAGACGATTCTGAAACCCAGAATGAGAAAAATCCCCAAGGAGGGGGTGGGGACAGTTAATAAGAGCCCCTGGGAAAAGTCCTTCAACGAGGATTGGCAAATAATACGTTTGAATTGGAATCTCTTTGAATGTAAATCTCCCCTAACAGCAGGAAAAGGGTCCTCTAGCCCACCAAGCTTTGGGCAGGAAGGGAGTAAACGGAACTGTAAAACAGCCCGCTCAGCTGTTTCTGGTTTGGGACGAGGCGCAGAGAAAGGAATCGCGATGTGGGAACTGAGTATTTGAGTCGCTCAAAATAACTAGAAGGGTCAAATAACGAACTGCAGGCAAAGCGCTGACAAGCCTCCCCCTCTGCAGCACCCTGCGCTGGGTTTCCGTTCAACTTCCCCTCCCTCGCGAGGACTAACGGCAGGCGCGGCCCCTTCCCACGCGGGGCGCGGCGAGCGCGGACAGCTCCCCTTGGAGCAGACGAGGGCGGGAAGTCCGCGGCCCGTTGGGCTAGGGCTGGCGGGCGCCCCTCCGCGTTCCCGGAGCCGGCTGGGCCGGACAGGCCTCAAGCCTTCTCCGCCCCGGCTGGCCTTCCAGAGGCGGCGGTGGCGGCGGAGGCCTCTCTGGCTGTCCGCCTGGCCCGCGAGCCGCGGGCACGGGGCGCCGAGGGGAGGCGGGGCGAGGCCGCGGGGCGGAGGGGGGCGGGAGGTGCATCCTGGGAAATCCACCAACATGGGGCGCAGCGACCGCCGCCGCCGCTGCCGCCGTGAGTCCTGGCCGCGGATGCCGCCGCTTCCCTGACGCCCAGCTGGGGCCTCGCCGCGCACCGCGGCCCGGGTTCCCCCGACACAGACCGGCCAGCGCGCCCTTCGCCCGTCCGCCCGCCGGGGCCATGTGAGGGGGCCAGCTCCCTTCGCCGCCGCCGCCGCCTCCTCCTCCTCCTCTTCCTCCCCCCGCCCCCTCCCTCCCCTCCCGCCCCCCTCTCGCTGGGCCCTAGAGGAGCCCCCGCTGCTGCCCGCCCTCCCTACGCAACCCCCACGATGGACAGGAACTACGCGACCTCCGGCTTCGCCGACCCGCCGCCGCCGTCCGCACCCCCCGTCGCCCCCGCCAACGCCACCGCACAACCCCCCGCCCCCGCCTGGGCCTACGAACCCCGAGCCGCGGCCGCCGCCTCCAGCAGCAGCTGCAGCAGCGGCAGCAGCCCCAGCCTCAAGGCCAGGTAGGGAGGGTGGGCGGCGGGGTCGTGGTGAGCCAGGAAAGGCCAGGGATGCGTTTGGGGCCTTCGCCCCTGTGCAGCCCCGCCCAGGGGTCCGGGCCGGCTGGGAGCCCTCCGCTCGTCTCCTCGCCCTAGCCCTGGCCGGGAGAGACAGCTCATGACTCCTGTGGGGTGGTCTCGGGGTGGGTGCGGGCGCCCAGTGCGGGACTCGCAGCCAGGGCTGGTCGGGGACCGTGGGTAAAAGGGAGGGTTGGGCGGGAGTCGTGGGTCCCCGTCACCTCCCGGGTCCGGGCTCTCACATGGTGAAGTTTGGGTTCGTGGCTGAACTCGGCGATCAGGGAGACTCGGGACTGGTTCCGGGGGTACGAGGGGGGCGCCGAGGGGTTCGGGGCAGTGACATTCCATTGTATTGGAACCGACAATGTGGTCTTGGGGGCCCCGGCGTTGAGTGTGAGGGTGGGGGAGGCGGGAGAGGAAGAGGCGCGGAGCCGCGTCCCTGACATTGGGGGACCCGGGAGGGCTGTGCTGCGGGAGAACCCGGGGGGCGTGGGCCCTAGGAGGGGGCCCGTTGGGGCGCGAACGCTGCGCCGTGGCTGGGTGACATATGTTTGCAGTGGTGGCCAAGATGAAGCTATTTCTCGTATACGCGTTCAAAGTTACTCTTGGGTGTCCTCCTCTTTTAACAACAGCAGGAAGTATGGAATCTCTCTTTGCCTTGGGGTGACTAAAGTTGGGAAGAAATTGGAGGTGAGGGGCGGTCGGTGAAGGCCATAAAGGTTGAAGAACAGAAGCATGCTTCTCCATCTCGGTTTCTGAAGCCCCGGTTCATTATGTAGCGTGGGGTTCAAGAGTTCATCTTTGCTCCAGCATGACCAAGGGAATCTAAAATGTTGACTCTTACTAGATATTTAAGCTCGCGGGAAACGTGTAGTAGTGCCACACTGTGAAACGTGAAACGGTCCATTTGAATGATAACTGGAAGGCGTGGTTTGGTTTGGACCATTCGGGAGCGGGGTGTTTTAAAGACACCTCTGCCGAACAATGAAGAATCTGGTAGGTGCAGCTTCTGATTACAAGGACCAGGGAATCCTGGGTTGCTAATGACTTCATCCTCAGCTACCAACAGGAAGCTTCGTGGTTTTATGATCTCATCAGATTTCTTTATTATTGTCACAACAGAAGTGAACTTTTTTTTTTTTTTTTTTACTTTATATATTACAGTATTCTAGGTTATCTTCTTTGTTTTCATAAAAGTTCCACGTTCATGATTTGGAAAATATGTGCGAAGAGTAGCTGGTCTTTGTCTTAGATAGTACCTTGGGGTGATTGTGAGAGAATGAGAAAAAATTTGTTCAAGAAAAGGGAAGTACGCTTTCTTAGAAAATTTTAGGTCCTTTGTTTAAAAGAGATGGGGTTAAAAAAATAATAATGTGATGTGCCAATTTGGAGCTAAATAATTAAATGCTGAGACTTTTCAGAAATAGTCATAACTTTGTATTATATACAGTTAAGACATATTAAGGAGTTTTATGAAAAATGTATGGCACTTTTCCCTTTTTTTGTTTTTTTGTGGTTTTTTTTGGTGGTAATTTGACTATCATTTTTCAAGTATCTTTCATCAAATACCATAATTTACAAATTAAAATTACTTTCTCTTCAGGGAACAGCAGTGATAGGTATTTGTGCAGCGTATTTTATGTTTTAAATGACAACTGTTTTATTAGGTACATGAAACAAATGCTATCTAGTTATTTCTGTTATTTCTTTTAGCAGAATACTTCTGAGTCAAGAAACTAAAATCTACTTGTCATATTTTCCAAATGTTATTTATCAAAGTAACAAAGAATGACTTCCCAAACACATTTGAAAACAGTAAGTAGATTTATTTGGAACACATAATCTAAAAGGGATTTATTTTCTGTTTATTGGAAATTACTGATTCTTAAATGCTAAGCCCCTCCCCTCTTAAAATTTATTTTGGGGGTGGAGTTAGCTAAATTATAGCATAGAAAATGCAGGCTTTCCCCCTCCCCCATCAACTTGCTTTGTTAACATCTTGTGTTAGGATCAGGCCATCTGTACAGGGCTACACACACTTCTTAATTGTACCTCATTTTATTCCTCAAACTGTGATGTGCTCGCTCATTTCAGTTCTATAAAAAATACTGAATCTGAAATATGCCCTTTAAGTATTCTGTGCTTTCAGGAGCCTATTCATATTTTTGTAACATTTTAAAAAGCTGTTTCATAATTCGTGTATCAGTTGAATATTTTTGTTCCCCCTTTTGGCAGTTTTTCTTGAAGGTGGAAATGAATACTAGTTGTGATGATGTAGTATGGAAACTTATCCATAAGGAGTTAGCCTGTCACCTTGTTTCCAGTAACATATTCAGAAGCTAACAGATGGTAATGACATTCAGTTGTTACTGACATGGGATCTTACATCCTACCTTATGTCTTTACTTGGTCCTGAAATGAAACATTTTCATCAGTTGATAGGAAACAGCGTAGTAAACAATTTTTTGGTATAACAGCTCCATAAGATATTAGGTATTTCCATTGTTTTAACAATTGAAAAATAAAGCGCTAATGGGAAAACTCAAGCATTTTATTGATACCTTAAATAGAGTGTACAGAGAGATTTCTGAATGTTTCTAAAATAGTGCTTGGTACGTATATGGGAAGTTCAGAGATAGGACCTGGTCATATATTGATAAATCTTCATTTATTTGGGATCTTCTCAGTTTCAGGGACCAAATGAGCATACCTTTGCCTATCACCATGTGGTTGGAAATACTCTTTGTGGCGCTAGTTTGGATACTATAAATACCTTTCCATGCTTTTGGAAATAAGATGATCATCAGGAAGCTACAGACCTGCGCCTTTTCTCTCCCTGACATTTATATCTTGTACAGAACAGGAAGAGACAGACTGTTTCATCATGGTGATGATAGATGTTGTGTTTAGTCACACCAGAAAGTGACTAAATGGAAATATTTTGTTTTAAAATAGAATTATATTTGTTTTTTGCCTTTTTGACTTGAAACAGCCTTTTTTTTTTTTGCCACCAATTTTTAGAATTTCTTAATATATAAGTTCCTTCTGATTATAGTATGAATGTGCAGTGAGTGTGAGAGGTACCCTTCCGTAAAAGAAAACAATGATTAGCTTCTCTAAAAATGGTCAGCCACTATATTGAGGACTTTTTGAGTAAGTTTTAAATCTAACGTTTCCCTCAAGGCTTTTGTAATGAGACCTGTAAGATCACAATTTATAAGGAGTAGAGACAATCCCAAATTAGTGAAAGGTTATAAACTTCTGTTGTTCAGAAAGTATTTTCCCATAAAAACAATGTTGTAAGTAATAGTAGCTATCATAAACTGACAACTTATTTGTGCTGGCTACTGTTTTAAGTGATAAACACCCACACTAGTTTATTTAATCCTCACAATAGTCTTTTAAGGTAGGTATTATTTTTACCTTCTCTTTTAAGAATTGGAAACTGAGGCATAGTGACATTAATAAACTTAGACCCACATAGCAAGTTAGTAGTGGAGCTGGGATTTAAACCTGGGCATTGTGGATCTAAAGCCTGCATGCTTCATTACTGTACTGCACTGCGTCATGGTAAGATAGTCTAATGCTGTAATCTACCTATGTAATGTGTTAATGACCTTTTGTAACTGGCCTGGAAACCTAACCGTCATTAATATCCTTATTTCAGTGTTCTTTATCACCATTGTCCGTTTGTTTTCCTAATTGAAACATGCTTCCTTTCACTTCCATACCACTGTATATTCTGGTTTTCCTCCCTTCTGGCCCACTGCTTTTTCCTGTTCTTCACTAGTTCATACTCTTCTAATCTCCACATGTTGTTTCCTGGGGGTTGGGATTGATAGGATTTCTTGTCCATTCTGTGCTTTCTCCTGAGGATATCATATCCATGCCCGTTACTTTAAATACCATCTCTGGAGATGCCCATATATGTGTCTAAAGCCCAGACCTCTTCTGAGCACCTAATCGCATATCCATCTACCTCTTTGAGCTTTTACTTGGGTGTATAGCGAGAATCATTAGTGATGCTCATGCTTTCCCCATCCACCCACCTCTGCTTGTCTAGTGAATCCTTTCTCAGTAAGTCACACCTCTGTCCACCTAGCTGCTCAGGCCAGAACCTGAGAGTTGTGTGTGCTCAGTCACCAAGCCTTGCTATTTTTTTTTTTATCTCTTAAATATATCTTGAAATTGTCTACTGTCTGTTTCTACTGCTCCACCCTGATCCAAGCCATTATTTTTCACTTGGATAACTAAGTAATCTTAAACCTTTTCTTTCCTTCCTTCAATTCATTGTTTTATTTTTTTATTCTTTATTTTTTGATTGAAGTCGAGTTGATTTACAAAGTTGTGGCAATCTCTGCTGTACAGCAAGGTCACTCAGTTCTACACACACACACACATATATATATATTCTTTTTTAAAATATGGATTGGATATAGTTCCCTGTGCTTTACAGTAGGACCTTATTGTTTATCCATTCTAAATGTAATATTTTGCATCTACCAACCCTAAATTCCCAGTCCCTCCCTCTTCCTCCCCCCCTTCAATTCATTCTCTTCATAGCATTCAGAGTGATTTTTAAAAACACAAATCTGCCAGTTTGATAGTGTTGCTTCTTTGCTTGAAACCTTTCCATTGCTACTCCTACACCTTAAGGTCAAGTTTTTAAAAATCTGGAATGTGCTGTGCATGGCCCTGCATTTACTGGCCAGTCTAAAATTCCTTGAATCATCCTAAATTCCTTTCTACCTTAAAACCCTGATACATGCTGTTACCTCCACCTAACTAATTCTCACCCCTTCCCTACCTCCCAACCTGACTTCTTAAGGTATTTCATGTTAGAAACCTCCTGCCTTCCACTCTCGGCCCCCTGTTATTTTGAGTAATGGTATATGTTTACTGTGCTTCCACAAAATTCTTAGAAATATAACTACATACCTATATGCTATGTATGTAATAGATACCTTCCTCTTTAGAATGGAAGTTCTTTGAAGGACACTATCTGTTTTGCCTGCTGCTGTATACCTGGTACTTACTCTAGTGTCTGGCACATAATAGGTGCTTAATACATACTTATGACATGAAAGCCAGAACTCTGCTTTAGTGTAGGAATTGAAAGCCCTTCTTTTCCTTGCTGCAGTCTCTAGTACCATTCCCCATCTTCCCCCGCTACCCTGTAGTAGGGACCAGGATGAAGGGTTTAGGGCATTTGTGATTGTCATTGGTTGGAAGTATGGAGATGTAGGCTGCTGCTTGCTTGCTACCTTTCCTTGCCATGCTCTCTGGGACAATTTGAGTACTAAAATGTGTATAGCAAAACACAGTCCAGGATTTTTCTTTCATTCATTAAACAAATATTTGAGTGTCCGCTATATGCAAGGCACTGTTGCCTTTATCAAGTATTATATTTCTTCAGTGAAAGCTTGAGAAATCAAATGGCAAACATTCATTCACTCATTAGAATGTACTGAGCATCTCTGAGTTTCTGTTACTAAGCTAAGTTCTCCAGGGTACCATAAAGATGAAGGAGACACTGTCCTGCCTCTGAAAGAACTTGTGATCCAATAGATGGAATGTAACCTTTAAAAATTGTGAATCACTATATTATACACCTGTAACATATAGGTATAATATAATATTGTACATCAACTATACCTCAATTAAAAAAACAACAACAGGGGCTTCCCTGGTGGTGCAGTGGTTGAGAGTCTGCCTGCTGGTGCAAGGGACACGGGTTCGAGCCCTGGTCTGGGAAGATCCCACATGCTGCGGAGCAACTAGGCCCGTGAGCCACAACTACTGAGCCTGCGCGTCTGGAGCCTGTGCTCCGCAACAAGAGAGGCCGCGATGGTGAGAGGCCCACGCACCGCGATGAAGAGTGGCCCCTGCTTGCTGCAACTAGAGAAAGCCCTAGCACAGAAACAAAGACCCAACATAACGATCAATCAATCAATCAATCTTTAAAAAAACAACAACAACAACAACAACAACAACAAAACTTGTAATCCAGAAGGGTGACAGGATGATATACTTGCTGCCTCTCTACTTGGCTTCTAAATGTTGGAGTGCCCTTCAACAAGCGACACTTGGACCTCCATCCTTTTTCTTCTCTTTCAACTCACCCTCGGTGAGTTGCCATATATATTAAAAGATTTTCAAATTTATATCTCTAGAGTCATCTCTAGGTATCTTCCTGTCATCTGCATTTGGATATTGAATAAGTATTTCAAACATAATATGTCCAAAACATGATTATCACCCTAACCCCCCAACCAAGTCCTCCTTTAATCTTCCCTACCTCAGTAAATAATACTACCGTTTACTTTGTAGCTCATGCCTAAGAGTTTGGAGCCATCTATGATTCATTTCTTTCCTCTCATATCCACTCCCTCAGTAAATCCTGTTGGTTTGATCTCCATATATATAATTTCCCACATGGACAATTGCAGTTGCCTCCTTGTTTCTTGCTTTCCTTGTTTCTACTTTAGCCTTTCTAGAGTTTATTAAACATGCAACAGCCAGAGTTAACATTTCAAAATATAAATCAGGTAATGTCATTACCCTCCTTAAAACCTGCTAGTGTTACTCAGAGGAAAATACAAAGTCCTTATCGTGGCCTACAAGGCCTTGGCTAATTCTCCAACCTCATCATTCCGCTCCCACCACCATCCTTTAGCCACATGGGCCTTATTTCTGTTCCTGAAACATGCTAAGATTATTTGTGTCTTAGGAATTTTGCACTAGTTGTTCTTTTTATCTGAACTTCCTTTACAGGTCTTTGCTTTGCTGCTTCTTCTGGACATTTAGATCTTCTCCCACATGTTACCTCCTCAGCAAGGCCTTCTCTGGCTGCCCTATCTAGAGTAACTTCTCGTCACTGTATTACAGCACAGAGTTTTATTTTCTTCATAGCATTATCACTCTCTGAAGTAATTTTATGGATTTATATGTATCATTTATCACTACCCTTTCCCCATACCACTAACCACCACTAGTAGAATGCATGTTCCATGAGAACAGGAAGCTGTCTTGTTCATATCTGTAGAAGGCAGTTTAGAGAAATGGTTGATAGCATAAGCTCTGAAGTCAGAATTTGGGGGGGTTTATATTTTGACTCCAACATTTGCAGTATGATCTTAAACAAGTTTCTTAATTTCCCTGTGCCTGAAGTTCCCTGTGTGAAAGGAGGAAGCTTTTTTGAAGATTAAATGAGAACACAGAAAAGTGTTTAGAATGGTGTCTAGCATATAGAATAGCGTATAGACTATTAGCAGTATTGGGACTTCCCTGGTGGCGCAGTGGTTAAGAATCCACCTGCCAATGCAGGGGACACGGGTTCGAGCCCTGGTCCCGGAAGATCCCATATGCCGCGGAGCAGCTGAGCCCTCATGCCACAACTACTGAGCCTGTGCTCTAGAGCCCACAAGCCACAACTACTGAAGCCTGCGCGCCTAGCGCCCGTGCTCCGCAATAAGAGAAGCCACTGCAATGAGAAGCCCGCGCACCGCAATTAAGAGTAGCCCCCGCTCGTTGCAACTAGAGAAAGCCGGCGCGCAGCAATGAAGACCCAATGCAGCCAAAAATTTAAATAAATTAATTAATTAATTGATTTAAAAAAATAGAATACTAGTGATATTGTCAGCACTTAGAACAATGTCTGGCACGTTGTAAGTGCCCGTTAAACATTCAGTGAATGAATGAAATAACTATAGTACTAGGCAGAATATTTGTTTTTTTAATTAATTTATTTTTATTTTTGGCTGTGTTGGGTCTTCATTTCTGTGCGAGGGCTTTCTCTAGTTACGGCAAGCGGGGGCCACTCTTCATTGCGGTGCGCGGGCCTCTCACTATCGTGGCCTCTCTTGTTGCGGAGCACAGGCTCCAGACGCGCAGGCTCAGTAGTTGTGGCTCACGGGCCTAGTTGCTCCGCAGCATGTGGGATCTTCCCAGACCAGGGCTCGAACCCGTGTCCCCTGCATTAGCAGGCAGATTCTCAACCACTGCGCCACCAGGGAAGCCCTATTTGTTTTTTTTTAAGAAGTATGAAAATGTTCGGGGGCTTCAAAGGAAAAATTATAATCGAATTCAAGGGGATCAAGGAAGCATTTTTCAGGTGTATTGCATACAAACTGATCTGAATTATTGTTAACGTTGAGTAAATGGAATAAAGTATTCGCAGAAAGAGGGAGCTTCCAACAGCAGGTGTTCCAAAGAGGGAGGAAGTGGAGTCTGCTGGACTAGTTAGGGCTGGTGCTTGAACTGGCACAGCATCACTTCTGTCGCAGTCTGCTGGTCAAAGCAGTCTTGGGCCTGGTGAAGAGTTATGGGAGGGAGACTACACAAAGGTGTGTTTCATTGGGGAGGTCACCAGAGTAATATTCTTGCACAGTGTACCAGTACTAAATTTTGGAGGGCTTTTTAAAAAAAATTTATTTAATTTATTTACTTTTGGCTGCATTGAATCTTTGTTGCTGAGCGCAGGCTTTCTCTAGTTGCAGCGAGCAGGGGCTACTCTTCGTTGCGGTGCGTAAGCTTCTCATTGGGTAGCTTCTCTTGTTGCAGAGCACGGGCTCTAGGCTCGCCGGCTTCAGTAGTTGTGGCTCGCAGGCTCTAGAGCGCAGGCTCAGTAGTTGCGGCGCACAGGCTTAGTTGCTCCACAGCATGTGGGATCTTCCGGGACCAGGGCTTGAACCCATGTCCCCTGCATTGGCAGGCGGATTCTTAACCACTGCGCCACCAGGGAAGCCCCTGGAGGGCTTTTGATGACAGGACATGGAGTTCAGTCTCTACAGCCTAGTAGGGAGCTTTGAAATTCAGGTTTTTGAGAAGAATGATGATGATGATGATGACAACGATGATGATATTAGCAAGAAAAGTGTTTTAATAAGATTAATTTGGCAGTCAAGTACAGAATGGATTAAAATTGGCAGAGGTAGAAAACAGGACACCAAATGAGAGGCAATTCATCAGACCAGACAGGAGGGAGATGGTATCAGGGTTCTCCAGAGAAGCACAACCAATAGGGGATATATAATATAAATATGTCTGCTCTCTGCAGCCTTGAAACCAGGGAAGCCTGTGGTGTAATTCAGTCTGAGTTCTAAGACTTGAGAACCAGGGGAGCTCATGATGTAAATCCTAGTCCAGGGGTGGGAGAAAATGAGATGAGGTGTCCCAGCTCAAACTGAGAGACAGGCAAAAGAGGACAGATTCCTCCAGCCCCTTCATGGATTGGATGATGCTGGCCCACACTGGGGAGGGCAGTCTATTTTACTGACTTCACTGATTCAAATGCTAACTCATCCAGAAACACTCTCACAGACACACCCAGAAACAGTGGTTAATCTGGGCTTCCCATGGCCAATCAAGGTGACACGTAAAATTAATCATCACAGAGGGGATAGGAGACTGGTGGTATATAGAAAGGAAGGAATGGATGTGAGAGACATTAAAGATCAAATTGCCTGAGATTGTTGACAAGGGTACATGTTAAAAAGTAAGAAAAAGGGAAATACTGTTGACCTTTTTCTGGTGACTGGAGAATGATGCAGTGAAGAAAAATACCTAAAATGTTCATTCATTTTGGTCAACAGATATTCCATGTACCTCTTCTAGGCATTGGGGATTCGATGGTAATTAAGATAGACAACATCTGTTGTTGTGGAGTTTACTTTCTTGCGGGGAGTGGGAGTCAGAAAGTAGACAAACAAGAAAATTTCCTGCTTGAAGAAGTAGCATTTCCCTGAAATGTGAGGAAAGAGCACGTGCAGATGTCCTAAGGCTAAAGCAAGTCTGGTAATTCCCTTCTCTGACACAATCTAACCCTAGATCAGTGGTTGTCAAATTTAAGAGTCCTTCAGAATCACCCAGCAGGCTTGTTGAAACACAGGTTGCTGGGTCTAACTCCAGAGTTTCTGAACTAGTAGGTCTGAGGCAGAGCCCAATAATTTGCATTTCTAACTAGTTCTTAGGTGATGCTAATGCTGTTTGTCATCTTATCAGTCTCTTTTTGCCATTATTATCTCTGCTTAAAAATCATCTCTTCATAAAGGTCTTTCCTTACTGCCAAGTTTAAGTAGCCCTACCAAGTTTTCTTTTATAACACTTGTATATTCTTTGAAATATTTGTCCTCAGCCGACAAGACCAGAAAGGTGAATTTAGGGAGTCTGAATAGACATTTGTATAGAGACAACAGTGGAATCTCAGAGGTTAAGGTTTCTGGGAAGGAAGGGTAGAGGACTGAGACCTGAGCCTTAGCTGTTAGTGATAACTAGCAGATCCTGAATGCCTACCATGTGCCAGGCACTGGTCTAATATTATATGCGTTATCTCATTTAATTCTCACAACTCTGTGAGATGGGTAGTGTTGTTAGCCAGTTCACAGACAAGGAAACTGAAACAGAGAGCTCTTACGTGTTCAAGGTCACTGCTAGTCAGTGGCAGAGGCAGGATTTGCCCATGAAGTGTGACTTCAGAGACTGAAGTTGTTAGTCAAGGTGTCCTGGCTCTCGGGGAAAACTTTTGGCTGTGGGGATTTAGAATGAAGTAGAATTGGCAGATGAAAAAAGTCAAAGTCATTCGTGATGGGAAACTTTTCAGAAGGGTGTTGGGGGGGAAAAAATGTTGGGTCTCTTGGGTGTTAATGTTTGTGCTGGAAGGTTGTACTTTCTCAGTTACTTTAAAAATCAGAATTATTTTCCCAGAGCATACTTTGACCAAAAGTTTTTGGAGAAAACTTGGGAACATGGGCTTACACCAGTTTGAATGGTTGCCATAAGGTATGGGAGTTTTAGAGATGTTTACTGAGCACCTCTCATGTATTAAACACTGCTTTGGGAGCTTGGAATACATCAGCGAACAAAACCAAGATCTCTGCCCTGGTGGAATTTAAACTGGGTATGTGGAGTGAGACAGATGATAAATAATAAACATAACTTTGTGAATTATCTAGTATGTTGGTAGGTGATATGAGAAAACTCAGGGTTACAAAGAATGGAAGGTGGATGGGGGAGGCATTGTAGATTTAAATAGCAGGCTAATTGAAATAGTGATATTTGAACAAAGATTTGATGGTGGTAATCTTCAATAAGAGTATTTTTTTTTCCAGTGATTCAAATGAGACTGCAGGTTTTGTTTAAAAACATATTGCCTGCTCTTTTGCTAAACTTGCTTACAAAAAATCTTATTTCTTTGTTAACTGTTTATGCTTTGTTGCTGCTACTGCGGTTTTAAATTTTAGGAACATGCTAGATAACTTGTTACCAGGCTGCTGCCAACACACAGTTTCTGAATTTTCACTTGGGCCAATCTAGCTAGGCCTTTTCCAGCCTGGGCCTTTTTGCAATCAGTTTTTCTTTTTGATCAGTAGTAAGTATTTGTTAATCATTGTGCCAGCTGTGTTAGAAAATGTGTGAAGATATTATATAATGTGAAGAGGTAAATGGGAGGACATGGACCTGGTTTTAGCATATCCACTCATTTTTCTTTCATTTTTTTCTAGAATCATGACCACAGATTCTCCCTTGCCCTCTGTCTCTTTTATCTCTGAGTGAAACATGCCATTTTTCCATTGTTTCTTGAACAGCAGCGGGAATGCTCTTATCTCGGGGTCTTTGAGCTATTTCCTCTACTAGGACCACTCTTCCCTCTGATTATCTACATGGCTTTCTTCCTCACTGCGTTCAGTTCAAAATGTCACATTGTTAGAGAGGCCTCTCCTTAGTACCCCTGCCCCCATCAATACCCTGCTTTATCACTGTGTTGCCTAGTACCCTGCTTTACGTTTCTTCATAGCACTTATCAGTCCTTGATATTAAATATTTCTTTATTCTTGTTTATTGTCGGTCCCTGTCCATTAACCCTTGGATGTTTCTTAACAATCTAACTTGAGCTGCTTAGTCCTCCCCTCCCACCTTCCCCCTCCCCAATATATGTCACATAATAGTCTTCAATAGATATTGATTTTAATAAAGAATATATTTAATACTAGAGTATATTCTGCTTTGACTTATTATCTAATATTTCAGAGTTTAAATTTGCCCTCCATAAGTTTAAGGTTCTTTAGGGATCCTGACCATGTAGCCTAACCTATGTTGGTAAGCCTGTAGGCATTTATGGGATATAACTAAACATAAAATAAGGAAATTTTCATATGATTTAATGCCATCATTCTCATTACTGTGTGATCACTGATCTTATTTAAATAACTTGAGACCAGATTTGTCTGACCCAATGAAGCTTGGCAAACACAAAAATGTGGATAAGCTAAAGTACTTTTGCTTGGATCTGCTTAAAAAGATGGCTTAACATTTTAAAACATATCTCATATTGAGCAAACTGCAAAAATGAATATTAATCTGGTAAAAACAGCTGATACTATCCCCACTTAAACAGTAAACTATTGAAGTCAGAGTTTGATTTGGCCAGAGCCACAAAAGGTCTAGTGGTATAGTGCCAAAATAAAAGTGAGCCATTTGGAAGGATGGGATTTAAGTAGAACTGTGGCTATACAAAAAACAAAAACTAGAGAGGGTCTTTTGCTGTTAGTTAATATCTTTGTATTTTTTCATTTTTAACAAGATCAAGTTTGGGCTGAATATGATCCTCTTTAACTTCCCGTATTTTTAATATGGCATAGAAGATGATGGTTCCAAACTTGCTATTAACAGCTAATGTAGTATACCAGCTAATTAACATTTATGTATTGTGCACCTTTTTATGGACATTTTAGCATCCTCCTCCTAAAATATACTTTGGAATGAGTATGTCTGTTATTCACGCTTAATGGACATGTTTATTAAGAAATTTTAAGGTACTTCAGCTTGTAAATTATGGCACTTGAATAACATTTTATGAAATCTTCTTTAACTGTTGTTTCAAAATATATACCTTTTCTCTAATGTTCATTATAATTTCTTCCTCTGCATTAACCTTTGTTGTGGACCAACAACAAATCTAGAACACGAATTAGCCACTTAGAAGTTGATTTTCTCTACTATAAACAACAGCAACATTTTTATTATGGGAAATTTCAAAACAAACACATTTAGAGAGTACTGGTATAATGAATCCCTATGTATCCATTAGCCAGCTTCGACAGTTTCAGCACATGGTCAGTCTTGTTTCATATATGTCCCTACCAGCTTTGTCTCCCTACTTTGTATTTGCTTTGTTTTATTTCAAAGCAGATTTCATGCCATGTATGTGCCTCTTTCAACCATAGTATGTCTCTGAAAGATAAAGGCTTTAAAAATTTTTTTAACATAACCACAACATGTAGGATATTTTAAGGCAATCTACAAATATTCTACCTGCTTTGGTATCTGAAGTCAGTCTTTTTTTAAAATATATATATAATTAATTTTTTTTAATACATTTCTTTATTTTTTGCCTGTGTTGGGTTTTTGTTGCTGGGGCAGGCTTTCTCTAGTTGCGGCGAGCGGGGGCTACTCTTCTTTGTGGTGCGTGGGCTTCTCATTGCAGTGGCTTCTCTTGTTGCAGAGCACGGGCTCTATGCACACGGGCTTCAGTAGTTGTGGCACATGGGCTCAGTAGTTGTGGCTCGCCGGCTCTAGAGTGCAGGCTCAATAGTTGTGGTGCACGGGCTTAGTTGCTCTGCGGCATGTGGGATCTTCCTGGACCAGGGTTCAAACCCGTGTTCCCTGCGTTGGCAGGCGGATTCTTAACCACTGCGCCACCAGGGAAGTCCCTGAAGTCAATCTTAAAATAGTATGAATAATATAATACAATTACAATTGTATAAAATACTAGTGGTTTTATTATAAGTCTTTGGTTAATGGGCTTATAGATTTCTGGAAATTTCCTTAGGAAAGCCTTTTGAGCATCTGGAAGATTTCTGATTAATTTTTATTAAAATTTATAGGGAACACCTGAAACTAACACAACATTGTAAATCAACTATACTCCAACAAAAAAATTTTTTAAAAAGTTTATAGGGGATATATAATGGAATATTACTCAGCCATAAAAAGGAATGAAATTGGGTCGTTTGTAGAGACGTGGATGGACCTAGAGAGTGTCATACAGAGTAAAGTTAGTCAGAAAGAGAAAAGCAAATATCATATAATAACGCATATTATTTGGAATCTAGAAAAATGGTATAGATGATCTTAGTTGCAAAGCAGAAATAGAGACACAGATGTAGAGAACAAATGTATGGGTACCAAGGGGGAAAAGGGTGGGGTGGGAGGAATTGGGAGACTGGGATTGACACATACACATTATTGATACTATGTATAAAATGGACAACTGATGGGAACATGCTGTATAGCACAGGGAACTCACCTAGTGCACTGTGGTAACGTAAATGGGAGGGAAGTCCAAAAGGAAGGGGATATCTATATGTGTATGGCTGATTCATTTTGTTGTGCAGTGGAAGCTAACACAACATTGTAAAGCTAACACAACATTGTAAAGCAACCATACTCCAATAAAAATTAATTTTAAAAAATTTATAGGGAAAGAAGAAATAGTACATTGAGTATCAAAATGAATATTAAGCTTTGGATTTTGATTCTCCTGAAAATCTTTTTCCTTATTCTAAAATGTTATTTATTAAGTTCTTATATTAAACCAAAGATGTATAAATGTTTGTCTACAAAACTATTCACAAGTGTGAATTATTGTGATAAGTGTATATCTTTAGAAAGACTTCCTTCCTTAATGCCAGAAATCCTAGACCATGTTAATATTAGTGAACAAAATTGTGATGACTAAAAATTCAGCTCTACTAGTTTCTCAAACAAGGAAGAAATTTAATTTGGTAAGGGAAAGACTAAGCCACAAACAATAAGATGCATTGAAGAAACTAAACTAAAATATTTCATAGCACCTATACATTTGAATCATGGAAATATGGACTCTATTGTGTATTGTAAGAAGTAACCAGCTATGTATTAATTCATTTTCAATAATCTCTTCATAGCCTGAAATGAGAGAGAATCATCCAGGGCCCACGTGACTATTTTTGTCTACCTGTTAAATGAATGTTAATGTCTGGACGTTACAGATAGTTAATACATTACTGCAGCAGTTCAAATCACAAAATAATTTGCTTTGACAGACATATTTCTTTTAAAAGAAAAGTGTTCTAGAAAAATAGTGAGGTCGGGAAAAATTGGACCTGAAATGTTTTCTTTGTTCAATGGAAAGGTCAGTAATACAGGTGATGACAGAAATAAAAAAGGAAGATGAGATGGAACTTTGGAATTGTGTCCAATCCAGGTCTTGGAGACTCTTGTTATCATGCATATAGCCAAGCATATGCCACATCACCAACACATTTCATTTATTTTCTGACAGAACAACAGACGGAAACTCTGAGTAGCCTTGACTTTGGCATTGTCTTTCTTGGGCATCTGTTACAAATGCCAAAATCTCTCTCTCTTTGTTGTGGATAATGTTTGGAACTGGTAGATTGGTTTTTGAATATGTTCTACTGCTCCAGTAGGCAGGAAATACCATACTACTCATTTCACCTTGTTAGTGAAAACAAAAACACCTTCTGTTTAATAAACTTAAATGTGTTGTTTACACAAAATGAAGTAGGATTTTTTTTATAAAGATCATTAATGATGTATATAAAATTAAAATACATTTACTTATCTCAAGAAATCATACTTGATTTAACAGTAACTTGTTGGTACAAAATACCAATTGTACCTCCTTTATACTGATTGTCAGTTGGGGGCCTGCATGAAACATAATTTCTCTTAGATGATCCATTTACGGTTACTTTGGTGAAGGGCTCAGTATTATGGTTGGGAGCAGAGTTAAGGGAACCAAAAAGAGATACTGAGACACTGAGTGAGTAGCAGCAGTGTGAAGCCACTTCTGGGCCTGTGAAGGGCCACTTCTGGGCACCAGTTATTGGAGCCCAGAAGGAACTGTAGTTGTGTAGAGATGCAGCATGGCTGGAACCATGGTTGTGATACAGGGAGGGAATGGACAAATAATACTCAGGCTCCTCTCTTCTGCCTTCTGATCTCCTGCAGAACCTACCCCGAATGGCCCCTGAAGCGCCAAGGTGATGCAGTATATAGAAGTTACCTGTGCTGTGAGGTAGTCTTTAAAAAAAAAAAAATGAAGGCCCAAAGAAGCTGTAAGTTGCTGAGGTCCCATTAGAGATAGTGATTCCAGGCCTTTGACTCCTCCGGCACTTTTTTTTAATTAACAGCTTTATTGAGATTTAATTTACATACCATAAAATTCTCCTGTATTAAGCGTACAATTCAATAATTTTTAGTATGTTTATGTCACCACAGTGTCACCACAGTCTAATCTTCAAACATTTTCATTACTCCCAAAAGAAACCTCACTCCCCATTCTCCCTAGGCAACCATTAATCCATTTTCTGTCTCTATAGATTTGCCTTTCCTGGACATCTAATATAAATGGAATCAAAAAATGTGTTTGGCTTCCTTGCCTAGGCATAACGTTTTTGAGATTTATCCATGTTGTAGCATGTATCAGTACTTATAAATACTTATAATGGAATAATATTCCATTGTTTAGATATAGCTCATTTGTTTATCTGTTCACTAGTTGATGGACATTTGGGTTGTTTTCACCATTTGGCTCTTGTGAATAATGCTGCTGTGAACATTTTTTTTTTTTTTTTAAATATTTATTTATTTATTTTTGGCTGTGTTGGGTCTTCGTTTCTATGCGAGGGCTTTCTCTAGTTGCGGCAAGTGGGGGCCACTCTTCATCGCGGTGCGCGGGCTCTCTTGTTGCGGAGCACAGGCTCCAGACGCGCAGGCTCAGTAGTTGTGGCTCACGGGCCTAGTTGCTCCGCGGCATGTGGGATCTTCCCAGACCAGGGCTCGAACCCGTGTCCCCTGCATTGGCAGGCAGATTCTCAACCACTGCGCCACCAGGGAAGCCTTGCTGTGAACATTTTCATAAAAGTATTTAAATGAAAACATGTTTCACTTTTCTTGTGCACGTACCTAGGAGTAGAATTGTTGGGTCATATGATAATGGTGTTTAACATTTTGAGGAACTGCCAGACTTTTCTAAAGTGACTGTATCATTTTATTTTACATTCCCACCAGCAGTGTATGAGGATTCTAGTTTCTCCACATCCTTGTCAACACTTGTGATTATAGCCTTTTTTTTTTTTTTTTTTTTACTATAGCCGTTAATCTCCTGAAAGGTTCACTATTTTTAACACAGAGTTGTCTCTTCTCACATGATATTCTGCAATCAGGTTCAAGAGAAGGGAGGTATCTTTTACCATCGACAACTTTATTATTTTCACTGTTTTTTAAACTACAGGACATCACAGTGGAATTACTCAGCAGTTGGTAGCCAAGTTCATTAAGCTCTACATCCCTTAACACTTGCTTTTAAAGCAATTTTTAGTGAAACTTGGAGCTACTTACATAGTAATGCTTGTATGAAAGGGCTGTTATGACAATGAAAGGCCTGTTTGAGTTTAAGATTCCCTTTGCTTTCAATTTTAGTTTGGGAACTGAGGGTAAGTTTTGTAGCACATAGCAACTACAGTCACCTTTTAAAAATGTATTTAGTCACTCCCTTGCTTAAAAATCCTTCAGTTGTTTTCCATTGAGCATGGAATAGAATCCAGACTCCTTACTGTACCCCCATAGGTTTTTCATGTTTGCCCCTTGCCTACTACTTTACAGGTGAATGGGTCTCCTGCCATTCTCCCCTTCCCTCGGTACATTTGAAGCATGTTAGTCTTCTTTCAGCTGCTCTATATAGCAGGCTTTCCAACCTCAGGCCATGCATAACTCTTTCCTCTCCTCTTCCTGTGGTTTGGCACAGGGTTAGCTTAATATCCCCTTTCCATGGAGATTTTCGCTGATTGCTGTGTCTTCCAAAAGTAATGTCTCAATCGCTTCTGCCCTCAGCCCCATTTCTCAGGGAGGACACTCTTTTGGCAATTGCATCCATTTCATGACTTCACAAATAACCCAACTGGTAATGATACCCAACTTTTAATTTCCAGCTCTAAGTGGGAATGTTCACTAGCCCTCTTTTGAGTATTTCCCACTTTATCTCTTATGAACACCTTTTAAGAGTTCTCAAATGTCTAACTATTGCCACTGTTCGGTCCTTATAATTTTTTACCTGGATTTCTGCAGTAGGATCTTGGCCTTCCAACTTTTAGGCTTGCTCTTCTTCACAGTGCTTATCAGATTATCCTTCTAAGAGTGATTCTCTCCTCTTGGTATATGGCAGAATTGCTTTAAGAGCTTTTTCAAAGTGACTTACAGGGTCCCATCTTAGAATTACTAATAAAGAACTTCTGAAAGTGAGAACTGGGAGTGTACAGTTTGAAAAAACCCACCGGATGATGCTGATGAGCACCTCTGGTTAAAAACCATTCTTTTAAAATAACATTTAATCATTTAACACTGATTAAAACTCTTTAGAGGCTCTTGATTCCCTTGAATATAAATGTGATTTTGGCATATAATTTTCTATAATCTGGGTCCTGTCTGACTCATAGCCCTATCCCTAGTGCACCCATACAGAATTACTGAAAGGTCTACTAATGTACCATCTTATTTACATTTCTAGGTCTTTACATATGGTATTATCTCTTCCTGAAATAATTTCTTTTTCTTTCCTTGAATACTTTCTCCTCTTTCTTTCAGTACTCAGCTGCATTTCCTAGAGGTAAGCCTCTTATACTATGTAATGTTTGTTTATTTACTTATGCCTTTTTATTTCTGTGCCTTCTAGTGCCTAGCATAATGCTTGGCAGTCAGTAAATGTCAGTTGTATAAATTCAGACCTCACCTTTAGGTGCAGTAATAATAGCACTGATTGAACATTATGTGCCAAACATAGTACTGCGCTAAATGCTATATATATATATATATATATATATATGCCTTATTGTTTACTCTCACTTTATGAATGTGCATGTTACTATTCACCATATTTTACAGTTGAGGAAACTGAGACAGAGAGAGACTATGTGGTTAGCCTCAAGTTGCAGAATTTGTAAAGTACAGAGCTGGATTTGCATCCTGTGGCTTATTTGCAAAGCTTGTGTGTTTTGTTTTTTTTTTTTACAGCTGTTACATAGTTGTTTCATGATTCATTAGTTTATTTTTTCAAACTCACAATAAATAATTCCTTAATAAGGCCTGATTCTTCTTATGCTTCAGGGGTATTTTTTGTTTTTAATCCTCAGACTACAATTAGCTAAAATAAAATAAAGATTTATATTACTTGACATTTAGGTATGAGTAGGACAGACATGCTAGACAGAGTTCTACATGCAAAGTTAATTCAGTGAACTTGGTGTTACCACTGTACTCATTTTGAAGACAGATTTTATACTGAAGAATACTGTGTGATAGATGAAGTAAAAATATTTAGCTTAACTCAGAATAGTAGAAATATGCAGAACATTAGGCTTCATAAAGAGGAAAACTAGGACTCCCTGTGCTTTGCTAAAAGTCTCGAAGTACGTACATTTGCAGAATCAGGACTGGAATCTGGGCCTTCTAACTTCCAATCCAGGGTTATCTTTCTCAACTCTGAAAAGCTGATAATACCCTAAGACTAAAACAATATTTTCCAAATTTAAAGAAAATTCTGTTTTTATTATAGAATATATATTTTTTCAGTGACCAAGTTCTTTAACAGAGAAGAAAATAATATGACTACTTAAGGCAAAATCATTCATTCAATCTTGGGTAACTTATTACTTGTGTGCAAGTACTGGCTTGTTTACCTGGGATTTAACATATTTCATGGAATTTTTGCTGATTGATTTTAAAACTTGGAATGTGTTTTATTTCTTAAGTATTATGGAAATAAGAGTATGCTACCCAAGGAGAAGATCTGTACATGTTATTAATATCTGGATATAAACCATAAGACAGCTTATTCTCAGTAATACACTCAAAGCATTTTTTCTTATGATCATATGCCATCTTCACTGCACAAATTTGCCATTTTAGATGAGATTTTTGTCACAGCTTTCTCATCTGCCTTAAAACTTAATTTTCTTTGTTAAACAAATTAGATTAAAATTAGGAAAGAAGCTTACGGAAAGAATGTCATACAGTAAACAAGGTAGAGAGTGGTAACTGAATAATCTCTTTTGGTTTGTTTTAATTTTTAGGAAAACATCAGTTTTTAAATTTGGAATTTAAGTAACAGCAATTGAAGGAAAATGTTACATCCCCCTGCAAAATTCTGACCCTTCTTATCCTCAAGATTGAGTCTGTACCCCACTTTGAAAGTATGGGGAGGGGATGGAAGATGGAAGTTTTGTGCTTGGTTGGGAATCTGAAGATCGACACAACTGTGACTGTTAACCCTTGGCTCCTTCCTCTTCCCTAGACCTTAGCTCCTGTAGTGCTTGGAGTGTGTAGGGGTAGTAAAAGTCCTCTCTCTCACCCTACCACCCATCCAGGCCTTGGGGGCTAGAAAGGGCTATACTACGGTAGGTACTATTATATTAAATAAATGTACATTTATTCAAAGGAGCTCATATTTAGGTATAGGAATTAGAAACAAAGACCATGTTTTGAGGCCTTTTTTTTTTTTCCAGGATAAATTTTTATTTTCTTAATCTGGCTTTTGTTTGAAAAAAATAAACAACTTCAGCAAGCCAGTGACCATCAGATTATTTTGAAACTTATTTTAAAACCATAAAAAAAATATATTTTTGAAACTTGTTTTAAAACCTTAAAAATATTATATACAGATTAACAAAAAAAAAATCCTTATTATATGGTATATGGAGATGGGCCAACCACAGGAGGGAGATTAAATACATGCATGACAGCAAGCCTATCTATAACCACCTTCTTGTTTGATGATGTTGCACACTTCATGAAAAATTACCCATAATCACTAAGTTTGGATGATTGTAACTTTTATTGAGCTATAGTTCACAAATCATATAATTCACTATTTTATTTTATTTTAATTTTTTAAAATTATGTTGTTTGCGAATAAAGACTGTTTTGTTTTTGGCCGTGCCGCATGGCTTATGGGATTTTAGTTCCCCGACCAGGGATCGAACCTGGGCCCTCGGCAGTGAGAACACGGAGTCCTAACCACTGGACCACCAGGGAATTCCCATAATTCACTATTTTAAAATGTACAGTTCAGGAGTAGTTACATGAGACTGTGTAACCATCACCACTATCTAGTTCTAGAACATTTTCCATCACCCCATAAGGAAACACATGCTCATAAGCAGTCTCTTCCTATTCTCCCCTCTCCCTAAACCCTGGCAACCACAGTATCTACTTTGTGTCTCCAGGGATTTGCTCATTCAGTACATTTCATAGAAATGGAATCATACTATATGTGGACTTTTGTATTTGGCTTCTTTCACTTAGCATAGTATTTTCAAGGTTCATCCATGTTGTAGCATGTATTCGTGTTTCATTTCTTTTTATGGCTGAGTAATATTCCATTGTATGGCTGTATCACACTTACCCATTTATTGTTGGACATTTGGATTGTTTCTGCCTTTTGACTGTCATGATTAATGCTGCTTAATTAATGCTGCTGATTAATGAACATTTATGTACGAGTTTTTGTGTGAACATATATGTACTTCCAGTTCTCTTGAGTATATATACCTAGAAATGGGACTCCTGGGCCATATGGTGACTATGTTTAATTTTTTGAGGGAAGCATGGAATTTTTTTTTTTTTCTTCTGGTTTTCCCAATGAGCTTTATTTGGGCAGACCTGGGGATGGGGAGGGCCTGCATTTAAATGAAGGTGTTGGGCCTCTTGGTGGTGAAGTGTGGCTTGTGCTGGTGACAGAGGACCCCGTGGGGCAGCGGGAACTTGATCTTGGAGTCGTGGAACTGCTCGGCTGCTGCTCGGCGGCACTTGTTGGCTGCGATCTCCTCTACCTCCATGATCTGGATCCAGTGGGCCCGGGCAAGGTGCCGGGTGCCCATGTCTCGGTAGCACTGGGTGGTGGTGCCGGCTGCGGTCAGGTCCCGGTACTGCTGGTACATGTTGTGGGGGCCTCTGCAGGAGTCATAGTGCAGCCAGATGCGGAAGTTCTTCAGCCTTGGGAGATTTCTTGAACACCTGTCCACAGTGGACAGTTTCCCCTGAAGACTTCTTCATCTTCTTCAGCTGAGACACAAAGTACCAGAAGTGGGACTTGGCAGCATGATTAGGTGCAAAGATTTGCATGGGACAGAGGGGCGGTGTGGGCCGTTTGGCGGGCAGCACCCCACCACCTTGTACTCTCGAAGTGTGCCCGAGGCCTTCATGGCGCTCCATCTGCGCTCGCTGCCACCCTTGAAAATGCGGGAAGCGTGGAATTTTAACTGGTTTTTAAAAATTCATTGAACTACTGTTTCACTCAAAGCTAATTTTTATATCACGTATAATCTTTATCCCATTGTGCTTTATATATAAGTTATTTTTTTAAGAAAAGCCAATTTATTTTTATATAATTATTGAGAGGATATTTATCTGTTTTGCTCCCTCTATGACGTATGGTGTAGAACATTCTTAATTTGGGCTTCAATAATTAAATCCATTGAATAGTGGCCCAGTTAGATCTCTACTTTATATTGAAAACTCTTGTACAATGCCTAAAATTGATAGAAGTCTACACGTATTCAGTTTTCTAGAAAGGGCTGACCTACTAGCTTGATCCTTCATTTTTTTATTTTCCAATTCTTATCAGGATGTCTGGCAATCAGGTTAGGTACTCAGTACATATTTGCTTGAGAGGTGATTGAGCTGTAACTTAAAGGTGATTTCTCTTCTGAAACTGAACATAGATTGTAATTATTTATGAGTATCTACAATGTGCCAGATACTATTGGGTTGCCCAAAAAGTTCGTTTGGTGTTTTCCGTAAGACGGCTCTAGTAGCGCCTAGTTGTCTTCAACTTCATTTGAAACAATTTTGTTCGATTGTATTGTGACAGCTGTCATATCAGCGTGCATTTAAAAAAAAAACATCAGGCTTCCCTGGTGGCGCAGTGGTTGAGAATCCGCCTGCCAATGCAGGGGACACGGGTTCGAGCCCTGGTCTGGGAGGATCCCACATGCCGCGGAGCGACTAGGCCCGTGAGCCACAGTTGCTGAGCCTGCGCGTCTGGAGCCTGTACTCCGTAACAAGAGAGGCCGCGATAGTGAGAGGCCCGCACACTGCGATGAAGAGTGGCCCCCACTTGCCGCAACTAGAGAAAGCCCTAGCACAGAAACACAGTCATAAATAAATAAATAAATAAAATTTAAAAAAAAAATCAAAATTGGTGAATTTTTGTGTAGCCATTTTAATATTGAAGATGGAAGAAAAAAGGCAACATTTTCGGCATATTATGCTTTATTATTTCAAGAAAGGTAAAAACGCAACTGAAATGCAAAAAAAGATTTGTGCGGTGTATGGAGAAGGTGCTGTGACTGACTGAATGTGTCAGAAGTGGTTTGTGATGTTTCATACTGGCGATTTCTCGCTGGACAATGCTTCACGGTTGGGTAGACCAGTTGAAGTTGATAGCCATCAAATCGGGACATTAACTGAGAACAATCAACGTTATACCGCGCGAGAGGTAGCCGACATACTCAAAATATCCAAATCAAGCGTTGAAAATCACTTGCACCAGCCTGGTTATGTTAATCGCTTTGATGTTTGGGTTCCACACAAGTTAAGCGAAAAAAACCTTCTTGACCGTATTTCCACATGCGATTCTCTACTGAAACGTAACGATAACATTCTGTTTTTAAAACAAATTGTGACAGGCGATGAAAAGTGGATACTGTACAATAAAGTGGAACGGAAGAGATCGTGGGGCAAGCGAAATACACCACCACCAACCACACCAATGGCCGGTCTTCATTCAAAGAAGGTAATGTTGTGTACATGGTGGGATTGGAAAGAAGTCCTCTGTTATGAGCTCCTTCCAGAAAACAAAACGATTAATTCCAACAAGTACTTCTTCCAGTTGACCAACTGAAAGCAACACTCGAGGAAAAGCGTCCGGAATTAGTCAACAGAAAATGCATAATCTTCCATGAAGATAACACAAGACCGCACGTTTCTTTGATGACCAGGCAAAAACTGTTACAGTTTGGCTGGGAAGTTCTGATTCATCAGCCATATTCACCAGACGTTGCACCTTTGGATTTCCATTTATTTCGGTCTTTACAAAATTCTCTTAATGGAAAAAATTTCAATTCTCTGGAAGACTGTAAAAGGCACTTGGAACAGTTCTTTGCTCAAAAATATAAAAAGTTTTGAGAAGATGGAATTAATGAAGTTGCCTGAAAAATGGCAGAAGGTAGTGGAACAAAACAGTGAATACGTTGTTCAATAAAGTTCTTGGTGAAAATGGAAAATGTGCCTTTTTTTTAACTTAAAAACCGAAGGAACTTTTTGGCCAACCCAATATTTTGGGTGATGGGGTTATAGCAGTGATGAAAGCAAAGACCCTGTCCTAATGGAGTTTTCATTTCAGTGGCTAATAGGCAAACTAGTAAATAATGTTGAATGTTTATTAGTGCTATGGAGAAAAATAAAGCAAGAAAAGAGGATTAGGCAATGTGTAGGGAGGATAGAGGAAGGATGTTATTTTATATCAGGTGGTCAGGGAAGTCTTCAGTGAGATGAAATTTGAGCAGAGACCTGAGGGGAAATGAGGTGAACCAACTTAGTATGTTTGAGGAAAGAGCCAGGAGACCTGTGTGGCTGGAGTGGAAAATAGATAAAATTGGAGGTTTAAGGGGGCAGCAGTTAGGTCACTTAGTACATTGAGGATTATTGTAAGAACTTTGGCTTTTACTAGGGTGAGATGGGAAGCCATTGGAAGGATTTGAGCAGACGAGTTTCATGATTTGGCTTTACGTTTTTTTTTTTTTTAAACATAATTGACCTTACAACACTGTGTTAGTTCCAGGTGCACAACATAGTGATTCAGTATTTCTGTACATTACGAAATAGTTACCATCTGTCACCATACAAAATTATTACAACATTATTGACTATATTCCTCATGCTGTACATTTCATCCCTATGACTGATTTATTTTGTAACTGGGAGTCTGTACTTCTTAATCTCCCTTACCTATTGTGCTCATCCCCCCACCTACCACCTGTTTATTCTCTGTATCTATGAGTCTGTTTTTGTTTCGTTATGTTTGTTCATTTATTTGGTCTTTTAGAGTCCGCATATTTGTCTCTCTGACTTATTTCACTTAGCACAGTACCCTCTAAGTCCATCCATGTTGCCTCAAATGGCAAGATTTCATATTTTTAATGGCTGAGTAATATTCCATTTTATTTATATATTTGTGTGTGATACACACATTATATGTGTAATATATACACACACACCCCCCACATCTTTATCAATTCATCTATCAATGGACATTCAGGTTGCTTCTATATCTTGGCTATTGTAAATAATGCTGCAGTGAACATAGGGGTGCATAGATCTTTTCGAATTAGTGTTTTTAATTTTCAGAAAAATACCCAGAAGTGGAATTGCCAGTTAGTATGGTAGTTCAATTTTTTAAATTTAATTTTTAATTTTAATTCTATTGATAAGGGGTTAAAATCCAAAATATACAAAGAACTCATATAGCTCAATTTTTTAAAAAAAAATCAACCAGTTTTTAAAAAATGGACAGAGGACCTGAATACACATTTTTCCAAAGAAGACATATAGATGGCCAACAGACGCATGAAAAGATGTTCAGTAACACTCATCAATGAAATGCAAATCAAAAGCACAATAAGATACCACCTCACACCTGTCAGAATGGCCATTATCAAAAAGACAACAAATAACAAGTGTTGAAGAGGGTATGGAGGAAAGGGAGCCCTTGTACCCTGTTGGTGGGAGTGTAAATTGGTGCAGCTACTATGGAAAACAGTATGGAGATTCCTCAAAATACTAAAAATTGAACTATCATATGACTTCATTTTTTAAGAGAGTGATTCAGGCTGAGAATAGAGGGTGGGAGGGGTTAGGGCAGAAGCAGAGAGACCAATTAGGAGGTTATAATTATTCCTTGCCTGTTAAAGAAGTGGAGTTAGCATGGATTTCTAAGAAGCAAGACAAAACAAAAAACCACCCCTAGAACCTCCTGATATTTACAGTTTATCTTGATCATTATTCTTACTCTTAAAGAGGTTTCAAGATTTGACATGGCTTACAAATTTTTCTTAGTGTAGATTGTATTTTTGAGAGCCTCTTTTGTTTTTTGTGGGGTTTTGGGGGGTTTTTTGGCCATGCCACGTGGCTTATGGGATCTTAGTTCCCCAGCCAGGGATTGAACCCCAGCCCTCAGCAGCGAAAGCATGGAGTCTTAACCACTGGACCACCAGGGAATTCCCTGAGAGCTGTTTTAGATTTACAGATAGTACAGGGTTCCCATATACACCCTCACCCACTTTCCCCTATTATTAAGTTCTTATATTCTTATGGTACATTTGTTACTAGTAATTAACTGATACATTGTAGTCAACTGAAATCTGTAGTCAACTGAAATCTGTAGTTTATTCAAATTTCCTTAGTTTTTACTTAATGTCTTTTTTTGGTCTCTCCAGGGATACCCCTTTACATTTGTTTATCTTGTCTCAGTAGATTCCTCTTTGCCATCACAATTTCTCAGACTTTTCTTGTTTCTGATGACCTTTATATTTTTGAGCAGTGCTTGTCAAGTATTTTGTAGAATGCCCTTCTCTTGGAATTTGCCTGATGTTTTTTTTCTCATAATCAGACTGGAGTTATGGGTTCTCCAGAGGGAGATCACAGAGGTAAAGTGTTACTTTCATTACATCATATTAAGGGTATATCTTATCAATGTGATTTATCACTGTTGATTTTGATTTTTACCACCTGGCTGAGGTAGTGTTTGTGAGGTTTCTGCACTGTAAAGTTACTCTTCTGTTGTTTTTTTCCTCCTTTCAGTACTACCCTCTTTGGAAGAAAGTTGCTATGTGCAGCCCATTAAGGAGTGGGGAGTTATGGTCCACCTCCTTCAATGTAGAGTTGCTACGTAAATTATTTAGAATTCTTCAAGGGAGATTTGTGTTTCCTCCTCTATTTATTTATTAGTCATTTAATTTTATCAGTATGGACTCACAGATATATACTACTAAGTTTTTTTTGCTCAAAATGTTCCAGTTTTGGTCATTGGGAGCTCTTTCAATTTGCCTCTTTGTCCCTGTGACATATCCCCATAAGTGTAAGGTTTTTCCCCCTCTCTCTTTCTGTTTGTTTGGTCAGGAAGAAAATGCAAAGATGCTCAACATCATTAGATAACTGAAAATCAAAACCACAATGAGATACCACTTCACACCTACTAGGATGGGTATTATAATAAAAGTAAAGACATAGGCAATAACAAGTATTGGTAAAGATGTTGAGAAATTGTAACCCATTAAACATTGTTGGTGGGAATGTAGAATGATACAGCCAGTTTGGTTGGCCATTCCTCAAAATGTGAAACATGGAGTTATCATAAGATCCAGCAATTCCACTCCTAGGTATATACCCAAGAGAATTTAAAATATACATCCACACAAAAACTTGTATGTGCATGTTCATCACAGCATAATTCATAATAGCCAAAAAGTGGAAACACCCCAGTGTCCATCAGTTGATGAATGGCTAAACAAAATGTGGTATATCTATACAATGGAATGTTATTCAGCCGTGAAATGAAGTACTGATATATCCATGTTTGTAACATGGATGACCATTGAAAACATTATGCTAAGTGAAAGAAGCCAGTCACAAAAGCCTGCATATAATATAATATGATTCCATTTATATGAAATGTTGCGAGTGGGCAAATGCATAGAGACAGAAAAATTAGTGATTGCCAGGGGCTGGGTAGAGGAGGATATATGGGGTGTGATGCTAATGGGTACAGGTTTATTTTTGAGGCAGTGAAGTGTTCTAAAATTAGGTTATGTTGATGGTTGCACAACCCTGAGTATTCTAAAAGAGCTCTGATTTGTACACTTTAAAAGGGTGACCTTTATGGTATGTGAATTACATATCATTTAAAAAAATTTAGAACAAAACAAAAATGAGATACCTAGGGATTTATACTTGTAAGAATCATACACTAAACACTACAAAAGATTGCTGACAGGAATTAAAGACCCAAATAAATAGATATACTCATGGATTAGAAGACTCAATACTCTTTAAGATGGTAGTTTTCCCCAGTTGATGTATAGAGTCATTGCAGTGTTTTTGTAGAAATTGACCGGCTGACTCTAAAATTTATATGGGAATACCTGGCATAGACAAAATAATTTTGAAAAAGAACAAAATTAGAAAATCTGTACAACCTGAATCATTTATCAGACTGTGTGTTATTGGCCTAAGAACAGACATTGATCAATGTAACACAGTAGTTAAGAACAGAACCACAAATATATGGCTAGTTGACTTTTTTGGACATAGGTTCAGATAGTTTCAATAGGTAAAGATTCAGTAGATAGAGAATAATCTTTTTGATAAGTAGTACTGGGATAATTGCATATCCAAATTAAAAAAAAAAAAAGAATCCCAAGCCTTGCATCACACCATGTACAAAAAGTGCATTCCAAATGAATCATAGACCTAAGTGGAAAAATTAATACTATAAAACTTCTAGAAGAAAACATAAGAAGAAATCTATGAGATGTTGGATTAGGCAAAGATTTCTTAGCTACAACATCAAAAGTACAATTCATAAAATAAAAAATTATTTTGCTCTTCTAAATACATTGTTAGGAGAATGAAAGCCACAGATTGGGAGAAAATGTTTACAAAATATGTATCTGTCCAAGGATTTGGTTCCAGAGTATATAGGCAACTCCTAAAACATTAATAAGAAAACAAACAACCCAATAAAATATGGGCAAAAGATTTGAGTGGATACTTTACCAAAGAAGATTTCTGCGTGGTAGATAAACAAATGATGCTCAACATTTTAGTTATTAAGGAAATGCTTATTAAAACCACAGTGAGATACCACTGCACACCAATTAGAATAGCTCAAATTTTTTAAAAGAAAAGGAAAAGAAACAACTTACAAACTTAAAATACTTGGTGCCAGTGAGGATGTAGAGTAACCAGACGAGACGTACATTATTGGTGGGAATGCAAAGAGGTATAGCCACTTTGGAAAACAAGCAGTTTCTCTAAAGTTAACATATTACCATAGAACTCAGCCGTCCCCCTCCTAAGTTATTTACTCAAGTGAAATGAAAACTTATGTTCAGACTAAACCTTAGGCATGTGTTTATAGCAGCTTTATTCATAATTGCCAAAACAGGAAAGAACCCAAAGGTCCTTTGACTGATGAGCGGATTTAAAACAACCATCAACCTTTGGTACATCTATATAATGGAGTGCTACTCCACAATAAAAAATAATGAATTACTGGAAGTGGGCACGCTCCACGCCTTGAGGGCATTGGTCTTTTCCCACCTGCCTTGCGCCGCTGTGGGAGATTCTGAGAGTCAAGAGGAAGTCATCTGGGACATCGCCAGGCAGCTCGTCCAAGTAGCAGACAGGATGGAGTGCGGCGTCCGGCCAGGGCTGGTGGGCAACCTGGCCGCGCAGTTTATGAATGGGGGCCTGTCAGAGGAGGACAGGCGTATCTATTTGTTCAACAGATACAAAGGTTTGGTTAATGCAAGATGAGTAAGCTCTTCATCGTTCATGAACAGATCTGCGGTACAACATGGTGCACATAGTTAACAATACTGTATTGTATTCTTTAAGTGGGTGGATAGCATGTTAAGTGCTCTTACCACAATTAAATTAATTGGTTAGAACTTCGGCCTGGAAGAAAACATTCACAATACATCTATCTGACCAAAGAAAATGTGGATCCAGACTGTATTTATTTATTTATTTTTAAACATTTTATTATTATTTTTTAATTTTTATTTATTTTTTGGCTGCATTGGGTCTTCGTTTGTGCACGGGCTTTAGTTGCGGCGAGCGGGGGCTATTCTTCGTTGCGGTGCGCGGGCCTTTCATTGTGGTGGCTTCTCTTGTTGCAGAGCATGGGCTCTAGGTGCGCGGGCTTCAGTAGTTGTGGCGCACGGGCTCAGTAGTTGTGGCTCGCGGGCTCTAGAGCACAGGCTCAGTAGTCGTGGCGCATGGCCTTAGTTGCTCCGTGGCATGTGGGATCTTCCCGGACCAGGGATTGAACCCGTGTCCCCTGCATAAGCAGGAGGATTCTTAACCAGTGCCCCACCAGGGAAGTCCCAGACTGTATTTTAAAAACTTTTTACAACCCAGTAAGATGGCTAACAACCCAATTTTTTTTAAAGGGCAAAATCTTTGAACAAACTTCACAAGAGAAGCTACAAGAATAGTCTATAAGCATATAAGAAGATGCTCCTCATCATTTGTTATTAGGGAAATGCAAATTAAACCACAGTGAGATACCACTTAACCTACCTAGAATAGCTAAAATTAAGAAGACTGAAAAGATCATGTGGTGACAAGGATGTAAAGCAAAACGGAATGTTGATTAATTACTGATGCTAATGTAAAATGGTACATGCGCCTACCTTATCACCCAGTAATTCCATTCCTGGATATTTAACTTAGAGAAATGAAAGTATATGTCCACAAAAGACTCGTATACAAAATGTTCGTAGTACATTTATTCATAGTAGCTTCTAACTAGAAACAATCCAAATGTTCATCAGTAAGTGAATGGATAAACATAATTGTGATAAATTCATATAATTCAATGAAAAGGAATGACCTACTTATGTATGCAACAACATGGATGTATCTCAGAAACATTATGCTGAAATGAAAAAAAGCCAGACACAAAAGAGTACAGGCTGTATGATTCCATTTATATGAAATTCTAGGACAAGCAAGCCTAAATTTTCATAACATTAGGTTTCTCAGTGGTTGTCTGGGGCGAGGGGTGAGATGAAAAAGATATTGACTGCAAAGGGGCATGAGAAGCCTTCTGTTGTGATGGAAATGTTCTGCAAGTTGGTTGGGATTATGGTTATACTGGTGTGTACATTTATCGAAAAATGTGTACACATTGAACTGTACACTTAAAATGGGTGCACTTTACTGTATGTAACTTACACCTTAAGTTGATTTATAAAGTTTAAAATAGATTTTAAATTAATCCTAAAATTGAATCTTCAAACTAAAACAATCATTTACTTAACTTTCACATCAGTATTCTAACTGTATATACTTAATGGGACATGATCTTGAGACAGAAAGTACTGTGAAGAAATACTTAACTTTACTTGATGGTTTTGTTTTTGAAAGAGGTTGTGTTACAGTATTTTCGGATAGAGCTAATGAGTAAATATGTTGATGTATCAGTAGTTGTGAACTGGGATTCTGACTGTAGGAAGAGGGAAATACATGTGAAATGGAGGAAGGTGAGGAATACTACATTGGATTTGAGTTAGAGTTGTCATTATGAACTCATGTTTTTAAAAAGACATGTATTTCCTAGCTTTGTCCACTTAAAGGGCCTAGAAGCAGTGACACCTCAGGCATTGAATACACCTGACACCCAGATCTTGGTTTCAAAATGCCATTGCCCACTAAAAAACTCCGAGTAGAAATGGTTGATTTCAGGTGTGGTACAGGGTTAAAAAACCAAGGTGAACCTGAAGCATCTTGTGCTAGGAGGTAAGAATGTGTCTGAGCACCAAGGAGGATATGTCAAAAGGAAACAAGATTGAAGGGACACTATAAATTAAATATGAAGAGTCTACAATGATATTTTTTTTAAGCACAACGTATACACATTAAAAAACATATTAGTATATTTTTTATATATTATATTTAAGTATGTATATAGATAAGAGAGAGAAAAGGGGAAAAAATCTAATTTTTATTTTATAGAAGAATGCTAACTTTTAAATATGGAAGGTAGTGTAATTAGAAGACTACTGTTTCTAATCTTCAGTGCAGTAATTGAAATGAAGATCATGAATGCAGGGTGTCTGAAACCATTAGCTGTTGGGACAAGATACTGACACTGTCTTAAGTAACACCTCACAATTGCATACTTATTTCAAAGAGAAGAAATAACTACATTGAGAGATCTGACAGTACCTTAACCACTTCAAGTTTAGCATCACCAGTGAGACAGACTGACATTATGTGTGTCCTCATGAGTGCAATAAGAATTACGAAGCATCATTATGTACTTCTCATGAAGTAGCAATCAGACAAATCCAGAATTTGGGATAGCTTACATTCAGCTGACTTGGATTCCTCAAAATAAAAAGTCCATGTCATGAAGTCAAGGCAAAAGGGGTCTGGCATTAGAGGCAGAGTGGAGGCACTGTTCTAAATGTAAAGAGACATAACCAAATATAATTGTTGAATTTTGATTGCATCCTACAGAGAGCTTTAAAATATCAAACATTTTGACAACAATTGAGGAAAATTGGAATGTGACCTCTGTATTACATGTTATAATGACAGTGTTGAATTTCTTCAAGTCTAATAATGATACTTGGTTATACAGCTGAATGTCCTATTCCTAGGAGATGCAACTGAATTATTTAAGGATACAGTTTCTTGATGTCCACAAGTTATTTTCAAATAGATTAAAAGAAAGTAGTATATATGTCTGTGTATAAAGATAAAACAAATATAACAAAATGTTAACAGTTGTTGAAACTTAAGTGATGGGTATACAGGTTATTCATTGTACTGTTTCAGTTTTTCTGTGGGTTTAAAATATTCAGAATAAAAATCAAGGGGAGAAAAATATCTCGTTCTGAATTACTCTCAAGATGTATAAGCTTGAAATTTTCTAGGAGAGTTATTGGGAAATAGTGTTAATTATCAATTCATTTGAACTATCTACTATATTCCAGAGACTGTTAGAATTAGAGGGACTTTAGAGATTATCCTATCTGGGTCCCTTATTCATACAGGTGAGGAGATAAGTCCAACAGTAATAGAGTCACTTATTGAAATCACATGGTAAGCCAGTAATAGCACTTGGACAGTGAATTCAGCTCTCCTATTTTCCAGGATATTGCTCTTCCCAATGTACCATGTTACCTCTTCCAGTAAAAGGACTTTGTTTTAGGTAAAGTTGAACTAAGAAAAATGCTGTGTATTACTTTTCTTCCCAGTGTATCTTCAACATGTTCCCCCGCATTTTGACAGTATTGTCAGACTGTGTTTGATCTCTTGATCTGTAGGTCAGGAATTTAGTCAAAGACTTATGCTACTTTTCATAATTGCTCTCCTAGAAATTTTTTGATCATCTGGTTTGAGCTGTGTGTTTTTTGTCATTTATTTTTATCATCCTCTAGTTTAAGCTATGAAGAAGGACATCCTTCTCACTCTGAAACAGATCTCCTTCAGAGACAGACTTTTGCAGCCTCTCATCAGCTTCCTGGATATGCTGCCACACCTCAGCCAACCGGTAAAAATTCTCTTGTGAAATATACCACAAATCTGGGTACATTTAGTGAATAAGCAGAAAAATCAATTTTCACATGTTGGGTTATGAAAGTATACAGACATAACGGTTTCATGGGAAATGTTAAAATGAAAATGAGATTAAAAGCTTTGTCTTTTACTGCTAGGGAATATCTGTATAACTAATTAGTAGGGAGATCTTTTTTTCATGCATCTCTGTAGATTTTAAATTATAATTATGCTTGAGCAAATTAATATTTGTTGCTATTCATAATAAAACAGTTTAGGATTGTAGAACTTCTGGCCTCAAATGTCAGAGATTCCTTTTTAAAATAGGATCCAGAATATCATTTTATATTAACATATATTTTTACTTTGGGATACATTTTATCTTCAAATGTAGGTCTTTCTGGAATATTTGATACTAGTGTGAACAATGCCAGCACTAACACTAAAGAATCTTCAGTGATGAATTTTCTCTCTGCTGTTGAATCCCGAACTGCTCAGGCTGCTTCTTCAGGAACTACTCTTTTACCACAATTCAGGGCCCCATCCTGGCAGACAGGTGATTCTTTGTTTTCAGAATTTTTAAGTCCTTTAAAAATATGGATAAAATTTCACTTTTGATAGTCTTGTCATTATAGTAGTGTGGCTGAGAGTGATGTTAATTATTGATTTTCCAGTGAACTTTAAAACCTGGAATTTTTCACTATTTTAAGGTGGACAAAATTCAAGAAATTGTTACTAGCAGAAATTCAGTTTTAGCACTCTGATGAAAACTAGCAAGTTGAAGAAGGCAGGTAATTGTTAAAGATAAATCCTAGATATAAAGTTTTTATCTAGCAATTTAAGTAGTTACTTGTTTACTTGAGAGGAGGAAAGATTAAATTTTTATTTTTATTTTTTTTTCCTATTTCACCTTTATAGAGGTGTAATTGACATATAAAACTGTAAGATATTTAAAGTGTACATTGTGGTGATTTGATATACATTTACATTGTGAAAGAATCCCCACATCTGGTTAATTAACACAGCTATCACTTCACATATTTATCTTTTGTGGGGGGCGGTTGGTGAAAGATTAAATTTCATTTCTTTTAGTGACTTTGGGCTGGATAGGTGTGGTACAGTAAAAAAAACAGTCTTGGAACTGATTTCATCATTAGAGTTATGTAAAGTTATCCTTAACTGAACAGAGTAAGTCAGTCTTTAATAAAAGCCATTAAAAGTTGATATATTATGTACTTTTCTTTTTAAATTTTATTTATTTATTTTTATTTTTGGCTGCGTTGGGTCTTCGTTGCTGTGCACGGGCTTTTTCTCTGGTTGGGGTGAGCGGGGGCTACTCTTTGTTGCGATGCGCGGGCTTCTCATTGCGGTGGCTTCTCTTGTTGTGGAGCACGGGCTCCAGGTGTGTGGGCTTCAGTAGTTGCGGCGCACAGGCTTAGTTGCTCTGTGGCATGTGGGATCTTCCCCGGACCGGGGCTCGAACTATGTCCCCTGCACTGGCAGGCGGATTCTCAACCACTGTACCACCAGGGAAGTCCTATTATGTAGTTTTCTATTTTATTTTTCTTATTTCATTTTTCAACTGTTTCCCCCCCGCCAAAATTGTTTGTATATTTTTTTATTCTTTGCAGGATGACAGAAAGGTTAGGTTTTTTTTAAGGTTTCATTTTAAAGAATATATTTTTAAGTAATAGCTATAGGAAATAATATTTTACATTCTGATGTAAACTCCATTCATAGAGCTTCTCCGTATGTCTTAGAAACATTTTTTCTGCTTCCAAAGAAACAATGTTTTAGTATGAAATAAAGCAATATTAAAAAACACAATAAGGGACTTCCCTGGTGGTCCAATGGTTAAGAATCCGCCTTCCAACGCAGGGGATGCGGGTTCAATCCCTGCTTGGGCAACTAAGCCCGCACACCACAACTAGAGAGCCCGCGGGCCACAACTGCTGAGCCTGCACGCTCTGGAGCCCACGTGCCACAACTAGAGAGAAGCCCATGCGCCACAACAAAAGATCCCATGTGCTGCAACTAAGACCCAATGCAGCCAAATAAATAAATAAATATTAAAAAAATAAAACTACACAATAGCTTTATTTTTTGCTTCCTGGAATAATTTTACATTACATGTATTTAGTTAGACTTTCTATCTCAGTTTCTATAATTACATTATTTTAAACATTAATTCTAAGCACTATTTATTCCTTCAAGAGTAGCTAGATATTTTCTGTCCTTGTAACGGTAATCCTTTTTCTGTCTGCATTGCGAGGCTTGTGGGATCTCAGTTACCTGACCAGGGATTGAACCTGGGCCCCAGCAGTGAAAGTGCCGAGTCCTAACCACTGGACCTCCAGGGAATTCCCACTTTTTTGACATTTAATGGAAAGAGGTGAAAGAAGAATATTTTTGAAAAGGGCCAGAGAATCTTTTTTCCCCAATTTTGCCAAAATGAAAAAGAATTTTTTTTAATGGAAATTCACTAAAAAATGTGTAAACAGACTTAGAGAACGAACTTATGGTTACCGGGGGGAAGAGTAGAGGGGAGGGATAGACTTGGAGTTTGGGATTGACATGTACACACTGCTATATTTAAAATAGATAACCAACAAGGACCTACTGTATAGCAAAGGGAATGCTGCTCAATGTTCTGTTAATAACCTAAATAGGAACAGAATTTGAAAAAGAATAGCTACATGTATATGTATAACTGAATCATTTTGTTGTACACCTGAAACTAACACAACATTGTTAATCAATGGTGCTCCAATATAAGATAAAATTTTTTTAATGTAAACAATAAAAAAGTGTATAAAATGGAAAGTGATAGTTCCTAATTACAGTCCCCCTTTTTAGAGAAGAGTTAACAGTTTGGTATTTACTCTTCTTTAATATCTTTGTACATCAAAACTTTTTTTGTATATCCACCTAAGCAATGTTTATAGCATCAGTATTATTAGGATATGCCATAATTATTTTACCAGTCTCCTGTTGATGGATATTTAGGTTGTTTCTATCTGTTATTCACAGTAACTATAATGAATATCTTGTTTGAATCTTTGTGTCCACTTATTTCCATAGGGTAAATTTCTAGAAGTGGAACTTTTGGATCGCAAGGGTATAACATGTTTTTACTTTTGCTGTATGTGGCAAGAATGCTGTCCTGAAATGTTAATACTCTCTTCTTGACAGTGCTTTATTAATTTCTGATTAGCTTTTTTTGATAAGCATGCATCTATTGTTATTAGAAGTTGTTCATAGGAAGTCAAAACTTGAAATGCAAGGAATTTTTTAAATGCATTTATTTTGATAAAAGAAACTTTGCACTGTTAATCTCACTATTTCAGATTTATTACGTTAAATGTAGGCAATTCAGTTTCAATTTTAATGTTATGAACATTTTAGTTTGTCCATTGGTATTTTGCATTGGGATTTCAAGGGAAATTAATCATTAGAGATTATGTACATTTTTACTGTTTTCTTAATTATCAAATGACCTTATCTGACTATATATATGTATAATCTCATATTTATGTAACAATCATACATATGAATTGCTGATACCTTTGTAATTTTGTTCCTGCCTTATGAAAGCTAGCTATTTTGAAATGTATTTTTGAAAATTTATGTGCAGAACTAATTTGTCAGGCTTTTCAGTTTTAAAGAGATTTTGATGGATTGAAGGTCATATAAGTTTTATAAGTCTGTATTATGAAAGCAGATATAAGTGTTTGTGCTGTAACTGCATGAGTATATTTGTTTTCTTTTCGTAGGTATGCATTCCTCAGCAGCAACTGAGCTGTTTGTTACTGGACCTTTGCCAACCACTGGAGCACTTCCACCCTCTGCCCTCTCTGCTTATCAGCATCCCACCACCTTCAGCAATAGAAACTTTGCCACCACCTCACCTTTGGTGCTTCAGGATTCAACTTTTAACACTACATCAAATGGAATTTTAAATCCTCATGATCCTTTGCTGCAAATCAAGACTTCCCAGGGAACTGTTCCAACCGCTTTGGCATTTGAGCGCCTGGGCAGTTCTGCGATAAGTAACAGCATACCACCTCAGTCTTCAACATACCGCTCAGCTCAAGAGTCTGCACCCCATCTTCTACAACCTCAATTTAGTTTGTTGCCTTCAGCACTTGGAGGAGCCCAGCAAACTCCTCAAGCCTACGGTTCAACTCTCTTTACTAGTTCTACTGCTTCCATTGAAAGAGCTCTTCTTCGAGAATGTAGTGTTATTAAACACCATCAGCGGCCTTCAGGTACCCAGTCTATTCAGGCACAACTGACTGGTTCACAGCATTCTTTACACGGTTATCTATCAAATGCAAGTGTGGTTAATTTTCAGGAAACAAGCAGGCAGTCATCTTTATCCTGTAACCCAATTGGAGATTCTACTCAGGTGAGCAATGGAGGATTGCAACAGAAGACCTCCCAGGTCTCAGTGGAACTTGCTCAGTCCTATTCATCTGCAATTCCATCATCAGGGTATCCTCCTTCTACTACAAAAGTAAAAAGCTGTTCTACAAAACAACCACTAACATCAACCAAGTCCCCCAAACCTCAAAGTATAATTCCTCCTGTGCAAACACTAAGCTATTCCAAACCTTTACATAACCAGAGTTCTGTAATATCAGGCCAAGCACAAATTTATTCTACAGCGCAGCTACCAAGCCTTTTATCAGTTAGTCAGTCTCAAAATTATGGTTTAGTACAGCCACATAATGTGCCATCTATTGTTCATTCACATGTTTATAGGTCCAGCAAAGTTGAGAAGTTGCCATCCTTATATAAAACATTGACTTTTTCTGGGTCATCTCAGACTATAACTTCTGAAAATCCAACACTTAATTATTCTTCTGATCAGCAAGAGGTATTATCTTCAGTTACAAATGAGAATTACCCTGCTCAAACAAGAGATCTATCTTCAGTTAGCCAGTCTCAGAGTTACTCATCTGGTCACTCTCAGGGTTTATCACCAGTTAGTCAGACACAGGTTAGTTATTCATCTCAGTCACAAGTTTTGTCAGTTGTTAGTCCTTCAGAAAGCTATGCTTCAGGGCAGTCCCTAACATTAACAGCCCCTTCTCTTTCTTATTCTTCTGCCTCTCGGGCTCAGAATATGCCAGATTCTAGCCCAACTCAGAATTATATTTCTATGCATTCTTCCCAAAATGCTCAGACTCAAGGGTCATCATCTCCCCAGTCCCAAAAGTTTTTGCCTGTTGTCCAGTCATCATCTTTTGCGTCCTCTACTCATTGTCAGACATTACAGAATAACATACCTTCCCCTGATCCAAAGTCTTACGCTGAAAGAAAACTTGACTCAAATGTGTATACATCTTCAAAGCAAGAGGATGATTTTCCAATGCAAGAGTTACAGGTATTACAGCCGCAAGTATCTCTTGAGTCATCAACCCAAAGGCTATCTGATGGGGAAATTAATGTTCCAGAGTCAGCTTATAAGGTGTCAAAGACAGATGACAGATATTCCCAGAGCATAATCAGAAGTAATTCCCATCTTGAAGATCAAGTTGTTGGGATTGTTCTACAAGGGCCAAAAAAAGAAGAAAACATAGTTGGTTCAGTGGCACAGCTTAACCAACAAGTTGGCCAAGTCAATAATGCAGCAACCCTTGATATAAAGAAGACAACTAATTTAATGCAAACTCCACAAATAAGGCTGAATACTAAAGACCTAAACCAGCAGCATTCTCTTATACAGAAGGTACATGAAGCCAAGGTCCAGGAGCAGCATGATCAAATAATTAATGCCTCATCTCAGATTCAAATTCCAAATAATGCTTTAGGGCATGGCCATCAGGCATCTCTTCCTAATACACAGGTCCTTTTAGATTCTGCCTGTGATTTACAAATTCTTCAGCAGTCAATACTACAGGCCGGTTTAGGACAAGTAAAGGCATCTCTACAAGTACAGCGTGTTCAAAGTCCTCAACAAATAGTACATCCTTTCCTTCAAATGGATGGTCATATTATTCAGAGCAATGGCGATCATTCTCAGCAGCAACTCCATCCTCAAAATTCTGAAATTATGAAAATGGACCTCTCTGAGTCTTCAAAACCATTACAACAACATCTAACAACAAAGGGCCATTTTAGTGAAACAAATCAACATGATTCAAAGAATCATTTTGTTTCTCTTGGATCAATATGTTTCCCAGAGGCAATGCTCCTCAGTGATGAAAGAAATATTTTATCAAATGTAGATGATATCTTAGCAGCTACAGCAGCAGCTTGTGGGGTCACACCTTCTGATTTTTCCAAGTCAACTTCAAATGAAACCATTCCTGCTGTTGAAGATGGTGATTCTAAATCTCATTTTCAGCAATCATTAGATGTCAGGCATGTGACGTCAGATTTTAACTCCATAGCAGCTACAGTAGGAAAGCCACCGAATATAAATGATATTTCCTTAAATGGAAATCAAGTTACTGTAAACCTTTCACCAGTACCTACTCTTCAGTCAAAGATGACTCTTGATCCACAGCACATTGAAACACCTGGTCAAAATAAAGCTTCTAAAGTAACTTCACCAGTGGTTGGGCCAGGTCATGAAGTCCAGGAGCAAAGTTCTGGCCCATTCAAGAAACAGTCTGCTACCAATCATGAACCTGAAGAAGATAGTGAAGTACCTGTTGATAGTATATTAAATAATAACAGAAATCAAGAGTTTGTTTCTAGTAGTAGAAGTATAAGTGGAGAGAGTGCTACATCGGAGAGTGAATTCACTTTAGGGGGTGATGACAGTGGTGTGTCAATGAACCCGACTAGGAGTACACTGGCACTGTTGGCCATGGCCCAACCTGGGGAGCCAATCAGCGTCAAGATTGAAGAGGAAAACCAAGATTTAATGCATTTTAACCTTCAGAAGAAGAAAACTAAAGGAAAAGGGCAAACTAAAGAGGAAGACAACAGTAATCAAAAACAGCTGAAAAGACCTGCCCAAGGCAAACGACAGAATCCAAGGGGAGCAGATATATATTTGCCGTATACTCCCCCTTCCTCGGAAAGCTGCCATGATGGTTATCAGCATCAAGAAAAAATGAGACAGAAGATCAAAGAAGTAGAGGAAAAACAGCCAGAAGTCAAAACCGGATTCATTGCCTCTTTCTTAGATTTTCTGAAATCTGGGCCCAAGCAGCAGTTTTCCACTCTTGCTGTACGGATGCCTAACAGGACTAGACGACCAGGAACCCAGACTGTTCGTACATTTTGTCCCCCACCACTTCCAAAGACTGCATCTGCAACACCCACAACTTTAGTGTCTGAAACTGGGGGTAACAGTCCGTCAGAAAAAGCTGATAACGAGCTTAAAAACTCGGAACATTTATCTTCACTTTCTTCTGATGAAGATGATCCTGGAGTATGCAGTCGTGATATTTATAAAAGCACCTCTACTACCTTAAATACTTCGGATGCCACTTCTGATAAAAAGAAGAAAACAGGTAAAGTTTTAAAATTTAGATTCATAATTATGGCTTTCCACTTTAATTTTTCTGGCTCTATACCAAGTTTTATGCTTTCTTAGCTTGAAGCAGGCCAAAATGCAAGGGTAGGTATCTTAGAGACTTACTTTTTTAAATGTTCCTTGTCTATAGGAAAGTTCTGAGTTTTAGGCTGAGTAGTTCTGGTTTTTCTCAGCTTTTTACCACATGCAACATAATTTACATAGTGCACTATCCACACTTTTCTAACCTGAGACATTTTGAAGTGGCTCATGGATATGAGGCATTGTATTGAGGGCCATGTTGTTATATAAACTGGCATATTTTCTTGATATGCTAATTTTACCTAAAGATCAACATTTTACCATTAAATATGGTTCTTTTGTGTGCAGCATGCAGATTAATATAATTAAGTTAAAACTTCTAAAATTTTGTGCTGGTTCCGACGTATATGCCCAAATCCTTGGGTGTGTGTTTCACTTTACTCTGTAGTTAAGGGAACATTTCAAGGAACTGTTTTGAGAAGCACTGCCTCATGTAAATGATTGACAAGTAGTATAAAAGTTACTATTTTAAAGAACATGCTGGGCTTCCCTGGTGGTGTGGTGGTTAGGAATCCGCCTGCCAATGCAGGAGACACGAGTTCGAGCCCTGGTCCGGGAGGATCCCACATGCTGCAGAGTGACTGGGCCCGTGTGCCACAAGTACTGAGCTTACATTCTAGAGCCCACGAGCCACAACTACTGAGCCTGCGAGCAACAACTACTGAAGCCCGCGCACCTAGAGCCCATGCTTCACAACAAGAGAAGCCACCGCAATGAAAAGCCTGTGCACTGCAACGCAGAGTAGCCCCCGGTTGCCACAACTAGAGAAAGCCTGCGCACAGCAACAAAGACCCAACAGCCAAAAATAAATAAAAATAAAATAAATAAATTTGAAAAAACAAAAGCTTTAAAAAAAAAATAATGCTAAGGAAAAAAGTACTTATAACAGTAAAATAACTACCACCTCTGTGCCAGGAACTATTAGCAGTGCTGTAAGATGTGCTTTGTTATCTCCAATATACAGATGATATAACAGACTAAATGAATTTTCCAGGTCTATACAGTCAGTAAATGACAGAGCTGAAATCCAAACTCAGGTTTATCTAGTTCTAGAACCTGTATTCCTGCCTACCTCTTTTTTTTTTTTTTTTAATTTATTTATTTTTTGGCTGTGTTGGGTCTTTGTTGCTGCATGCGGGCTTTTCTCTAGTTGCGGTGAGCGGGGGCTACCGTTCGTTGCGGTGCACGGGCTTCTCATTGCGGTGGCTTGTCTTTGTTGCGGAGCACACCTGTGCAGGCTTCAGTAGTTGTGGCATGTGGCCTCAGTAGTTGTGGCTCCCGGGCTCTTGAGTGCAGGCTCAGTAGTTGTGGCGCACGGGCTTAATCGCTCCATGGCATGTGGGATCTTCTCAGACCAGGACTTGAACCCATGTTCCCTGCATTGGCAGGCGGATTCTTAACCACTGCACCACCAGGGAAGCCCCTGCCTACCTCTTTTGTATGAATAGAGTGGTGCTTTATGAGTAAAACCTTGTTTTGTGATGTACTTTTCAGCTTCTCTCCAGATTTGAGACTACCTTTTTAACTACTAAAGTAATATGAAACAGCTGGTATCCCAAATATTCTATTAGCATAAATTTCTGCTAAAACATTTGTAAAGAATTCTCATTTTGTTATACAAGGAAATTAGCATAATGGAAAATCATTGTTAGAGTCAAAACAGTACAGATGTGGCTAATCCTAGTAAGGTTTTACACTCTATTCCCCCAATTCAGAGTTCTTTGCAATTACTGTTATATTCCCTCCTATGTTCCTAGAGCAAACATTTTATAATCTCTGTTATAAAACATGAATCTAGAACTAGTTTCTTCCAGACAACAGTTATTATCTCATTTTTAGTTAAAAATCACCACCATCAACCCGATCCTTACTAATAGGTCTTTGAAGTTCTCCCTTTACCATCCCCATTGCCTCCTCATCTGTGAGAACTCATCATCTCTTGCTTGGACTATTGCAACAGACTTCTCATTAGAATCCTTCCCATCAGTCTCTACACTAGTCCGTCCTCCACATTGTCATCACACTTATCTTTATAAAAAAGGAAAACCAATTGTTACTTCTCTGCTTTGAAATGCTTCTTGTTGCTCCATGGGAAAAAATTAAAATAATGTGTAAAAATTCTCCCTTTCCATGTTTCACTCTTGCTCCACCCTTTGCACTTCCCCTCTTCTGTGACAACTGAATTTCTCATTGTTCCTTGGACCTGTGAGCCCCTGTCACAATTGTGCTCCTTTTGGGCAGGTTTTTCTCTACCTAGGCCTTCCTCTTGATTTTTTAGCCCAGCAGACACTTAGTTATCTTTGAAGACCATCTTCAAAGTCACTTTGTGGAATTTACTCCTGGCAGAATTAGTGCTTATATCCTCTAAATTCCCACAGCCCTTAAATATTTCTGAAGGGCAGAAGTTTTAAATTGCAGCAAGGTCTAGTTTATCCATTTTTCCTTTTATGATTTGCACTTTTTGTATCCTAAGAAATCTTTGCCTAGCCCATAGTCACAAAAATTTTCTCCTGTTTTCTTCTAGGAATTTTAGAGTTTTGCATTTTACATTTAAGTCTAGGGTCCCTTTTGAATTTTTTTTTTTTTTTTTTTTTGGTATAAGATATGTGGTATGGGTTGAAGTTAATTTTTTTGCACATAGAAGTCCAGCTTTTCCAACACATTTGTTGAAAAGACAGTCCTTTCTCCATTGAGTGCTTTTTGCACCTTTGTCAAAAATTAATTGTATGAATTCATATTTGTATGAATCTATTTCTGGACTCTCAATTCTGTCACATTGATCTATGTGTTTATGCTTTCACCAGTACCACACTGTCTTAATTGCTATAGCTTTACAGTAAATCTTGAATGAAATAAGGCAGTGTGAGTCTTCCAAATTTGTTCTTTTTCAAAATTGTTTTGCCTATTCTAGTTCCTTTCCTTTTCCATTTAAATGTTCAAGTCAGCTGTTGGTATCTACAAAAAAATCCTTCTGGGATTTTGATTTCCTTGAATCTGTGGCAATTTGAGGAACACTAAACTGTTAACAATATATTGAGCCTTAATTCATGCACACATGTGATTTCTCTCACTAGCCTTGTGTAGTTTTTGACATATAGATCCTGCTTTGTTAGATTTATTCCTAAGTTTTTTGGGGTGCTATTTATTGTAAGTGACACTTTCTAAAATTTTCAAATTCCAATTATGCATTAGTAGATTATAAAAATAGTTATTTTTTATACATTGATCTTAAATCCGCACAACTGATTTATTTTAAGATTTTTTTAATGGGAATTCCCTGGCGGTCTAGTGGTTGGGACTCTGCGATTCCACTGCAGGGGGCACAGGTTCGATCCCTGGTTGGGGAACTAAGATCCCATAAGCAATGTGGCATGGCCAAAAAAAAAAATGGTTTTTAAAAATTAGATTCCATAGGATTTTCTATGTAGAAAATGATGTCATCTGCAAATAAGGATAGTTTTATTTCTTCTTTTCCAGTCTAATGCCTTTTTCATTCCTGTCTTAATATACAGGACTTCCTATACAGTGTTTAATAAGAGTGCTGAATGTGGACATCCTGAACATGTTCTTGATCTTTGGGAGAAAGAAATCAATCTTTCACCATTAACTATGATGTTCACTGTAGGTTTTTGTAGATGCCTTTTTTTATTGCATTAAAGAAGTTCCTTATATTTTATAGTTTGCCAACAGTTTTTATAATAGAATGGAGGTTGAATTTTGTCAAATGCTTTTTCTTCATCTATTTAAATGATCATGTAGTTTTCTTCTGTAGTCTGTCAGTATGGTAAGTTACATTGATTGTTAAATGTATCTGTGGCCTTGCATTCTCAGGATAAACTCCACTGACTGTGATGTATTATCTCATTTATACATTGATGGATTCAATTTTCTAATTTTTTTGCATCTGTGTTCACAATGAATATTAGTCTGTAGTATTCTTTTTGTAATGACTTTGTCTGGTTTTGGTATCTGGTTATTGCTGACCTCATAAGTGAGTTGGGGAGTATTCCCTTCTTCTCTATTTTCTGCAAGAGATTGGGTAGTATTGTTTCTTCCCCAAATGTTTGGTTGAATTTGCTAGTGAAACCATCTGGACCTGGAGTTTTCTATGAATTAAATTTCTCTGACAGAACTATTCAACTAGTCTATTTCTTCTTGACTGTGTTTCGTATCTTTGAAGGAATTGGTCCGTTTCATTAAGTTGTCAAATTTATGAATATAGAGTTGTTAGTAGCATTTCCTTGTTATCTTTTTAATTTCTGTAGGTCCTGTAGTGACTCCCACTCTTAGTCTTTTTTTTTAAATAAAATATGGCCTTTTTAAAAAAAATGTTTATTTATTTATTTTTGGCTGCACTGGGTCTTTGTTGGTGCACGTGGGCTTTCTCTAGTTGCAGCGAGTGGGGGGCTACTCTTCATTGCGGTGCATGGGCTTCTCATTGCAGTGGCTTCTCGTGTTGCGGAGCACGGGCTCTAGGCATGCGGGCTTCGGTAGTTGTGGCACACAGGCTCAGTAGTTGTAGTGCACGGGTCCCACTCTTACAGTCTTGATGTTGGTCATTTGTGTCTTCTCTCTTCATCTTCGTTAGTCTAGATAGAAGTTTATTAATTTTATTGATCTCTTCAAAAGACCAGCTTTTAGTGTCATTGATTTTTCTCCTTTGTTGACAATTTCACTGATTTCTGCTATTTTCATTAATTCCTTTTTCTGTTTGATTTTGGTTTATTATACGCTAGTACTTTTTTTCTAGTTTCATATGGTAGAAGCCTAAATTGCTGATTTCAGACCTCTATTCTTTTCTGCTTTAAGCATTTAATGTTACAAACTTCTCTCTAAGCCCTGCTTTAGCTATATCCCACAGATTTTATTTTTATTATTTGTTTTCATTTTCTTTTGTTCCAAAAGTTTTAAAAATTCCATTTGGTGCTTTCTTTTTGATCTATGAGTTATTTAGAATCATATTTAAAGATATTCAAATATTTGGGAATTTTCCAGACATCTGTCCTTTATTGATTTCTACTTTGTGTAATTTCAATTCTTTAAAATTTTTAAGGTTAGCTTTATAGCCCAGAATATGGTTGATCTTGATAAATGTTCCAGTGCACTTTAAAAGAATGTGTATTCTGCTGTTGTGTGGATTGTTGTATAAATGTCAATTAGATCAAGTTGGTTGTTAATGCTGTTCAGATTCTTCTCCTTGCTGATTATCTGTTTACTTGTTCTGTCAATTACTGCGAGAGGATTTCCAAAGCTTCCAAGTATGCTTGTAGATTTGTCTGTTTTGCTTTTCATTTCTATCTGTTATTGCTTTGTGTATTTTGACCTCTGTTTTTAGATATGTACACAGTTAGGATTGTTAAGTCTTAGCAAATTGACCCTTTTATCAGTATATAATATCCTTCTTTATCCTTGGTAACAATCTTTATTCTGAAGTCTACTTTGTCTGTTATCAGTGTAGCCTCTCCAGGTTTCTTTTGATGAATTGCATGTATATCTTTTTCCATCCTTTACCTTTAACCTATCTGTGACGTTATATTTAATATGGGTATTTTGTAGACAGTATATAGTTCAATTTTGTCTTTTTTTAAAAAACTGTAATCTCATAATCTCTGTCTTTCAGCTAGTATGTTTAGACCATTTACATTTAATGTAATTATTGATATAGTTCAATCTTCCATTTTATCATTTTCTGTTTCCCCCCTTTCTTGTTCCTGTCTCCTCTTTCCTATCTTTAAAAAAAAAATTATTTGAACTTTTTACCATTTTATTTTTAAATTTATCTCTTTTTTTTTGGCTATATCTTTTTTTTTTAATTAATTAATTAATTAATTAATTTATTTATTTATTTATTTATGGCTGTGTTGGGTCCTCGCCTCTGTGTGAGGGCTTCCTCTAGTTGCGGCAAGTGGGGGCCACTCTTCATCGCGGTGCGCAGGCCTCTCACTATCGCGGCCTCTCCCGTTGCGGAGCACAGGCTCCAGACGCGCAGGCTCAGCAATTGTGGCTCACAGGCTTAGTCGCTCCGCGGCATGTGGGATCTTCCCAGACCAGGGCTCGAACCCGTGTCCCCCGCACCGGCAGGCAGACTCCCAACCACTGCGCCACCAGGGAAGCCCGGCTATATCTTTTTGTATTATGTTTTTAGTGGTTGACATAGTGATTTCAATCCACTTAGTTAATATTTTTGCTACTTAAAATGTAAAAACCTAAAAACCATAGAGATCTCTTTACCCTTGCCCTTATGTTATATATATCTGTCCTATATATTACCTCTACATATATTGAAAACCCTGATAGAGAAGTAATTTTTGCTTTCAACAGTCATATATATTCTAAATAACTTAACAGGAGCAAAATAGTCTATTATATTTACCCAGATAGTTATAATTGCTGTTGCACTTCCTTTATTCCTGATGTTCCAGGTTTCCCTCTGGTATCATTTCCTTTCAACACAAAGAAGTTTTCCATTTTTAAGACTTTTTCTTTGATTTTCAGGATTGTAATTATTTGTCTGGATAAGGTTTATCCTGTTTGGAGTTCATTGAGCTTTTTGATTCTGTAAAATGTATATCTTTTTCCAAATTAGAGAAGTTTGGGGGCATTATTTTTTTCTGCACCCATCTCTTTCTCTCCTATGGGACTCCAATGACATAAATGTAAAATATTTTTATATTGTTACTCAGGTTCCTGAGGTTCTGTTTATTTCTTTTTCAATCTTTTTTTCCCCCTCTGTTCTTCAGATTGTATAATTTCTGTTGGTCTGTCTTCAAGTTCATTGACTTTTTTGCCTTCTCAATTCTGATACTGAGCCTATCCAGTGAATTTTTTATTTCAGATATTTTTTTCAATTCTAAAATTTATATTTGGTTCTTTTTTCTAGTTCCAGTTTCTCTGCTGAGAACTTACATATTTCCATTCATTTCAAAAGTATGTTCACCTTACCTCAGGGAGCATGATTATGATAGCTGCCTTCAAGTCTTTGATAATTTTAACATCTGAGTCACCTTAGAGTGGCATCTGCCAATTATCTTTTCCCTTTGAAGATTGGTCACATTTTTCTGGTTCTTAATATATTGAGCAGTCTTGGATTATATCCTGGACATTTTGAGTACAATACTGTAAGACTCTGGGTTCTATTAAAATCCTCTGCAGAATGTTGATTTGTTTTGTTTTAGCAAGCAGTCAGACCATAAGTTCTGTCTCACCTTTGAGTGATGGTCTGAAGTTAGTTCAGTTTTCAAAGCCTTTGCTCTGGTGCTTTGGATCTGTCAGAGCAGTTAGTCTGGAACTTGGGTGGATGGTAGAGTTTGTTATAGTTTAGATCTCAAAGACTTTGCTATACTAGTTTGGGTCTATTCTGCATATGTGCAGTTTAGGCATGAAACTAAGATTTGTGTGGGTTCATGCACAGAATTAGAGGATACCACTCTCCAGTTCTCTCTTCCTTGGGAATTTCCCTACATGCCCAGCTCTCAGGGTTCCCTTTCCTAGACATTTGGCTAGAAAGCTGGAATTTTCCTTGGATTTTTTTTAGCTGCTTATGCTTTAACACAGTTCTGTACAACTAGGACTGCCCTTGGGGCAGCACATTGAGAGAAGAGAAAAAAGGACAGGGAATCCTCCTACATGTTTTCCCCCAACTTTATTGAGATATAATTGACATACAACATTTTCTACTCTCTTCATGCCATAGGAGCCCATGCCCCATCCAGGTGCCTCTGGTACACCAAAAAGACAGGTCTTCTGTTCGGGTTTAAAATGTCAGGTTTACTGCCTCTGCGTTGCAGCTCTGTGACTTGGGTTGCCCTTGGGGCAGGGCTGGGAGAGAGAAAGAGAAGAAAAAAGAAATGACAGTGGCCCCCCACATTCTCACTTTGCATGGGGCTCCTTTCCCCACTCCTCTGTCCAGAAAGACAGATTTTCTTGGAGTTTATGTTGTCTGTGTCCTGTGTAGTTCTGCATAGGGGCCACCCTCTAGTCAATGCTAGGTGATAAGAGAGGAAGGAAAGTGAGGAAACACCTCTATATAAAGATTATTTCAGTTTGGGCTTCCCTCCCCAGTCTGCCTGCAGTTACTAACTTTGCAGAGTCTTCACGTAGTTGCATTTTATGTTTTGTCCAGAGTTTTTATTTGTAATAAGTAGGTCTAGTGGACTTAACTTCATCTTGGTTGGCACCAGAAGCCTTTCATGAATTTTTAAAAATTTATTGTCTTACAGGTTACAGTCGTTATTTCTGATGCTCAAACTGTCCTGTAACGGGCCAGTAGGAGCCTCTTCAATGTTTTGAGATTTTGATTGTGATTACATTGAATTCATAAATTAATTTTAAGGGAGAATTGTTATCTTTACAATATTGTCTTCTCATCCACTTATGGAATGTAGTGTTTTTCTACTTATTCAGATGTCATTTTATGTCTTTTAATATCTTATCATTTTTTCCACATAGATATTCTATATTATAGTTTTACTAGTATTTTAAATATAATTTTCCCCATAGTGTTCTCTCATTGGTTACTGATAATATATGGCAATGATTGATTTTTGTGTCTCCATCGTGGGTTTCGCATTTTTGTTGAATTTCTATTTTAACAGTTTTTCCACCTGATTCTCTTGCACTCTTAAGCAGATAATTATATCTTCTAAAAATAATGGTAACTTATCTGTTTCTTTTTTTTTTTTTGGTGACTTATCTTATTGGCTCAGGCCTCTGTTGTTTAATAGTAGCAATGATAGCAAGCATCCTGGCCTCCTTCTTGATATTTAGTAAAATATGTAGTGTTTGACTATGAAATATATTTGTCAGTTTCTAGTATACCATACTCTTTAAGAAGATATCCTTATGTTTTGAAGTTCTTAAGATTTTTTAAAAATTAACAGTGAGCATTGAATTTTGTCAGATGCTTTTTTGAGCTGGTTCTGATAAATCTGCTTTCTTTTACCCCCACATTCATCTATTACTTGATTTCTTAATGCTAAACCTCTTTGTAAAAATTTCTACCATGAACTCTGCTTGGTCATGATGAATTGCTTTAGTCCACTGTAAGATTTAAGTTGCTAGTATTTTATTTGGGATTTTTACACCTAGATTCATAAATGAAGTGAATGTATAGTATTTTTTGTCTTAATCTTGTTCACTTTTGTATTCAGGAATATGGTGACCTTACAAATTGAATTAGGAAAGTTTTTATATTTGTTTAAATTTGAAAAAGCTTATTATATATAATTGGGATTTCTAAGAATATATCTGGGACTTTCTAGTTTTTTCCTGATAGTTTGATCTATCTGGGTCAATTTAAGAATGGCATATTTTCTAGTAAAATCATCTCTTTCATTTAGATTTTAAAATTTGTTGTTATAAAGTTGTACATACTGTTACCTCATAAGTTTGTAGTCTCCTCTGTTTCTGTAGATATGTTCTCTTTCTTGTTCCAAGTGATTATTTGAATCTTTTTCCTTATCAATTTTTGGAAGATTTGCCTATTTAATGGTTCTTTTCAAAGAACCAATGTACTTTTGTTTTTGGTTTTTTTTTTTTGCTCCTATCATTTTTTACTCACTTTTTCTTAATTTCTGCTTTTATCAGTTCTTTTTCCCTATCTTCCCTGGGTTGAATATTCTCTTGCTGGCTAGTTTGTTATTTGTTTGCTGTCTAATGAATGGCATTCAAGTTGTAAGTTTCCTTTTTTTTTCACCACACTCTGGCTCTATCCCTCTGGTTTCAATTTTTAATGCTCTCACTGTCCTTTCTAAATGGTTTGTCATTTCATTTGATTTCCTTTTAACCCAAGAGTTATTAAGAATAGTGGGGTTTTGCCTGTTTCCCAGTAGATTTTTGGTTTTTTTGTTGTTTTTGGTATTCCTTTAGTACTAACTTATGGCCCTGTTGTATTGTGGTCAAAGGAATATGGCTTAAGTAATATCTACATTTTGAAATTTGTGGAAATTGTGTTAGTAGCTTGGTAAATGGTCAATTTTTATAAATATCCCATGAGTACCAAGTGCTAATAGGTTTTATTTGTAATATTGTTCAAGTCCTTTATATCTTTTTATTTTTTGTGTAATGTAATAAATGATATTAGGTTATTTAAGAAAATGTATATGTACATGTTGCAAGTAAATGATAGGTCTGGAATTTGCCTTAAACTATCCCAGCAAATATAAAAGAGATGACAGAAAGATAAATTTATCAAAATGTTTGTGCTTGTTACAGTTGGGTTATGGTATGTGAGGGTTTGTATACTCTACTTTTATGTATGTTTTAAATCTTTAATAAAAAGGTTTTTTTAAATCCTCCCTATCCTTATTTGTTTTTAGATTGCTTCATCTGTTGATTCTTGAAAACGGTGTGTTAAAGTATACAACTATGTTTTATTGTTTTTCTAATACTGTGTAGTTGATGTTTTGAACCCATGTAATTGGGTGTTTAAAATTTTACTACAGTTAAATTTCCTTTTAGCATAATAAAATCTCTCTTTTTCACATTTAATTTCTCATTTCGGTTTTTAATATTGCCATACTAATCTTTTTGTTATTGTTAGCATTTTTAGTATATTTTCCATATCTCTTCTTTCACATTTTTTTCTTGTGAGATATAACTCACATATGGAAATATGATACACATAAGGAAAACACACAGAAAATTCCCATAAATTTGTAAATGCAGATATTAGTTAAGATATATTCCCTGACCACAGTGCAGTAATTTCATAAAAGAAGAGCAGAAAGGAAAAAAGAGACAAAGAAATAAAAGTAAGTTTTTCTTTCTAAAACTTCTAAATAACTTCTGCTAACTTCTAAATAACTCATGGCTTTAAAAGGAAACCAAAGCTGAAATGACAACTCACTTAGGACAGTGGAGCATTATATTTTGGAACCAAGGGGATGTGCCAGGAATGTGTGGGGCAAAGAAGAAAATTTATGGTGTTAAATGCTACTCATTAGAAAGCAAGAAAGTTCAAAAATAAATTGAGTGTTAAAGTAAATCCAGCTCATAATCTGTAGAACTAACCACTGTCTGAGTTGGATGGTAATCACTTCCTTGCTTTTCTTTTATAAATTTTACCACCTGTGTATGTATCCCTATACTTTTGTTTGGCTCATTTTAAAACTTCTCATAAAGAGCATCATACAGTATTGATAAGTTTTTCCTTCCGCTAATTTGGAAGCTATTCTTTTTATAAAATATTTCCTTAACTTTTTATTACGGAAATTTCAAACATAAAGTTACAAAGATTGGTATAATTAACCGATTTATGAATCACTCAGTTTCAGTAATCATCAATACATGATCAGTCTTATTTCATTCTTATCTTTACCTACCCTCTCACCCGCCCTGATGATTTTGATGAAATATTTCTGTTCTTTACCTGGAGATAATAGGGATTACAATATGCATTTTCACTTTTCTCAAAATCTATTAGTATCTTACTCTCCTCCTGAATAACATAAAGACTCTGAGCACTAAAACTCCATTTTACCCCCTCCTAACTTTAATGTTACCATGTATTTTAATATTTGCGTTTTTTTCTTTCTGGCCGCGCCACGTGGCTTGCGGGATCTTAGTTCCCCAACCAGGAATCAAACCCTGTCTCCCGGCAGTAGAGGTGCGGAGTCCTAACCACTGGACCACCAGGGAATTCCCCCACGTATTTTAATTCTATTCTGTTTTCTAATACTCAACAAGAAATTGTGTATTAAATAGTCAGTGTTTGCTTAGGTTTATTTATATATTTACCATATTGCCCTCCATTCTTTCTTGCACCTCACATCTCCTTGGGATGACAAGCTTATGACTAAAGCATGTCCCTTACAATTTTCCTTTTCTGAGGGTCTGCTGGTGGCCGTATCTCTGTTTTTGTTCATAGATAGCTATGTGATTTGTTTTGCCATGTAACTTAGAGTGTATTTTCAAAATTCAGTGACATTGCTATAATAAAATCCCTTTTATTCCTTCATTCATCCATTATTTATAAGAACAATGTTTCCCAGTTCCTTTATCAATAAAAATGAAGGACAGAAATAAAATTGGTTGTAAAACCTATCTCAATAAGTAATATTCACCCATGAGTCCATAAACGAGTAAGTTTTAAATGCCACATCCACTCAAAAGAAGCATTCTTTTTACATTTACATTTGTTTTACATTAAATTTGAAAAAATATTAATTTAGATCTACGGTATTATAATGTATTATAAGTATTATCATGTTAGAAGTGTTTAATATATAGAGCCTTCCAGTCACAAGACATAAAAAATTGATTTCCATTTATATACATTTTTGAGGCAGAAAGTATGATGTATAGTTATAGTAGCATAAAAATATATTACATTAGGATAAAATTCTGTAATCTAATCTTGAATGATTAGATTATTTTCTCATTGTTACTGAGATATGATTGACGTACAGGCTGTATAAGTTCAAGATACACAGCAGAGTGACTTGATAATTAGATTATTCATTTGTATTTCCTCAACAGGCCTCTCCCTTTGATTGGGAGGAGTCATATAAATGTATGAGGATAGTTTTAATTTGGGATACAGATCAGGTAGGCTGGCTGGTGACAGCTCCTATACCCTCCCCCCCAGCCCCTCCTCCCCCCTAATTAGCTAGAATACGGGAGAGATGTACTCTAGTTGCCAAGCACTGTAGTTCACTCATTTCCCTTGCCTATCTGCTTTTCCATTTTCTTCTGTGTTTCATAGGTCTGGATTTGTGTTGGGCTCTGCTTTGATTCCCTCTCAACCCCTCCTGTAGGCAGGTAGAGTTCACTTTCTTCAGGGAACAGTTTTTCCATTTTGGCCTGTGATCAAGCCACCCCTGCTGCCTACAGCTCAGCATAAGCAAGGGGATCACTGCCCTTCCTGTTTTATTTACTTATTATTGTATATGTTATTATTTTAGTTCATCAGCACTACTCAAAATTACCGCTGCAGTGCTACATGTTCTTTATATTTGTTTCTCAACCTGGAGCTTCTCTATCAGCTCTAGGCTTCAAAGTCCTTTTATAACAGCTTTGTTAAATTATAATTCACATATCATAACATCCACCCATTTAAAGTGTACAATTCAGTGGTTTTGTAGAGTTGTATAACCGTGACCACAATCTAATTTTAGAATATTTTCATCATCCAAAAAGAAACCCATTATTAGTCAGTCCCCACACCCACACTCACACCCAATGATAGGCAACCACTAATCTATCTTCTCTATAGATTTGCCCTTTTTTGGACATTTCATGTAAAAGAAATCATATAATATTTGACCTTTTGTGACTAGCTTCTTTCATTTAATGTAATGTTTTCAGTGTTTATTCATGTTGTAGCATATATCAGTACTTCATTCCTTTTTATTCCCTAATAATGTGGATATACCACATTTTGTGTATCCATTCATCAGTTGATGGACATTTGGGTTTTTTCCACTTTTTGGCCATTAGGAATAATGCTGCTGTCAACACTCATACCAGGTATTTGTGTGGATTTATTTATTTAGAAAGTGGAATTTAGAAGTGGAATTCCTTGGTCATATGGTAATTTCATGCTTAACATTTTGAGGAATGGCCGAACTGTTTTCCATAGTGGCTGTACCATTTTACATTCTCTGCATCAAGGTACAAGGGTTCTAGTTTCTCCTCACACCTGCTAGCATGTTATTGCCTGTATTTTTTGTAGCTATCCTAATAGCTGTGAGATTGCAATTATCTACTGAAGTTGCGTTGAGCTAAGGACTTATAGTGTTGAACGGCCTTTCATGTGCTTATTGACAATTTTTATATCTTTGGACAAATAGGTCCCTAACTCACTTTCTTTTTTTAAAAAATAAATTTTATTTATTTATTTATTTATTTAGGCTGTGTTGGGTCTTTGTTGCTGCGCGCAGGCTTTCTCTAGTTGCGGGGAGTGGGAGCTACTCTTCGTTGCGGTGCGCGGGCTTCTCATTGCAGTGGCTTCTCTTGTTGTGGAGCACGGGCTCTAGGCCCACGGGCTTCAGTAGCTGTGGCACGTGGGCTCAGTAGTTTTGGCACACGGGCCCTAGAGCACAGGCTCAGTAGTTGTGGTGCACGGGCTTAGTTGCTCCGCGGCATGTGGGATCTTCCCAGACCAGGGCTCGAACCGTGTCCCCTGCATTGGCAGGTGGGTTCTTAACCACTGCGCCACCAGGGAAGCCCTCGCTCACTTTTTAAATTGGGTTATTTGTCTTTTTTATCATTGAGTTGTATGAGTTCTTTATATATCCTGGATACAAATCTCTGGCAAGTACATGATTTGTAAGCAGTGTTTCCCATTCTGTAGGTTATCTTTCCACTTTTGTGATGGCATCAATTGCAGCACAAGTTTTTTTTTAATATATAAATTTATTTATTTATTTATTTTTGGCTGTGTTGGGTCTCGTTGCTGCACGCAGGCTTTCTCTAGTTGTGGCGAACGGGGGCTACTCTTCGTCATGGTGTGCAGGCTTCTCATTGCGGTGGCTTCTCTTGTTGCAGAGCACAGGCTCTACTCGCCCGGGCTTCAGTAGTTGTGGCACGCAGGCTCAGTAGTTGTGGCTCGCGGGCTCTAGAGCGCAGGCTAAGTAGTTGCGGCACACGGCCTTAGTTCCTCCGCAGCATGTGGGATCTTCCCAGACCAGGGCTCGAACCCGTGTCCCCTGCATTGGCAGGCAGATTCTTAACCACTGTGCCACCAGGGAAGCCCGCAGCACAAGTTTTAAATTTTGATGAAGTCCAGCTTATTTTTTTCTTTTGTTACTTTGTAGGGTCATGAAAATTTACACCTATTTTTCTTTTAAGAGTTTCATGATTTTAACTTCCACATTTATGTCTATGATCCACTTTCAGTTAATTTTTGTATATGGTGTGAGGTAGACATCCAACTTGATTCTTCATTCCTATCCAGTTGTCCCAGCACCATTTGTTAAAAAGCGTTTTCATTCTTCCCCCATTGAATGGTTTTGGCACCCTTGTTGAAAATCATTTGACCATAAATACAGAGTTTATTTCTGGACTTTAATTCTACTCTTGATCTATATGTCTATCCTTATGCCACTATCACACTGTCTTAATTACTAAAGCTTTGTGGTAAAGTTTTGAAATTTCTGAAATGTGAGTCTTCCAACTTTATTCTTTGTTTGCAGGATTTTTTTTTTGGCTATTCTGGCTCTCTTGCATTTCCATATGAATTTTAGGAATAGTTTGTCAGCTTCTGCCAAAAATGCAGCTAGGATTTTTATAGGGATTATGCGGATTCTTTTTTTTTTTTTTTTTTTTTTTTTTTTTGGCTGCACCATACAGCATATAGAATCTTAGTTCCCTGGCCAGGGATCGAACCCACACCCCCTACAGTACGGGTGGAAGCATGGAGTCTTAACCACTGGACCGACAGGGAAGTCCTTGATTCTTTTAATCAATTTGGGAGTATTGCCATCTTTACAACGTTGAGATTTCCTATCCATGAGCACAGGATGTTCTTCCACTTATTTAGACCTTTAATTCTTTCAACAATGTTTATAGGTCTCAGAATGTAAACTTTGTACTTCTTTCGTTAAATTTATTCCTAAATAGTTTCTTCTTTTTGATGATATTATAAATGGAATTTTGTTCTAAATTCGTTTTTGGATGGCTCATTGCAAGCATTTCGAAATACAGTTGATTTTTATATATTTATCTTATGCCCTGCAAACTTGCTAAATTTATTTATTCTAATAGTTTTTTAGTGGATTCCTTAGGACTTTCTGTATACAAGATCATTTCATCTGCAAATACAGTTTTATTTCTTCAGACATCCTTCTTAGGGGGAAGCAGCTCATTTTTTACCATTAGGTATGATGTTAGCTGTGGGTTTTTTGTAGATGGCCTTTATCAGGTTGAAGAAGTTCCCTTCTATTTTTAGGTTCTTGAGTGTTTTTATCATGAAAGTGTTTAAATTCATGATACTGAATTTTGCCAAATGCTTTTTCTGTACCTATTCTGATGATCCTGTGGTTTTGTCCTTTATTATATTAATATGGTGATTGATTGATTTTCAGCTGTTAAAAACCAAGCATGCATTCCTAGGATAAAAGCCACTTGGTTATGATGTATAATTCTTTTATATATTGGTATATTTGCTCATATTTTGCTGAAGGTTTTTGTGTTTGTATTCATAAGGGATACTGGTCTGTAGTTTTTTCATGATATTTTTGTCTGGAATAATACTGGCCTTGAATGAGTTGGGAAGTGTTTCCTCTTATTTTTTAGAGTTTATAATGGATTGGTATTAATTCTTACTTAACTGTTGATAGAACCCACCTGTGTACCCATTTGGGTCTGTGCTTATCTTTGTGGGATGTTCTTAATTTCTTTTTTTCCCTTGTTATTGGTCTATTCAGATGTTCTCTTTCTCCTTGAGTTCTTTTGGTAGTTTGTGTCTTTCTAGGAATTTGTCCATTTCATCTAAGTTATTTGTTAGCATACAGTTTTTCATAACATTACTTTATAATCCTTTTTATTTCGGTAGCTTCTACTGCTATTTCAAAGTATTTGGGGGGGTGCTGTTTTTGTTTTCCACGTCCAGTCAGCTTTTCTTCTTCTAGGAATTCACAGTTTCAGTTGGCTGACCCTTCCTTGTCTTGCATCACTTTTTTGTTCTCTGTCTAATTGTCATCCAGATGTAATTCTCATCACTTCGGTTCTTGGAAGTTAACAACCATTCTTTAATTTCATTGTTTCAAACAATTTGATGGCAAAAATAATAAGCTCTTTCTTTGTAAACTGTTCAGATTTTACTCAAAGCAAGTAAATGTTTAATAATTTGTATTACTAATTTGCATTTGCTTGATCTAGTTTCAGAAGCCCTACAGGTGGCAACTACTAGTCCAACTGCCAATACCACTGGTACTGCTACTACTTCCTCCACCACTGTGGGTGCAGTTAAGCAAGAACCTCTCTACTCTACTTCATCTGCAGTAAATATCCTGGAAAATATAAACTCTGCAGAACCCCCAAAGTCCATCGAACTTGATGGTCTTCCTTCAGACCAGTTTGCAAAAGGACAGGACACTGTTGCCATAGAAGGTTTTACAGATGAGGAGAACACAGAAAGTGGAGGAGAAGGCCAATACAGAGAGCGTGATGAATTTGTGGTAAAGATAGAAGACATAGAGACTTTTAAGGTGATGTGAATGTTCACAGGTATAAAGGTCATAGCTTAATGGGCGTGCCCTATGGTAGCCTTCATGATGACTTTTAGTACCATGCATCTAGCTTGAATTGTGAAAAGTTATATTTTTGTAATTATTCTGTTGTCATAATTGTTAAATAATGAAATCAAACTAGAGCTGTCAGGTATTTTGAAAAGGAAAATAGCTTAAAATAATTTTAACTCATCTCTGAGTTTTGTGTATTTCTGACTGGTCAGTATATTGCATTTAGCTACTAGTAATTAGAGCAGTTTTGAAATGTTAATTTTTTTCAAAGCTTCCAAGTCATTTGTATTATTAGAAGTTTGGAGAAAATGGTTATTTATCTAATTTAAAAGTTTAAAGAAAATAACAGGAATACAATGTAAAAGTAGAATTAGACTTTTTTCACAATTTCAAATTGCAGAATGTTACAATTTCATATAAGAAATTTTTAGCAGTGTTTAAGAAAACTTATTTTTGGGTTTTTGTTTGCTTGCTTTTGATTTTATTTTTTAATTGGGGTGGAGAGAAATGGTATTAAAAATACAATGAAGAACATAATATTTAAATTATCCATATTCCTTCCATTCACAATTAACTGTTGTTAATATTTTAGCATATCTGTTTCTGGTCTTTTTGAATATGTACATACTGTTATAAAATTGCATAAGTAATGTATGACAATATCATTAGTGGAAAACTTTCCAATAGCTATACAAAAGGGTAATGGGTTACTTTGCATGTTTGTGCTCCCTGTTTCTGGAAGAATTTAAGCAGAGATTGAATAGCCGACTTAAAAGAATTACTGCAAAAGTTCAGCTAGGTAAAAGATAAAAGGTTGAGCTAGGTAGGTCTTTAAGATTCCTTTCAGCTCTAAGATTCTATAAATCTAGAATATGTTGCTAGTTTCTATAAATGTTGTTAATACTTCTTATTACAGGAGGCTTTAAAAGCAGGAAAAGAACCCCCAGCTATTTGGAAAGTACAAAAAGCTTTATTACAGAAGTTTGTTCCTGAAATTCGAGATGGGCAAAGAGAATTTGCTGCTACAAATAGTGTAAGTAAAATGCTTGTTTACATTAACCTTCCTATTTTTTGACAGTGATCCTGGGTAAAATACAGAATGATGTAAATTTAAATGTATTGTTTAATGTATGTATATTGAGCATTTCTGAGATAAAATATTAAAATTGAACTACAGAGTATATGATACTGATTTTAAAATAAAATTAATGTCTAAATACCAGCTACTTAAATTGCTTAACTTTTTATTTTTTAAATAAAGGAAAGGAATTAGTGTTAGTCTGTGAAGAATTCAGATGGACTCAGAGACTCTTATATTGATTATTCTGCCAGTCAAATATCCTGATTTACCAAGAAGACTTACAGAATTATTTTCTACCTAAGTAGTTGTTTAATAGCACGGAGTAAGTGAGCATCTGACGATTAGCCAAATAAGATTGCATCTATATATGGGCTTGCAGTTAAGAGTGAGGCTGGAATTATTTTTATTGAGGGTACAATTAGCCTGACCAGAGCTGCATGTTGAAAACCTTGAAGGATGGCTCTATGATAGTCTATCAAGACAACAAAGTAATATTTTGTGTACAGAATGTACAATTATGTAATTCAAAGTGTTTCTTTCCTTAGTACCTTGGATATTTTGGAGATGCAAAGAGTAAATACAAAAGGATATATGTGAAGTTCATTGAAAACACTAACAAAAAGGAGTATGTCAGAGTGTGTTCCAAAAAGCCAAGAAATAAGCCTTCACAAACTATCAGGTATTGTAGTAATTATTGGAAGGCTTATTATTGGCAATGTCTTGTACAAAGAATTACATCAATTAAAGAGGCTGATTTTTTTTTTTTTTTGCCATTATGTACAAGTCTGAAAATTCAGTGCCTGATGTAATAAGTGATTCTTTTTGAAGTAATGAGATGGGAACTGTAAAGCCCATCGCTATCATGGTGGGATGGGTACCCTTTTCTTCCCTGAGTCCTTTTGGTGTCACCCTAGTATAGTGAAAAAAATTGGATTTACCGTCTAAAGGTTTGAATCCATCTTTTTGTGACCTAGATTAAGATAACCTTTCTAGGGACTTCCTTGGTGGGCCAGTGGTTAAGACTCCATGCTTCAAAAAAAAAAAGACTCCATGCTTCCACGGCAGAGGGCCTGGGTTCGATCCCTGGTCGGGGAACTAAGATCCCACATGCGGTGTGGCCAAAAAAAAGGAAGAAAGAAAAAATAGATAACCTTTCTAAGCCCTCTTTTTTATCCATAAATAAAGTGAAAATAATAATGGAATGTCAAATTTAAAATGAAAAAAATTGAGCCTGTACATTACAAGTACAGTAGAATTGTCATCATGTATTAATGTGACTCTGGGTTGTCTAGAGCGTGAATTTGGAAAACAGATGACCTAGCCACATTCCCTTTGATCTGTGTGGGAAAAGGGAGTGTGAACCTTGATATTCTCAATCTAGTGCTAGGAAGATCTAGTTTAATGAAGATTCCAACTTATTGGACACAGCCCACCTTATTTTTATGATGCAATTTTATCCACTCCCTCAAATCTCCAGAACCTAGTATATAGCAAATCTTATTGAGGGGCTCTAGAACAGGTGCAGTTGGGATTCCACATCAAAACCTGGCACCACCAGAGCCTGCGAGAGTTTCTGACGTGACTATAAGTCCATTGCTCATCTGCCGTGTACAGCCTCATAGTCAGGAAAATGAATTTACAAAGGGAAAGGAAGAGTGGAGGGAGAGAGAGAAATAGGGATGGAATTAATATAGTCCCTTATTAAATGAATATTGAATGTCAGTGGTTAAAGAGTATATTTCAAAAGACTTTTGGAGGAACCACCATTGGAGATGTGTAGGACTTAGACTTTATTTCGGAGATACTGGTGAGGTAAATAAACTTTTCTTCACCAGTGTTTCTCGGGTTTTTGTCTAATTTATTTTATCTTATTTATTTTTGGCCGCATCACACGGCATGTGGGATCTTAGTTCTCTGACCAGGGATCGAACCCGCACCCACCCCCCTACAGTGGAAGCGCAGAGTCTTAACCACTGGACTGCCAGGGAAATCCCTTGTCTAATTTATTTTCATTTGACAAGGTTTCAGTGCGTTAATGAAGTCTGTTTGTAACATTGCAGAACTGTTCAGGCTAAGCCAAGTAGTAGCAGTAAAACTTCTGATCCTCCAACACCAAAAACTACAACGACAAAAGCCCCTTCCATGAAACCCAAAGTTAAACAGCTAAAAGTAAAGGCTGAGCCACCACCAAAGAAAAGGAAGAAATGGAAAGAAGAATTTTCATCATCCCAATCTGACTCATCTCCCGAGATCCACTCTAGTAGTAGTGATGATGAGGGTGAGTTCTCCATGAAATGAAAACCTTGATAACTTTAGATTATGTACATTAATGGGGAGGAGCAGTGATGCTGACAATTCAAAATGTATTTAATTTTCCTTAATTAGGGAATTTAGCTACCTAATTAAGTTCTGCTTAGGCATATATTTGCCCATGACTAAGCTAGATAACTGTGCCTTAGCTTCTCTTTTATAAAGTGAAAAGGTTGAAATAGATAGCAGTTATCATACTTTTTGACCTTAGAACCCTTCTACGCTGTTAAAAACTGTTGAAGACACCAAAGAGCATTTATGTAGGCTATATATATTGAAATTTACTTCATTAGAACTTAAAGCTGAGATAGCTGTAAAACACAGCATATACCAGGAAACAGTCCATCAGCCATCAAACTTGTGTAATATATGCAAGAAATTTCTAGCAGTTCAGTAGTCTAGAGCAGAAGTAGGCAAACTACTGCTAGTGGGCCAAATCTGATCTGCAGCCTATTCTTGTAAATAAAGTTTTATTGGAACACTGGGATTCATTTACATATTTTCATACAGTTACTTTCCCATTACAGTGACAGATTTGAGTATTTACTACAGAGAGTATATGACCATTAAAGCCCCAAATATTTACCATCTGGCCCTTTACAGAAAAAGTTTGCTGACCCTTCTTCTTCTAGAGCATACATTTGAAGGTAGTCAGGAAAAGACGAAAGGATGATGGAAGGCTGCATATGCCATGCTAAAGCTAAAAAGCTTGGGATCCTGCAAGCAAAGGGGAGTCCTTGGAGGGATTTAAGTAAGGGAGCAACATGGTAAAATCTGAATTTGAATTACGTGACATCACAGTTCAGGTATAAATTGAAAGTCTGAACCTAAGTTTTGGCAGCAGGGATGGAGGAGAGAGTACACATTTGAGAAATTCAGGATGTAATCTTGGCAGAACTTGAATGATGAATCGGGTGTTGGGGGGCACTGTTGAGGTTGATGTCCAGGATGGTTTCTGACATTGTAAGTATCACTGCTTGGGAGCTGATCTTAGAGATTACTTGGATAGAAACAGAATCATAATAAAAACTCTTCAGTACAGAAGTTTACTTTAAATGTATTGTTTTTAAAAGCTACTTGTGAACTGTTGTTTAGAAGTAGGCACGTCGGAATTTATAAAGAAATTTAGTGCTTTGAGTATGTGTGGAAGGCATTATACGTAATTTCGCAGTTAGCATTTCTGCCTACTGTTTAGAGAAGTTTGGGTTCTGAATTTGCACTCAGTTATTTATACAGCTTCCTCAAATGACAATCAAGGTGAAAATTTTCTTTCATTGGTAACTTGAGTTACCACTAGGTGTCACTAACAGGCAAGCATTTTTAGTACTTCTTAAAAAGAAGGCAAATATTGATAATAAACATAGATTTATAGGCTGGTGATTTTCAAGCTATTTGTTTCAAGACTTCTTTATAATCTTCAAATTTACTGAGGATTCCAAAACACTTTTTCTGTGTGTGTGTGGCCTGTATCTATGTATATCACCAAGTATCAGTTAAAACAGACAATTTTAAGATATTTTAAATAAACCCATTCACATAAGTTTTTTTAAACAATTGTATTTAGTTAGAAGAATAGCATTTTCATATTTGCTTCTGTATTCAGTTTGTTATTATATATTATTTTGGTTAAAGTATATGAAGAATACCCAGCCTCACATTAGCTATGTAGTTGGGAAAGAGAGGAGTATTTTGATTACCTTTTCAGATAATTATGGATATTTTTTTTTGATACTCAAAGGATTTTATTTGATCAACTTGACAAGTGGTAGCTTCTTCAACTTTTCATGCTTGTTACATGAAAATCTATTGGTTTGTTTTACCCTTTGAGGTATCTTTCATCCATGAATGATTTTATAACATTTTTTGGTCACGTGAAAATACCTGTTAGCTCATTGATGTACATAGTCTATTTCATTTTCTTCCCACATTTTAAAATGTGGTAAAATGTATTTAACATAAAACTTGCCACTTTTAACCATTTTTAAGTGTACGATTCAGCAGCATTAATTATATTCACACTGTTGTGCAACTGTCACAGCTATTTCCAAAACTTCCTAATCACCCCAAACAGAAACTTTGTAACCATTAGGCAATAACTTCTCATTCTCCCTTTCCCCCAGCTGCTGGGAATCTCTAATCTATTTTCTGTCTCCATGAATTTGCCTACTCTACATATCTCATGTAAGCGTGGCTTATTTCACTTAGCATAATGTTTTTAAGGTTCATCCATGTTACATAGCACATATTAGAACTTACTAGTTTTTATGACTGAACACAATTCCATTGTAAGTTTAACCATTGTATGTTCTTGTTTATCTTTTTATCTATTGATGGACACTTGGGTTGCTTCCACATTTTGGCTGTTGTAAATAATGCTGCAGTGAACACTGGCATATAAATATCTGTTTGTGTCCTTGTTTTCAATTATTTATATACCTAAGAGTGGAATTGCTGAGTCATATAATTATATGTTTAGCTTTTTGAGGAACTGCCAAACTTTTTCCACAGTGGTTGCACCATTTTACATTCCCACTAGCAATGCATAGGGTTCCAATTTCTTCACATCCTCACCAACACTTGTTATATTTTGTTTTTTGATTATAGCTATTCTAGTAGGTGTGATGTGGTATCTCATTGTGGTTTTGATTTGTATTTCCCTAATGACTAATGATCTTGAACATCTTTTCAGTTGCTTACTAGCTATTTGCTTATCTTCTTTGGAGAAATGTCTATTCAAATCCTTTGCCCAGTTCATGTCTCCTTTTGTTCTTGAGTTGTAGGAGTTCTTTATATATTATAGATATTAAACCCTTATTAGGCATATGATTTGAAAACATTTTCTCCCATTTTGTAGATATTTCAGTTTTGTTTTTGTTTTTTTCTTAGTATATGTGCTGCTGAAGTGAGCACAGTATTTCACTTTCTTGATAATGTCCTTTGGTGCACAGAAGTCTGAAATTCTGATGAAGCCAAATTTGTCTATTTTTTTTTCATTGCTCACGTTTTTGGTGTCATATTTAGAATCCATTGCAAATCCAAGGTCATGAAGATTTATCCTTGTATTTTCTTCTAAGAGTCTTATGGTTTTAGTTCTTACATTTACATCATACATTTTTGCAGTATCAAAGAAATAACATTTTTAATATCAACACTGATTTCATCAATGAAGTCTTTAAGTATTGGAATGTTGTCAGGCTCACAGTGGTGGAAACAAGTTTTCCGGAATTCTAATTTTCACTTGAAACCTCAAATTTTATAATTGGCAACAAATACTGTCAGTTGTTTTCCTTGCAGTGACAGGTTCACTTCGTTAAGAAAATGTCTGCCAAATACCCAAGTCTGAATAGGCATAGTGTATCTGTCAGTCATTTTTTTCAAATAAAATTGGTATCCCAATGGGGGAAAAGGTGGCTGGTTCATCTTGTAATTCAAACAATTACATGGATGCTTTTCCTGGAGAAAACTGTCATACTTCATAGCAGAAATGCTTTATATGGGGCTTCCTTGGTGGCACAGTGGTTGAGAATCTGCCTGCCAATGCAGGGGACACGGGTTCAAGCCCTGGTCTGGGAAGATCCCACATGCCACGGAGCAACTGGGCCCGTGAGCCACAATTACTGAACCTGCGCGTCTGGAGCCTGTGCCCCGCAACGGGAGAGGCCGCGATAGTAAGAGGCCCGCGCACCGTGATGAAGAGTGGCCCCTGCTCGCCGCAACTAGAGAAAGCCCTCGCACAGAAACAAAGACCCAACACAGAAATAAATAAATAAATAAATAAATAAATAAATAAATAAATCTTTATATGTACCTCTTATTTCATCCCACAGAATTTTAAGACATTTACTCAAGAGTAGAGATTTAATACAATTAATAATTATTATTGCTTCATCTAGGATTATTCTTAAGGGAAACTGGTTTTTTTTCCTTCAAATTCATGGCAGTTAGATGATAGTCATGGCAAAGTATATGGCTACTAGTACAGTTTGGTGTCACTGCCTCACTTCAGGCTAGGTAAGGCCCCAGCAGTTTTACCCAACATTACTTTTACAAATGTCAACAGAGTGAAAAAGGTATATAACATCTTAATATTATTAGGAAAACAATTTGACATCAGAGACCCCTGAAATGGTTATGGGGGGAGACGCCGAGGGGTCCGTGGACCAAAGTCTAAGAACCCCTGTTAAAGGCCGTGGTAATAGTTCTATACTTGAATGAAAAGAGTCAGAATTCAGACACACCTCTAATCTTGCAGTTCTTGCCATTGAATTTGAGTGAAATTTTCTTTATGCACAGGCTATGTTTACATTAAAATTTTTTTTTAATATGTGTTGACTCTAGACCAGAATTTTACAGTAATTTAAGTGTAGAAGTAAAAAGAAGAGATATGTATATATTAACTCATACATTAGGTGTTTTATGGTTTCTTTACTAATTAAATACTGTAGAGAAACTATCAGTTTTGAAGTAGCAAGACCTGGCAGCAGATGTCTGGTAGGGCCAGGGGAGGAGAAGCAGGTTCCTATGGGGCAGATGTTTCCAAATGCTGGGCTGGTGTTGGGCTTCAGAGGCACCTGGGAACTTTTTAAAAAGTATAACATTTAAGCTTCATCACCACTACCACTATTACCACCCCAGATTCTGTTATTTAATAAGTCCAGCAATCTGGTTTTTTTGTTTTGTTTTAAAAGCTCTCCAGTGATTGTGATGTGCAAAACCACCTTTGAGAATCTCTTACCCAGGGTGTTTTTAAAGGCAGAGTGGGAGAACCTTGAATTTGAAGAAATTTTATTTACAGCCTTTTATCTGCTTATAGGCACTTGCTATAGAGCAGAGTGTTTTTAAAGTCGTCAGGAAGGAGTATTTAATATTTCATCTTTTCTCCCTCCCAGAATTTAATCCTCCAGCTCCCTTTGTCACTCGTTTTTTGAACACAAGAGCAATGAAGGAAACCTTTAAGAGTTACATGGAATTGCTTGTTAGCATTGCTTTGGATCCTGACACAATGCAAGCCTTAGAGAAGAGCAACGGTACAGTCTGCTAAGTAGTAGTTTCTTGGTAGTACTTTCTAGATCTTTTTTATTCTTCTCTGTTAGTTACATGTTTAATATGTGGTTTTTGTATATGTTGTCAGTTAACAAACTGTTGATATATTGATTTTATAAAATGGGGTCATAGCTTTTCATGAATTGTTTGAATATATGAACAATTTTATATTGAATATATTTTTATTGATTTCTACTCATGAGAATATTATGTAACTACCCACTAGTTTCTTTCAATTCTAGAATCTTTATCATCCTCATAACATTTCACCAATTGTCTGAGTTGCGTGGAAGGTCCAGATGTCAATATATTCTGTTTTCTAATAATTAGAAAGATGAACCAGATAATAATGGTGTAAAGATTAAAATTGTATATTCGTGTCCAGTAAAAGATACATCACCGAGTAATTATTTTCTATTCAATTAGTAGTAAAACAATAAATACCATGGGTTATATTTATTAATATTATTCCTTTTTTACTCTTCCTTTAGTAACTTCTTCTTATGGTAGAGTAGGGATGAAATTGACATATGAAATAAACTGGTAATTTATATATCTAATGTTGCTCACTAACATTTACCCTTCAGCTACTATAGCATTCACCAGGGACAACTAGAAGAGAGAATAAAAGGATTAACGAGTCAGTTTCCATTATCCTTCTATCAAAATGAGTTGAACAAGTGTAAGATCAAAAAGATAGTAACAATGAATAATCAGTAACAATATACTTCAACAGCAATGCCTAATAATGTATATTGTTTTATTATTTCCACATACTTTGACATACATTATTCTATATTAATCCCAGAACAACTTAGACAGCCATTTTTTGGGTGAAGACAGTGACGCTCAAAAAGGTTAAGTGACTTGCTTAAGAGCCCACAACTTGCAAGTAGCAGAGAAAGGATTAAATCCAAGGTCTTCTAATTTCTAGTCTTGCTTTTTTGACTATATAATCAGAGGCAGTAATTCATACATCAACCACTGTAGAGCTGGAAGAGACGTTAGAGAAGATATTAAATGTGTTTCCTAAAGTTACAGAACAAGTTAGTGGTAGAAGAGCCACAATCAAAACGCAAAATTAATTCCCTAGGTCAGCATTTTTGCCAGTAAACGTTTTCTCTCTCAATCAAAACTCCTTGCATCATAAAATACGCGTTTCTTAGTAGTGATCATTTCTGGGTGGTTGTATTTTAAATGATTCTTTTTCTATTGCTTATCATTTTTTAAAAATTTTTTCTCCATTTAAAATGAGGGATGAAAAATTTAATGGTTATATTTAAAAATAATCTACAAATGTTTAAAACTTATTTGTGTGAAATGTAAATTTTTATAATATTTGAATAGATTTAATCACTGCTAGAAAGATAAAAAGAAAGCTATCAGGTGTGTTGTGGTGACCTTAGAAAGCATTCCTTACTGAGGACTTTTTCTTCAATTTGAGCAAAGTGTTCTTAGGTCTCTGTGCTTGTGTTTATTCTCCAAATATAAAGAGTCATTTTGTTTAGCTATGAAATTAGTAACCAGATTCTGAGGGTTATATATACATTTTCAGAAAGGTCATTAAAGCTAATTAGTATTATAAAATGTTGTTATGCTGATAAATTAAGAAATAGTTTAGTAACCTAAAATATTTAATACAGCACTAAAAGTAATTAACTTATACTCTGAAAGTGTTTCTCTTAAAAGAGCTTAAAGTTTCAGAAGGGTAAAAAAGAAATCATAATCTTTGGGTAAGAAACCTTCATCATACTTTTACTCTCCCCTTTTCTCAAATAACTATTTTGACTCTTCCCTTGTGTATTTGAAACTAGATTTTGACTATTTTTCTTGCCCTACTTTTTCTTTGCCCCAAACTATAGTGAATTAAGAATATCATGCTCAGTATTTTATTAAAAATTTTAATGTTAAATTTATGTTTCGGAATACTGTTATCGTTCACATGGTAAATGAGGTCTGAAGAGATTAGGCAGTTTGCCCACTGGTTGATCAATTCTGGTGGCATAGATGGGGTTAAAACCCAGGACTTTTGATTCTGTCATCACACTATGCTGCTTCTTTCTCACTTAGCTATTGTAAACCTATTTTTTCAAGGTAACTTTTGTTCAAAAAGCCTCATGTGCAATATTTTAAAATCAATACTTTACATAATCAGTGAATTTAATGTCAATCTATTAATGTTTTAAGAAAAGCTGTATTTCTAACAAGTTTTTTTGTTGATAGTTTATCCTGTCACAATAAATTTTTATCTTGTTTTAGATGAGCTACTTTTGCCTCATATGAAAAAAATAGATAGCATGCTGAATGATAACCGAAAGAGACTCCTTTTGAATCTTCATTTGGATCAGTCATTCAAGGTATTTCCATCAGGTGGTTTATTAGCAAACTCAGTGGCAATCATAGTCTTAGATATAATAGGAAAGAAAATTTTTGGAAGTCATTCTCAGTTTTTTTTTTTTTTTAAAGATTTATTGATTGATTGATTGATTACTATGTTGGGTCTTCGTTTCTGTGCTAGGGCTTCCTGTAGTTGTGGCAAGCGGGGGCTACTCTTCATCGCGGTGCGCGGGCCTCTCACTGTTGTGGCCTCTCTTGTTGCAGAGCACAGGCTCCAGACGCGCAGGCTCAGTAGTTGTGGCTCACGGGCCTAGTTGCTCCGTGGCATGTGGGATCTTCCCAGGCCGGGGCGCGAACCCGTGTCCCCTGCATTAGCAGGCAGACTCTCAACCACTGCGCCACCAAGGAAGCCCCATTCTCAGTTTTATAAGATTTTTCCACCCAACAAAAATTTGATTTTTATTCATTATGAGTCTTGTCTGAGCTTGTCTTTTTATTTTATTAAGTATATTCTTAGTGTTAATCATTTGCTTTTCTCTGCTTAAATTCATTTTTCAGGTTTTTATATTCATCTAGTATTCCTTATATATAATAATTTCCAAATGTTTTCAAAAATACTTCCTTTAAACTACTGTATTCCAATCTTGTTTTTCCTTTTAAACCTCTTTAAAAATTTCACATTTCATATATACTTAAAATTGGCCTTAGCACAGTTATCAAAATTCCCTTTACTTGCCTGCATTACTCAGTATCTGAGGAAAAATTGATCCTCACCTAATGGTAGGAGGTATATACGTCTGTTAACGTTATCTTGGCACTATAAATTGGTTTTTGGTGTTACTAGAAATAGCGAACAAAAAGCTAATCTAAACTCAGAAAATATATCATAGAAGCTACTTAGTAGTCAAAAATTTCCCGGCTTTTCTTATTCAAAGTATAACATGTAACACCTAGAATCATTTGATTATATCTCTCTAAAGAGAAGTTTTTAGCTTTTTAAAAAATAGACTATTTTTTGGAGCAGTTTTAGGTTCACAGCCAAATTGAGCAGGAAGGACAGAGTTTCTGTGTGTCCCCTGCCCCGGCACCTGAATAACCCCCCATTTCCAGCGCCTCCCACCAGAATGTCATGCTGATGAACCTGCACTGACACATCATTACAACCCAAAGTCCATAGTTTACGTGAGAGTTCACTCTTGTACATTCCATCGATTTGGACAGACATAACCACTATCATAGTATCGTACAGAGTAGTTTCACTGCCCCCCCAAATCCTCTGTGCTCTGTCACTTCATCCCTTTCTCTCCCCCAGCCTCTGGCAACCACTGATCTTTTTACTTTTACTCCATAATTTGACCTTTTCCAGAATGTCATATAGTTGAAACCATACACTATGTAGCTTTGGCTACAGATTGGCTTCTTTCACTTACTAATATGCATTTAAGGTTCTGCCATGTCTTTTCACGGCATAATAGTTTCTTTCTTTTTAGCCTGAATAATAATCCATTGTCTGAATGCACCACAGTTTATCCATTCACCTACTGAAGGACTGGTTGCTTCCTAGTCCTGGCAATTACTGCTAGACAAGTCTGTGTGAACTTATGTGTGGACATAAGTTGTCAACTCCTTTGGGCAATTTGTATAGCTTTCTCACATCCCTATTTTATCTGAACTCCACATAAAAGTGAAAATCGACTTCATTTTAGCCAGGTGAAAATTAAGGCTCTGAGATTGATTTAGAGGTTATGGGACACCAAACTCTGACTAGTAGTCCTGTATTCTTCACTGACATGTATTGATACTTGCAGAGGGGAAAGAAAAAGGTCAGAAGCTAGTAAGACACCCCATGCTAAGAATTTGTTCTGCTCACTCCTAGTCCAGTATTTTCTGTTTAACTGCTGTCTTCAAATGAAATATTTTGGGTAGAAATACCATGTTTTCTGCAGACAATGGAATGTTGTTATCTGAATATTTACTAAATCTTAAAAATGACCGGTTTTGGCTAACCATTTTAGAGATGTCAAACCAGTTCTCTAACAACTTGTATTAAAATAAAGCCACCGGGACCTCCCTGGCGGTCCAGTGGTAAAGAATCCACCTTAGGATGCAGGGGAGCCGGGTTCGAGCCCTGGTCGGGGAACTAAGATCCCACGTGCTGCGGGGCAACTGAGCCCGTGCGCCGCAACTGCTGAGTTCACGCACCTCAGCTAGAGAGCCTGTGTGCCGCAAACTGCAGAGTCCATGCCCTGGAGCCTGCATGCCACAACTAGAGAGAGAAGCCTGCACACCTCAGCGGAGATCCCGCCTGCCGCAACTAAGACCCAACATAGCCAAAAATAAATAAATAAAATAAATAAATAAATCTTAAAAAAGAAAAATAAAGCCACCACTTGGAATTTAATAGACTCAGTAGATATTTAAATCTTATGCAATAGTTTATGGGGAACAACTGAAAAATTCATTTTCATATTCTTGTTTTCACAGAAAAAAACACAAAATTTCTAATTTTGAAATTATAGTTATTTAATATAACTATAAATGATAATAGTGATGTCTATGATAGATAGTTTTCATTTATAGCAATTTGCATTTCAAAGCCAAAATATGCACACAGTATTAAAAGTTAGAATGAAGCTAGAAACAAATAGCTCACTATGGTAGGAAATGCCAAAAATTCTATTATTTCTATTAATGAAACAGTTCACTCCTACACTTTTATTTAAAAAATTAAGTTGTTTTAAATGCACTGTTTGAGGGGTCACAATACCAGATGCTTGGGAACCTATACAGAGTTTGGAAAAGAGTGGCCTTGAAGGTTGAAACTGTTTATAAACAGTTGAAGCTTATAAATGTCCTTTCCCCTGCCTTGAAGCCAGAGAGGCATTACTAGAAGGAACACTCTGACTCATTAGGGAGTCCCCATAGTGTCACATGCTGTTGCTTAAATCAGGTCATAAGTTTGGCCCAGATCCAGGGGATGGGGAAATAGGTTCCACATCTTGATGGGAGGAGCTACAGGGAATTTGTGGCCATGTTTAACACCCCACATATGTTTGTGTATGTGTGTATAGATTGTATATATTTACCCCACCCCATCAGTACCCCCCCCACATATATTTTTTGTGTCTATGTACATGTATGAATATATTTCTATATTTTTTAAAAATAAGTTTTGAATAGCTGGAAGTAGTTCAGATCACTTTTCTTCTGATGTCAGTTATTTTTGCTTTATTTTATTTTAAAGAATGCCTTGGAAAGTTTTCCTGAACTAACAATAATTACTCGAGACTCTAAAGCAAAAAGTGGGGGATCTGCTATTTCTAAAATCAAAATGAATGGCAAAGCTTATAATAAAAAAACTCTAAGAACTTCTAAAACAACTACTAAATCTGCACAAGTAAGTATATATTGATTGATGTAATTATACCTTTTCTAGTTGTCAATATAAATCCTACTTCAAACATTGAAACAAGCAAATATTTTACTCTGTTGTTAAATGTGAAGTGTTTTCAGGTAGGAATGAGCAGCTCTGGCCTACAGAATAGGGACTCGTTCTTACTCTTTGTTTTTCTCCATTGCCTAGCACAGTATCTGGCATATGGTGAGTGCTCACAAATTTTCTAAATAAGACTAATAATCATCCCATGCTTATAATTATATTTTTAATATTTTTGTGTGTCACTGGGTACAAATGCATACAGATAAGTGAATGTGCACACATTCCATAAGATTCAATATTCCATATCTGTAAAATTATTAAAATTGGAATTCATTTACTTTCAAACATAGTCTAAATTATTGCCTTTTCAGAAAGCAGTTTAGCAACATATCAGTTCCCCATCAAAAATGTGTTTTGTAGAATCGTTCACAAATGCATAAAACTGTATGCCTTTGCTCATTGTAGAATTAGTTGTAAGAACAATTCCAGTTACATATCACCAGCATGAGACTAAATAAATAAAGAGCCACCCAGATAATATAATATTATGTACTTTTTAAAAAGAAGAGATAGATTCATTCATTCTTTCAATTAAAAAATTTGGTACCTATAGTACACCAAATATAGTTTTGAGTACTAGGAATACAACAGCGAAAAATGGTCCAAAATCCTGCCCTCATATAATTTCTGTTGGGAGAGTGGTGCTTAATAAATAGAAAGATATCCAAGTTTTACTTTGGTTAAAGAAAAAGAGTTAAATAAAATTGCAGAACAATATGTATAGTATGATTCCCTTCCCATTACAAAATTAGTGTTATTGATATATGTTATACATATGGAAGCATGCACATGGAAGAATATGTGACATACTGTTAACCTTGTTTACCTCTGAAGCAAGAATTATAGAATTCTTTTACCTTGTAAGTCATCTTCTATGTTTACTGTTAAAATTTTTTGTAATGTTGAACTTTTGAAATAGTGTATATTTATATTCAGGAAAAAAGAATAAAGATTTTAAAATACAATTTAAAATCTTATTTTGAATAAGTCTCTTGTCCATATTAATACATATTAATATCTAGCCATATAAGTCATTTTTAAGATTTCCATTGAGACTTTTGGTCTAGTATTTTCATAAAAGTATTCTTAGTTCAGATGCTCCATGAAATAAATGTATCTATAAACTCTTTTCTTTTTATAGGAGTTTGCCGTTGATCCAGAGAAAATACAGTTGTATTCTTTGTATCATTCACTCCATCATTATAAATATCATGTTTATCTCATATGTAAAGATGAGGTAATTACTTTTTCATTTACTTAAAAAAGAAATGTATGTTTTTCTGAACTTTAAGAAGACTGTAGCTGCAGCATTTATATATATAATTTTTAAAGATTACACTGCAGTTACAGTTATTAACAAAATATTGGCTATATTCCCTGTGTTGTACAATATATCCCTGTAGCCTTACACCCAACAGTTTGTACCTCTCACTCCCCAGCCCCTATATTGCCCCTCTCGCCTCACACTGGTAACCACTAGTTTGTTCTCTATATCTGTGAGTCTGCTTTTTTGTTATATGCACTAGTTAGCTACAGTATTTTTTAATGTTTTAAAGAGAATTGTTAAAAATTGTTTTAAAAAATATGTGTCTGTACTCTAAGCGTTGTGCTCAGAGTAATCTGAGGCTCACCATCACATAGGAGCTGTAAGTGGTAATGTTTTTAAGCTGTTATACTTGCTTTATGTTGCCATAATAAATGGCACTTTATTGCATTTTCTTCTCTCATAATGTATAATGATCCTGCTTTAATTAATTCACGTTAGTCACGGCTTTGAATATCTTGCTGTCCTCCTTATCTGTAGAATGGCCTTATCCCAGTTAATTGCAGAGAAAATGGGAGTTTTGTCCCTTGGCATGAAGAAATGATAATCAAAATTTAATTGTAACTTTTAAGTATCAATTTAAGTTGCTCAGAAATTATGTATGACCATAATAACACTTGGTGGATAGGATGTAAGGATTAACTCAGAGGTTAAATGGTTGTAGACAGTAAGCTTTTTTGACAAGCATTATCAGTTTTTTAATTAAAAAGGGTTAAGTTGGCTCAAGGCTGTACAATCATGTGTTTGATAATGGTCTGGTATGGAAAGACGTTCATAAATCTAACCTCTGTCTAGCAAAGGAGAAAGTAAAGATGGTCATGTAAAGTATGCTGGCTATTTTTACAATGCTCTGAAACGCAGAACTTACCCCAAAATTTGTCATTCGGCTTTTAACACAAATGGAAGTAATTGAGAAAGTTTGAACCACTTTTCCTAGCCTTCCTCCCTGCCCCCATGTAGTCAAAAATGATAGGATTAGACCACCCAAATTTATATGAAATAGTCATTCTCCATGGATGGAATTTTTTTTAAAAATCTGTACTTGTAGGTGAATTTATAAATCCTCTTTTCATTCAGGATATAGAAACAGTAAGCCCTCATGAAGAGCTTATAAAGTGATAAGTATAAACCAATTTGGTATTTCTTTTTATTTTAGATTTCTTCTGTGCAGAAAAAAAATGAAGATTTAGGACAGGAAGAAATTGTCCAACTTTGTATGAAAAATGTAAAATGGGTGGAAGACCTATTTGAAAAATTTGGAGAACTTCTAAATCATGTACAGCAGAAATGCTCCTAACATTTTCACAAAAATTCCATCTATTTTCTAGCACTAATAAGACGGCAGAGGCGGGTGGTCAAAGGGGGTCTAGGGGCCTCAGATAATTGAATGTCAAGCAGTGGTCTCCTGCAAGCACGCCTGCTTTGATCATGAACTTGCATCCTGGCCTCTGCTAAAGGACAGTGGTGCTGCCAAGGAAGTCAGTCCTTTGGAAATGGACCTCAAATCCCACCACGTTTTTATCCTAATGAATGATTTTTCTACTTTGTAAACCATTGGGTAACTGAGTTTTATTTTCAGAAATGTTTTTTGACAAATGATGAAGCATGCACTAAATATAATTTTTCTTTATTGCTAGAGAGATAACACTTAAGTAACATGATTATTTTTTCCTGACTCTGACTAAACACCAGAATGAAAGAGAGGTGGCAGAAAACGTATGTTAATATTCATGTCTGACCACAAAACGGAAAGTATTGTACATTATGTAAACCTATCTGGTGTGATGTGACATTCTGTATGAGAACATCATCAGTTTAAAATGTAAAATTCAGAAACTGCATTCTGGTTTATGAACTCCTTTTACTCTTAACATATTCAGGAAACTGGATGTGGAATTGGTGCAATTCTATGACTGCTTTTTGTGTCAAATTATATGGTGATGAAAAAACAATGACATACTATTTTCCCTATCTCAAAGAAAAGTATTTTCCTTTATAGTGTTTTTCCTTTGGAAAAATTTTCAATTGTACATTTTATTTCACTAATAGTTGTATTTTTCACAAGGAAAGTGTTGTGGTTATAATTATGTTTGATGTATCTGTACTACACTTTTCATTATTTTCAGTAAATCTTATTTAGTTATATATTGAATTTCTATTGTGAATTCTATCTTGAGGTAACCATTTTTGTTGATACAGATTTGCTTCAGTGTTATCCAGAATATGCATTCAGTACTAGAATTAGTTTAGCTTTATAAATGGGGTTGTGTTAGACACTGCAGGAATTTTCTAATTCATGAAAATAAATTTCTTAGTAAACTAGCACTTGGTTAACTGATTTGTTGAAGTAAAAATTAACCACATTATACATTTTGAAGAATAAACTTTATAATTAGACTACATGCAGTGTTAAACACAGCTTACCCAACTCTTAGAACTGGAAGTGGTAGAGCCCTCCTTTTGGTGCCTTTCCAACCTTTATACATGCTATTGTAGCTCTCTTTAGTTTGATAGCTAGTGTTTCTTCAAGTAGTTTAGCTGAGACCATGAATGTATTAGGTTCAACATGACCTTGTGTTTTATTTGTGTTTGCCAACAGGATGCCTTATTTGTTTGAGAAAAAGATTTACTAGTGTCCTTCTAAATGATCTCCTTTTTTAGGATTCTAAAGAAGTTGTTAATCATCATACTTTTGTTTATTTTACCACCATTTAGTGCCTTAAGTAAGTCCTATCGAGAAAGCAGTGTTACTGCTCAATGCCCAAATAAGACGTGCTTATGTGGATATTGCTATTGTCTTGATTTTGAGTTAACAGGCCAACTTCTTACACTTAAAACCTTGGTAAACTGGCAAAGAATTAAAAGTAACATGTGACTTGATTTGAGAATAAACATTGTAGCATTGGGTGAAAAATGAGTATTTGAGTTAAGCTTACATATTTATTTCTGATGGTTATCTTATTGAAAGCAATAATCCTTAATCCAACAATCCTTGTACCTGCCATTAGACAAGGTAATCATGGAAATTTCTCAAGGATTAAATGTTCCATTTCTGAGAGTCGCTTGAAAACCTGTTTAGGCAGCTTATTTTGAAAACAAAATAACCTATTAGATTCATTTTGCCTAACTCAAATGAGAGAATATCAGCAGTGAGAGCATCATAAAATTAATTTTGCTAAGTGGAGAAGAGTAGGAAGCAGCCATATTTCTTTCTGATATTGACTCTGGACAGAATTGGTTTCTTTCATTTCCAAAGTGCAGAAATAGATAACTACATCTCCTAACGTAGTGTTGTAAGTATACACCTTTACGTTATTTCCCCCAGCTTACTTCCCTGATTCATTGATGGTTTAAACATTTTTAAAAGCCATCCTGCACTTAGGTAACTCTTGAAGTAGACGTTTGAAATCACTAGCCACATTTCCTTCATGATAAGACCCATGGAAAACAGAGACCTTTCCTTGTTTCCTGTAGAAAATAACCCATTTCCTTTTCAACTGCAGTTGCCCTTCCAACTGTTTGCAGTTGTATTCATATTAGTCAAATCAGAGGCCAAGTGTGTGATACTGCCTGGAGGAGAGCCAGTTGCTTTGCACCATCTTCTGTCATTTGATCCATATAGCATAGGCAAAGACATCAAACTCAGGCCTTAGTGAAGTGGGACTATTAGTATGACATCCATACACGAGTCCTTTCTTTGTATGAAGTTGAATAAATACCTAGATGGTTAGCATTCACATTCCTTGCCAGGGAGTTTGAAATGTATAATATAGGAATAACCTTAGGTTGTAGATAGAGTTCAAGAGATAAAGCACATGTTGCCACAACCCAGGAAAACCTGTTTAAGAGAGATTGGATTTTCCTACCTACAGAAACCTAGAAACGATTTACTCCTTAAAAAAATCACTTTGTATTGGTATTTACTTCTAGTTCAGATTAGTGGTTAGAGAAAAGGGGCCTCCTTATTCCCATTTCATGATGACCCAGTTTCTACTTAATTGATCTTCTAATGAAGTCATAAATTTATAATGATTTATGAATTATAGTAAACAATAGAAACTGCCCATTTTTCTATTATACTATCAGATAGAAAACATTGATGAGATGGAAAAATCTAAATTTAAAATGGCCTAGAAAATATTCAGATTACCTTTAAATTTCTAAATTTCTTTTAATTTCTAAAACAGTGAAAATTATAGATGACTCACATCATTACTGTTTTCAAAGTCTCACTTTCCTTTTAATATACATATTTATTTTTGTTAAAGCAGCTATTTTCCAACCTGTGATTTTGGAGATATACCCATAAAGCTAATATGGCAGCAGGGTTATTGAATCAGCTTTGGGTCCCAGAAGTTGCTTCAGATGTACACGTTGTGAATTTTATTGTATCTATAGAATACAATTTTGTTTTAAACTGTAGTTCCATCTGTTTCTCAGAAATGCTTTTCAAAGAGTGAAATATCCCAGGATAACTGCTTCTGTGTCAATTACACTTGACACATAACTGCACAAATGAACAATGTACACTACTGGTTGTACATTAACTTACACGTACGACTTTTGGCACCTGTGTTCACAAATGCATGTTTTCGCAAATCACTGTTATTTATAAGTGACAATAATTGAAGTTAAGGATACAAAGAAACCTGCATTTGTAGTCCAGAGTTTTTAAGTGGTCCATAATACAATGTATGGAAATGTGAAAGACAATTTTGTATATTTGTTTGTTACTAACTCAGATCATTAAAATGAAAACAATTTTTTAAACAACAAGATCAGAATGTTTTGGGGTTTGGTTTTTTTATTTTTAAGAAGTGAAAACTGAGGTATTATCCATGTATCATCATGTTACAGATTCAACGTACATTATAGAGTCCTAAGTAAAGTTATTAGGTACAAATGGTAAAGGGCCCACCCATCATTTTTTCAAATGGTTAAGTCAATATTTGATGAATTATTCAGCTTCAGCTGACAATATCAGAAAGTATTTAGGAGTTTCTGTGTTAAGATACAACTCTTTTAGCCCTTTTCCTCCTATAAAGAAGTATAAGTTCTATAATTTCTAATTTTTATTTGAAAATAATGCATAGCTAGAAGTAATTGCTGATATCCAGATACTTTTTATCTATATAAACTGTTGAATAAGTAAAAAGGATTTTGTCTTGACTGATCCTTTAATTTTCAGAATAAGATTCTGCCTTTACTCTCATGTAATATGTAAAAATGTTAAGTATTTCAAGTAAAAATATTGTCAGCATATTTGCTAGGTTTTAGTTTTGATTATAAAAGCACTTACTTTTCATTCCTTGATTTTTTTTACACAATACAAAAATAAATCTTTAATCAATGACCTCTATCAAAAAATTTTAAAATTCTGTAACATCTCTGTTTTATTCTCCACTGGCTGCTGAAATTGCTGTTCATTTTAGAAAATGGTCATCATTCATATATTTTAGAAAATAGTCATTATTCAAATTATACATATGGCAAACCTAAATAATAGTACTTATACTACACTGCTTTGTTAATGCCTTGTTACTATATGGTTCTTTTTATTAGCATTTTTAAAAAAAATATACTTTGTATCTCAGAGAAGCTCTCTAAACTCAATTATTTAACGTGACCTTCTCAAGGAAGGTGGGAAAGAGGATACTTCTACTCTTTGCTTTCCATGTGGAAATGTTTTTATTACCAGAAAAATAATAAAGCTACTCATTCTTGTACAAAAAAAAGTCAAAGAATACGAAAAATGTATTTTAAAAAGATATAAATCACTCTCTACTAAGTCTTGACATCAGCCTAGAACATACTGTTAGTTCCCAGTATGGGATGGATCACAAGATTTATGCCTGTATGGATTGGCCCATTTCTGTGGTATGGCTTTAAGTAAAGTCCTAAATTTCAGAGACACCCATGTTCAAATGAAAATTGAAAAGCACATTCCTAAGTGAAACAGAAATTATCTGGATCATTGATCATTTTAGGTTACGTATGTATCTGTTCTTCAGTTAGCATGAATAATTTAGAACTGACTGGTTTCAAATAAAAGGAAGATACAATTACCTATTAGTCTATTGTTAAGCCTTATCTATTTTGTGATGTTAATCAGGAGTCAAGAAATTGCTTTATAAGAATAGCTTATGTTTTATGTAATTTACCTATATGATGTATATAGTTTATTGTTTTCTCTCAAATCAAATAACAGATTTTCTTTTAATTTAGCTCCTTACAGTATTTAGAATAAGGCAACAATGAAAATCATTTAAGACATAGAGTTAAAAATAATGGACATGGTAGCAATGTTTTTCTTAAATTGCAGCCAAAATTATCTTTCTCCTGTCCTTCCCCTCTTCACAACCTTTCCATGGCTTTTCATTGCCTTTAGCCCAGACTCTGTCACAGTTTACAAAGCCCTCTAAGGAATGGTTCTTCTTTCCCCATTGTGGCCCAGGCTTAAGGAACGTGTATGTTTTTTCTTGCCTTCAGATTCCCTCTGCTGAACTATTCTTCATCTCTTAATCTTCAGATTTCACTTTAACATCACTTCTGTTTAATCAGACTAGGTTTTGTGGTTTTTTTTGAAGTATAATTGATTTACAATGTTGTGTTAATTTATGCTGTACAGTACAGTGCCTCAGTTATAGATACATACACATTCTTTTTTATATTCTTTTCCATTATGGTTTATCCCAGGACATTGAATATAGTTCCCTGTGCTATACAGTAGGACCTTGTCCATCCATTCAGCATGTAATAGTTTGTATCTACTAACCCCAAACTCCCAGTCTACCCCTCCCCCACTTCCCTCCCCCTTGGCAACCACAAGTCTGTTCTCTATGTCTGTGAGTCTGTTTCTGCTTTGTAGATAGGTTCATTTGTGTCGTACTCTAGATTCCACATATAAGTGATATCATATGGTATTTGTCTTTGTCTTTCTGACTTATTTCACTTAGTGTGATAATCTCTAGTTGCATCCATGTTAATGCAAATGGCATTATTTCATTATTTTTTATGGCCGAGTAGTGTTCTATTGTATATATGTACCACATCTTCTTTATCCATTCATCTGTTGATGGACATTTAGGTTGCTTTCATGTCCTGGCTATTGTGAACATTGGGGTGCATGTATCTTTTTGAATTATGGTTTTCTCCGGATACCTGCCCAGGAGTGGGATTGCTGGATCATAAGGTAGCTCTATTTTTAGTCTTTTAAGGAACCTCCATACTGTTCTCCATAGTGGCTGTACCAATTTACATTCCAACCAACAGTGTAGGAGGGTTCCCTTTTCTCCACACCCTCTCCAGCATTTATTGTTTGCCGATTTTTTGATGATGGCCATTCTGACCGGTGTGAGGTGGTACCTCCATTGTAGTTTTATTTGCATTTCTCTAATAACAAGTGATGTTGAGCGTCTTTTCATGGGCCTTTTGGCCATCTGTATGTCTTCTTTAGAAAAAAGTAATCAGACTAGGTTCTAACCCTCTGGACCAGATCATATGCCCTGTGATTCCTCTCATGTAGGATTTACCACACTGTTGTGGCTGCTTGGTCCTGTCGTCTGATGATAGGACCATGTGTGTTTTCCTCACCACTGTATTCCCAGCATCTAGTGCAGTATCTGTTCTCATTATATATTTGATGAATAAATGGATATATGAAAGGAAATTTACAGGGAACATTAAAAAGGTAAAAACAGAAAAGTATACAATGAATTTTGCAGTAAAGGTGTTCATGATCTTAATGAGCAATAGTAAGTGCGACATCAGAAGAAAATGACAATACCAAGAGTTTGTATAATAGGAAAGTTGCTGGTATTTTATGAAAAAGTGAAATGTAGCGGCCATGATTTTCTCCATTTTGCCCTCATGCAGAGAGAGCCCAGGGATGAGGACTTCACATTCCTCTGTCTTTTGGGCTTGAGACTCTCTAGACAGAATAACTAGGGAACAAAGTCCTGGTAAAAATAAATGAATGTTTCTGTTAGATGTACTCACTGTGAGCAGAATACTCGGGATGAGGGTTCATTTCTTGGGGAGGGTCAGGGAAGGCTTCACGGAAGCAGTAATGATCAAGTGGAGCCTCAGAGTTTGGGAGGACTTCTAAACAGGGCTGGATGAAGAAGGCATAATACTTAGTTTGTATTCAGGAGAATGGTTTTGTTTCAGTTCTGTCACTAAACTAGCTCTATACTCAGGCATGTCATGTGAAGCCTAATCTGGATGTTTTCTCATCCCGAAAGTAAGGTAAGAAAGTCTTCTAAAGCTGTTAATCTTCTCTGATTCTGGATAGAGAGGCTGGAATGTTGGGAGAAATGCAAGGTGGTTCAGTTTGGCAGCACCAAAAGAGAGGGACAGCAGAATGGTACAAATGGCCTTACTCCATTATTTACCGTATTTTACTAACTTGCAAGACTATATCACAGTCATTAAGTAGGTATCTTATACACGCACACACCCTAGCAGCACTTAGTTCATCTGTGACACTAGCATAAGATTAAGTAGAATCATGTCTGATGTCACCGGTCAGTTGTGAAGTACTTAAGGTCAGTATCCACATAGTCTTCATCTTGATATCTCCAATAGCATGGAGACTTTTACACAATAGGCACTTAATAGGTATGTGTTGAGTAGATGGGTGAATGGATAAATGGGGGTTTCTTTGGAATCAGTTTAAAGTGTTTTCAGGTTGACCTCTAAGTAGTTCAAAATATAATATTGTCAGTGGCCCATTCCCTGCTTTCTCTTTCTATTTTTAGAAGAAAACATCTCTTACAGAACGCATCCTTTGCATGTCACTGAGTTCTCACTCTGTGCTTACTTCTCAACAGACCAGCGTCCATTCTCTTAATTCTTATGTTTAACTTCCATTTAGTCTATGGAAGTGAATGGGCTATCATCAGAGAGCAGCTGTCTTTAAGCAGTGAAGCAGAGAAATTCAAAACGCTAGTAACAAGCCTAACAGAACCTGGCTTCAGAATGAATTTTTTTAAATTATCCTTGTTTACATAGACTCTTTATCAATGACTTAAAAACTGTTAATGGGCAAATCAGCAGAAGGTCTTTCCAATGCCAGTCCTTCATTGAGTTTATTATAAGATAATGTTATTTGACTAAAGTAGAAGTCAGGAAGTTAAGGTTTTTCACAGCCAATACTAATGCAAATACATTAACATTACCACAGGAGTTTGCAAACAATTCACTATCAAAAAGATTATGTATTAAAGCACCATTCACGCAGCATTGCAAAGCAAAAATTTGCCTTTTTAAGGTATACCCGTACTGCTCATTAACAAACACGTGGCCATCCAAATGAGAACGATGAGAAGTCGTCACTGACTGGAGTCTGAACACCACTGCATTAGTCTTCTCGGGCTGCTATCACAAAATACCATAGACTATGTGGCTTAAACCAGGGAAACATTTTTTCCCAGTTCTGGAGGCTAGCAAGGTCCAGCAAAGTCAGTTGCTAGTGAGGGCTCTCTTCCTGGCTTACAAACGGCTGCCTTCTCGCTGTGTCCTCAAATGGCAGTGAGAGCAGGCTTTGTGGTGTCTTTTATACAGGCATTGATCCCACCATGAGTGCCCCTCACTTCATGACCTCACTTAACTCTAATTACCTCTCAAAGGCTCCATCTCCAAATCCTACCACATTGAAGGTTAGGGCTTCAACGTATGAATTTGGAGGGACAAATAACATTCAGTCCATAACAACCACTAACGTATCAACTAAGGCACAGAAAAAGTGAAAATCATCACTGATTTTCTTGAAATTATCTCTGGTCTACCAGGAAGCAAGAACACAGTTTATATACACTGCTCTCATCTGCTATAAGATTTTCAGAGGTTCACAATGAGACTCCCTCATCATAGAGATCAAAGACTTTCATCACTGAGACATATTCTTTGAAATTCACACAGGCAATAACATCCTGTCAGTTCCTAACTAAACCTCACCTTTCCCCAGTTCTCTTCTTCCACTGTCATTTTACTGGTCCAAACCACCATCAACTGTAGTAATGGCCTATAGTAATCTGTGAATTGCTGTTTCCCCCGCTTCCCATCTTGCTTTCCTTCCATCCATTCTCTACAGAGCAGTCAGTGATTTTAAACACCACTGGAAACCCTTCAATGCCGTCTATTGCTCTTAGGATAAAGGCCAAAACTTTACTGGCAACCTCCACTTTCAGCCATGATGGAGTAACAGGGACCAGATGTAACTCTGCTTTATAAAGGAGGACAAAATTATGAAAATGGTTTTCAAACATTTAAACAATAGGCAGCACAGGATAGTAATCTGAGAGAAGGGAAACAAATGACTTGAGCCCTCCAATTGTCGCAGCTCACTATCTGGAAAGTTTCTAGGACACGGTACAGGAACAGTGAACCCAGAGCCTGTAGGTCTCGCTAAATTGAGACAAACTTCAGATTTTGGGGAGGCCTAGACACCTAGAATGTGAAGCGCAGAGTACCAGAGAGGAGAAAGCTGCACAAAAATTGAGTTCTGCAGATCTGCAGAGGGTTCCCATCAAGACTCCAACTAAGTACTGACTGACCAGCTTACATGTGGCAGGAAACTACCAAGGTCAAGTAAAGGACCACCAGAAAGAGTCAGATAGAACAATCTCCTGACTCACACAGGAACTAGCAGCGTTCATGCTCCCATTAGGCAGATTGAAAAGACTTCCTAACACTGGGCATTAGTAGAATCCTCAGGAGATTTTTGTCTCACTAGTGCAACAAAATTGGGCCTGGAATAAAGGCTGTTCTGGACCCATCTAACAGCTTAACAGCAATCCTGAAAAAAATTCAATTGTTTTTAAGTCACTTAATTGCATCCCAGAACAAAGCCCCAAAATATATAAAGAAATACAAAAAAATTTCCAATACCTAACCATGTAAAATTAACTTTGTCATCAAATCAAAAATTACCAGGAATGCAAAGAACAAGAAAATACATCTCATTTGAGAAGAAAAATCAATCCATAGAAACAGAAGCAGAAAAGATCCAGATGATAAAATTAGTCAACAAGGATAATAAAACAGCTATTCTAAATATATATGCTCAAGAAGGTAGAGACAGGGGACTTCCCTCGTGGTGCAGTTGTTAAGAATCCGCCTGCCAATGCAGGGGACACAGGTTCAATCCCTGGCCCAGGAAGATCCCCCATGCTGCAGAGCAACTAAGCCTGTGCACCACAACTACTGAATCCTGCGTGCTGCAACTACTGAAGCCCATGCACTCCAGGGCCCATGTGCCACAACTACTGAGGCTGAGCACTAAAACTACTGAAGTCTGTGTGCCTAGAGCTCGTGCTCCACAGCAAGAGAAACTACCGCAATGAGAAGCCTGTACACCACACAAAGAGTAGCCCCGCTCACTGCAACTAGAGAAAGCCCACGTGCAGCAAAGAAGACCCAACGCAGCCAAAAATAAAAAAGAAATGAAGGAAACAATAGCAAAGATCAATGAAACTAAAAGCTGGTTCTTTGAAAAGATAAACAAAATTGATAAACCTTTAGCCAGCCTCATCAAGAAAAAAAAGGAGAGGACTCAAATCCATAAAATTAGAAATGAAAAAGGAGAAGTTACAACTGACACCACAGAAATACAAAGGATCATAAGAGACTACTATAAGCAACTATATGCCAATAAAATGGACAACCTGGAAGAAATGGACAAATGCTTAGAAAAGTACAACCTTTCAAGACTGAACCAGGAAGAAATAGAAAATATGAACAGACCAGTCACAAGCACTGAAACTGAAACTGTGATTAAAAAAATCCCAACAGGGCTTCCCTGGTGGCGCAGTGGTTGAGAATCTGCCTGCCGATGCAGGGGACACGGGTTCGAGCCCTGGTCTGGGAAGATCCCACATGCCGTGGAGCAACTAGGCCCGTGAGCCACAACTACTGAGCCTGCGCATCTGGACCCTGCGCTCCGCAACAAGAGAGGCCGTGACAGTGAGAGGCTCGTGCACCGCGATGAAGAGTGGTCCCCGCTCGCCGCAACTAGAGAAAGCCCTTGCACAGAAACGAAGACCCAACACAGCCAAAAATAAATAAATAAATAAATAATAATAAAAAAAATTTTTTTTAATTTTTTAAATAAAACAGATTTTTTTAAAAAAATCCCAACAAACAAAAGTCCAGGACCTGGTGGCTTCACAGGTGAATTCTACCAAATATTTAGAGAAGAGCTAACACCTATCCTTCTGAAACTGTTCCAAAAAAATTGCAGAGGAAGGAACACTCCCAAACTCATTCTATGAGACTACCATCACCCTGACACCAAAACCAGACAAAGATACCACAAAAAAAAAATTACAGGCCAATAACACTGATGAACATTGATGCAAAAATTGTCAACAAAATACTAGCAATCCAAATCCAGCAATACATTAAAAGGATCATACACCATGATCAAGTGGGATTTATCCCAGGGATGCAAGGATTTTTCAATATCCACAAATCAATCAGTGTGATACACCACATCAACATATTGAAGTATAAAAACCACATGATCATCTCAATAGATGCAGAAAAAGCTTCTGACAAAATTCAACATCGATTTAAGATTAAAACCTCTCCAGAAAGTGGGCATAGAGGGAACCTACCTAAATATAATAAAGGCTATATATGACAAACCCACAGCTAACATCATACTCAATGGTCAAAAGCTGAAAGCATTTCCTCTAAGATCAGTAACAAGACAAGGACGTTCACTCTCGCCACTTTTATTCAACATAGTTTTGGAAGTACTAGCCACAACAATTGAAGAAGAAAAAGAAATTAAAGGAATCCAAATTGGAAAAGAAGAAGTAAAACTGTCACTATTTGCAGATGACCTGATACTACACACAAAAAATCCTAAAGGGGCTTCCCTGGTGGCGCAGTGGTTGAGAATCTGCCTGCCAATGCAGGGGACACAGGCTCGAGCCCTGGTCTGGGAAGATCCCACATGCCGCGGAGCAACTGGGCCCGTGAGCCACAACTACTAAGCCTGCGCGTCTGGAGCCTGTGCTCCACAACAAGAGAGGCCGTGACAGCGAGAGGCCCGCGCACTGCGATGAAGAGTGGCCCCTGCTCGCTGCAACTAGAGAAAGCCCTCACACAGAAACGAAGACCCAACACAGCCAAAAATAAATTAATTAATTAATTTAAAAAAAGAATCCTAAAGATGCTACCAGAAAACTACTAGAGCTCATCAGTAAATTTGGTAAAGTTCAGGTTACAAAATGAATACACAGAAATCTGTTGCATTTCTATACACTGACAACAAGAGATCAAAAAGAGAAATTCAAGAAACAATCCCAGGACTTCTCTGGTGGTCCAGTGGTTAGGACTCTGTGTTCCCAAAGCAGGGGGGGCCCAGGTTCGACCCCTGGTCAGGGAACTAGATCCCGCATACCACAACTAAGAGCCTGCATGCCACAACTAAAGGTCCTGCATGCCACAACTAAAGGTCTCGCATGCTGCAACTAAAGATCCTGCATGCCACAACGAAGATCCCACACGCAGCAATGAAGATCCCGTGTGCTGCGACTAAGACCCAGCGGAGCCAAAGAAATAAATTAATTAAAAAATAAGAAACAATCCCACTTACCATCACATCAAAAAGAATAAAATACCTAGGAGAAAACCTAAAGAGACAAATGACCTATACTCTGAAAACTATAAGAGCACTGATGAAAGAAACTGAAGATGACACAAACAGATGGAAAGACATACCATGTTCTTGGATTGGAATTATCAATATTGTCAAAATGACTCTACTACCCAAGGCAATCTACAGATTCAATTCAATCCCTATCAAATTACCAATGGCATTTTTTTACAGAACTAGAACAAAAAATCTTAAAATCTGTATGGAGACACAAAAGACCCCGAATAGCCAAAGCAATCTTGGGAAAGAAAAACAGAGCTGGAAGAATCAGGCTCCCTGACTTCAGATTATACTACAAAGCTATAGTCATAAAAATAGTATGGTACTGGCACAAAAATAGAAATATAGATCAATGGAACAGGATAGAAAGCCCAGAAATAAACCCACACACCTATGGTCAATTAATCTACGACAGAAGAGGCAAGATTATACAATGGTGGAATGACAGTCTCTTCAACAAATGTTGCTGGGAAAACTGGACAGCTACATGTAAAACAATGAAATTAGATGCAGCACGTGGGCTCCTTAGTTGCGGCACGTGAGCTCCTTAGTTGTGGTATGCAAACTCTTAGTTGCAGCATGCATGTGGGATCTAGTCCCCTGACCAGGGATCAAACCCATGCCCCCTGCATTGGGAGTGTGGAGTCTTATCCACTGTGCCACCAGGGAAGTCCCACCCCCCACGTATTTTAATTCTATCCTGTTTTCTAATACTCAACAAGCAATAGTGTTTTAAATAGTGTTTGCTTAGGTTTATTTCTATATTTACCATATGGCCCTCCATTCTTTCTTGCACCTTACGTCTTCTCTTTGGGATGACAAGCTTATGACTAAACCATGTCCCTTACAGTTTTCTTTTCTGAGGGTCTGCTGGAGGCCGTATCTCTGTTTTTGTTCATAGATAGCTATGTGATTTGTTTTGCCATGTAACTTAGAGTGTATTTTCAAAATTCAGTGACATTGCATAAAAGGGAATAAAATACCTTTTATTCCTTCATTCATCCATTATTTATAAGAACAACGTTTCCTAGTTCTTTTTTTTCTCCTTTCTTTATTTTTCGTTTTTATTTTATTTTATTTTTTTATTTTTTTGCTATTTTATTTCTTTTTTTTGTTTGTTTTTTATTACAAACCCTTGTGTCAAGGGCTGACTTTCAATAGATCGCAGCGAGGGAGCTGCTCTGCTACATACAAAACCCCGACCCAGAAGCAGGTCGTCTATGAATGGTTTAGCACCAGGTTCCCCACGAACGTGCAGTGCGTGACGGGCGAGGGGGCGGCCGCCTTTCCGGCCACACCCTGTGTCCCAGGACGAAGGGCTCTCCGCACCGGACCCCGGTCCCGTCGCGCGGCGGGGCGTGCCGCGCCGCGCCCTGGGGGACGCGGGCGGTGGCCCGCCGGCGGGGACGGCGGGGGACCGGCTATCCGAGGCCAACCGAGGCTCCCGCGGCACTGCCGTATCGTTCTGCCTGGGCGGGACGTTTCCTAGTTCTTATATCAGAAAAAATGAAGGACAGAAATAAAATGGGTTGTAAAACCTATCTCAATAAGTAATACTGGGGGATTTCCCTGGTGGTCCAGTGGTAAATAATCTGCCTTCCAATGCAGGGGATATGGGTTCAATCCCTGGTTGGGGAACTAAGATCCCACATGGCGTGGGGCAACTAAGCCCGTGCACCACAACTGCTGAGCTCACGCGCCTCAACAAGAGAGCCCACATGCCACATACTAGGGAGCTCACGTGCTCTGCACCCCACACGCCACAACTACAGAGCCTATGCACCCTGGAACACATGCGCCACAACTAGAGAGAGAAAACCTGCACACCACAACTAGAGAGAAGCTTGGTGCCACAACGAAGAGCCCACGCACTACAATGAAAAATCCCACACGCCTCAATGAAGACCCCGTATGCCTCAACGAAGACCCCGTGTGCTGCAACTAAGACCTGACACAGCCAAAAACAACAAAAAACAAAATAAATAAATGTTAAAAAGAAAAATAATATTGGGACTTTCCTGGTGGCACAGTGGTTAAGACTCCGTGCTCCCAATGCAGGGGGCCTGGGTTTGATCCCTGGTCAGGAAACTAGATCCCACATGTGTGCTGCAACTAAGAGTTTGCATGCCACTACTAAGGAGCCCGCAAGCTGCAACTAAGGAGCCCACCTGCTGCAACTAAGACCTGGTGCAACCAAATAAATAAATATTTTTAAAAAATGAAATTAGAATATTTTTTAACCCCAAACACAAAAATAAGCTCAAAATAGATTAAAGATCTAAATGTGAGACCAGACACTCTAAAACTCTTAGAGGAAAACATAGGCAGAACACTCTCTGACATAAATCACAGCAGTATTTTTTTCCATCCATCTCCCAGAGTAATGGAAATAAAAACAAATGGGACCTAATTAAACTCAAAAGCTTTTGCACAGCAAAGGAAACCATAGACAAGATGAAAAGACAACCCACTGATTCAGAGAAAATATTTACAAATGATGTGACCAACAAAGGATTAGTCTCCAAAATTTACAAACAGCTCATGCAGCTTAATATCATCAAAGCAAACAACCCAGTAAAAAAATGGGCAGAAGACCTAAATAGACATTTCTCCAAAGAAGACATACAGATGGCCAATAGGCACATGAAAAGATGTTCAACATCACTAATTATTATAGAATTGCAAATCAAAACTACAATGAGGTATCACCTCACACCAGTCAAAATTGCTGTCATCAAAAAATCCACAAACAATAAATGCTGGAGAGGGAGTGGAGAGAAGGGAACCCTCCTACACTGTTGATGGGAATGTAAATTGGTACAGCCACTGGGGAGAGCAGTATGGAGGTTCCTTGAAAGACTAAAAATAGAGCTACCATATGATCTTGCAATCCCACTCCTGGGCATATATCCAGAGAAAAACATGGTCCAAAAGGATACATGCACCCCAGTGTTCATTGCAGCACTATTTACACTAGCCAAGACATGGAAGCAACCTAAATGTCCATTGACAGGAATGGATAAAGAAGATGTGGCACATATATACAATGGAATATTACTCAGCCATTAAAAAGAATGAAATAATGCCATTTGCAGCAACATGGATGGACCTAGAGATTGTCATACTGAGTGAAGTAAGTCAGGCAGAGAAAGGGAGATATATGATATCGTTTATATGCAGAATCTAAAAAGAAATGATACAGATGAACTTATTCACAAAACAGAAACAGATTCACAGACTCAGAGAATGAACTTATGGTTACTGGGGAGAATGCTGAGTGGAAGGGATAGTTAGAGAGTTTGGGATTGACATGTACACACTGCTATATTTAAAATGGACAACCAACAAGGACCTACTGTACAGCACAGGAATTATGCTCAATATTATGTAACAACCTAAATGGGAAAAGAATCTGAAAAAGAATAAATACATATATAAAAAATAAAAATAAATCAAGAAAGGCAAAAAAGAAACAAAAAAAATTTGACAAGTTAAAGTGGACAAATTCCTTGAATAGAAACTATCAGAGCTCATTGAAGAAAAAATAGATAACTTGAATTTTTGTTTTTTTGTATATTTGGTTTTTACCCTGTAACCTTGGTGAACATTCTAATCATTTTTTAATGGGTTCCTTGAGATCTTCTATATAAAAGATCATATCATTCACAAATAGGGAAAGTTTCACTTCTTCCTTTACAGTGTTGCTCCAGTTAGGACACCTAATACAATGCTGAAAAGCAGACTTCTTGTCTTCTTTCTGATTTTAGGAGGAAGCATCCAGTCTTTCACCTTTCAGTATTCCGTCAGCTGTGGGGTTGCCCCTCAGGGAAGTGGTATGCCCACAGTCACGCCGAGATGACAGTGGTTTTGGTAGAGTTGTCTTCCTGTCTTTCCTTGAACACACCGGGGGTTAAACTTCACTAATTTCCAGCCGATTGCTCTCTTGTTTTTAATTTATGCCTGGGCATAAATTTCTGTTCAGATTACTCCAATCAAGACTCACTTGAAGGGATAGTTTCTGAGGTCAGTGTTCGATATTTGTTCTGACTCCAGGGGGGTTCCTCCTGCTGCCTTATTTCTGGTTCTCTTCCGAAAATTAACCAGCCTACAGTTTAGCATGTATCTTGAATCTCCTTCCAAATGTTTTTCACCAAAACATGCACTGTCCTTGTGAATGCTCTTAGGCTTGGTCTTCTCCATGCTCTGCTGCAAGTGAAGTCAGTTCCTTCTGAAAGAGATTAGTAGTTATCTTTTTTTATGACCTGCTTCTGCTGCCAGAGATAATCTCGGAGCCAGGCCTCTGAAGCTGGGTGGGGCATGATGGCAAGCTTCTCTCTAAATAACACCCCCATTCTAGGAGCCGGGTGCTCGTGGGGGTGTGGGGGCAGCTGCGTGGGGTCCTCTTGGCTTGCCTCTCCTGGCACAGAACCACTGCTTTATGAACCAGGGCAAGGATGATCAGGATCCCAGGGTTCTCAGCATGTCACACCCAAGGTAGAGCCTACATTCCATGAGTGGGAGCTGGGCAGAAGGGAGTCCCCACCTTTCAACCATACTCAAGGACATAGCCTCAGAAGAGGTAGTTGGGGGCAGGGTGAGAAATGCTGATGTTTTGCTCCACCCAGAAAGTCCTCCCACTGGGAGCTGGGGGAATAGGGAGCCCTGCAGCTGTCTGGAGTGCAGTCTCTGCCTTGCTGAGTTGGGAAGAAGGAGAGAGTGGTCTTGGTTCAATATCATAGACTCGCCTTTCTTACTCAATTTTCATACATTTTCTTGAATAGATGTTTCTTCATTTGTTGTTTGTGCTTAGCATCATTCCTAGAGGCTTTAACTTGTTGGGTTTTTAAAAATAATTTTCACCAATTTCACTGGTGAGTGGGTCAGTGAAGCTCCTCACACTAACATGGAATCTCCAGCTGTTTAAAGTTTTAAATGTAAGTTTTTGTGCAAAAATGCAATGGTCCATGTTTAATATAAGCATAAGAGTCTTTGTACCATGTTTGCATTTGATAAAAATAATAATTAAATGGGAATTCCCTGGTGGTCCAGTGGTTAGGACTCCTCGCTCTCACTGCTGTGGGCCTGGGTTCAATCCCTGTTTGGGGAGCTAAGATCCTGCAAGCCATGCCACGAGGCCAAAAAAGAAAAAAAAAAGAAACATATAAAATTTGTAAAATATAATTATATATAACGTATGTATAATAAAAATAATTTTTCTAATTTAGATTAGGGTTTTTGAAGCTGTTATATGCATGAAATAGTAAGAAATATATTTTTATTTTATCTTTTGTTGTCCCTTAGTCCTTTGTGTTCCATTTTTTCTTATTATATTATTTACAAATATTAATCTTAATAGAAAAAGGGTTTGTATTTTTTTAAAATCGGAGAACATCAAAACCTTCCTTCAACTGGGATTAAGCATTACTCCAAATACACATGTTGGTATGATTAGTTTTTTATTACATATTAAGACTACAGGAAAGTGATTTACTAACGACATTGCAACCAGTTGTTTAAACAAAAGAAACTGTCATTGGATTTAGAACTGCTTCTTCTGAACTTTGAAGTCACAACCTAACTGTCATCGCACTCATTGTTTATCTAGCTATATATGCTATTAAGGTGCATGCCCTAAGTGCTTTGTGTGTTATGTGTTTTATTAAAGTAGATGATTAACTTAGTGGGCATACCCAAATCCCATTCTTCATAAACAATTTTTTTTTGGCTAACTGGCAAACAATATTTATAAATCATCACCTAGTTTATTAAGTACCCACTTTGTGTTAGGTGCTCTGCTTTTGAAATTTACACAGCAATAAAAATTAAGATGAAGATAAGTGAAGATTCCACTAGTAGTAGAAGTACAAATTATTTATTCTGGATGCTTGGGCCATTCATCCTTGGCTCTTTAAAAAACTGGGGCACATAATACAACAGGAATAAGAATGATTTATTAAATACATACTATATGCTAAACAATTAGTTTATTTTTTAAATTAATTTTTATTGGAGTATAGTTGCTTTACAATGTCGTGTTAGTTTCTACTGTACAGCAAAATGAATCAGCTATACGTATACATATATCCCCTCTTTTTTGGATTTCCTTCCCATTTAGGTCATCAGAGAGCATTGAGTAGAGTTCCCTGTGCTATACAGTAGGTTCTCATTAGTTATCTATTTTATACATAGTATCAATAGTATATACACGTCAATCCCAATCTCCCAATTCATCCCAGCCCCATAAACAATCAGTTTAAATAACATACATTTTAATAATGCTTAACTATCTAATATCTCAATCTTTATAACAGAGCTATGAGGCAATTACTGTTATCCTATTTTGTAGGCAAGGAAACTAGAGAAATTAAGTAAATAACCCAAAGCTGTGTGGTGGAGCTAGTATTTAAATGTAAGTCTTGTGACTCCAAAGCTCATTGTCTTAACTGGAAAATCAAGGTCCTAATTCCATAGTACACACAATTGGACAAACACTTGAACAACTCTCAAATAATAAGTACCTAGCATTGAGTGAGTTTGATAATCTACGACAGGAAATGTTGTCGACAATAATACAGACATATCCTTGGAGATATATGTTACACTAGTAATTATCAAACTCTTCGTATTAGAAATCTTATGTAACAAAATAAAGGTGATCAAAATATGGCAATAAATATGTCCTGAAGTCATCTATCACATATATCACTTATATCAAGCACATGTATTTCAAAGTTTTCACTATACAATGATGTGCTTTTAAGAGTCTTGTGAGACTTCCCTGGTGGTCCAGTGGTTAAGAATCCGCCTTCCAATGCAGTGGATACGGGTTTGATCCCTGGTCAGGGAATTAAGATCCCACATGCCGTGGGCAAATAAGCCCGAGTGCCATAACTAGAGAGAAGCCCATGCACCGCAACGAAGATCCCACGTGCCGCAACTCAGACCCGATGCAGCCAAAAAAAAAAAAAGCATAAGCAAATCTACATTACACTTAAAAAAAAAAGTCTTGTAAAGCAACTATACTCCAATAAAAATTTTAAAAATAAATAAATAAAAATGTATAAAAAAAAAGATAAAAGTCTTACAGGGAACTCCCTGGTGGTCCAGTGGTTAGGAAAAAAAAAATAGGTGTCTTGCAAAGTTTTTCTTTTTCAGCCACGCCTTGTGGCTTGTGGGATCTTAGTTCCCCAACCAGGATCGAACCCGGAGCCCTAGCAATGAGAGCGCTGAGTTTTAACCACTGGACCGCCAGGGAATTCCCAGTTTTCTTTTTAATTAAGATATAATACACATTTGAAAAAGTTTACCCTTAAAGCATACAATTCAACAGTTTTTAGTATATTCACAATGTTGTGCAACCATCACCACCTGTGTAATTTCAGAACATTTTCATCACTCTAAAAAGAAACCTCATACCAGTTCCCCTCTCCTCCCATCCCCTGGATAATCTACTTTCTATCTCTATGGATTAGCCTATTCTAAACATTTCATATAAATGAAATTGAAACAGGAGGCAAGGGGGCAGGGCACAACTTTTAAAAGAATGACATAGCCCAAGGACATGACATAAACAGATTAGAACCAAATGGGTCCAAGATGGCAGACATCGACTTCCACTAGACCTTGAGCCTCAGTATACGCTCATTGTAACACATCAGCAAGCTAAATGACACACCCACAGCTACCATGACAGTTCCAAGGCCGACCATAATGGTCAAAAAGTGGGCGGTGGCCCTATTTCTGGAAATCCCCACCCCTTCCCCAAAATAACTGGAAGCCTCCTCTCACTCATTAGCCTATGAAATTACCCACACCTATAAAAACTGACAACCCCATACCCTGGGGCCACTCTCGCCTTCTGAGATGGCCCACACTTTGACTGTGGAGTGTGTTCCTCTCTAAATAAATCCACTTCTTACCCATCACTTTGTCTCTCACTGAATTCTTTCTATGATGAGACATCAAGAACCTGAACTTCATTAAGTCCTGAGACAGGTGTGTGACCTCAGTGAGTTCAAGTCCCAATCTGGGTTTTGGCTGGGTAAGAGTCCCAGCGTGTGGGTTCAAGTCCCAATATGAGTTACATGGTTTCAGAATCATATGATATATGTGATCTTTTGCATCTGGTTTCTTTCACTTAGCATAATGTTTTCAAAATTCTTCCATGTTGCAGCATGTATCAGTACTTTGTTCCTTTCTTTGGCTGAATAATATTTCATTGCATCAATATATCACATTTTGTTTATCCATTCATCAGTTCATGAATATTTGAGTTGATTTCCCATTTTTAGCTATTATAAATAACACTTCTGTGAACATCTGTATACAAATTTTTGGTGGACATGTGCTCTCAATTTTCCTGGGTATATTTTTGGACTAGAATTGCTGAGTCATACAGTAACTCTTTTTTTTTTTTTAAGGTTTCTTTTTTCGAATTTTTGAATTTTATTTATTTTTTTATACAGCAGGTTCTTATTAGTTATCTATTTTATACATATTAGTGTATACATGTCAATCCCAATCTCCCAATTCATACCACCACCACCACCACCACCCCCCGCTTTCCCCCCTTGGTGTCCATACGTTTGTTCTTTACATCAGTGTCACTAATTTTCCCTTGCAAACCAGTTCATCTGTACCATTTTTCTAGGTTCCACATATATGCGTTTATATACGATATTCGTTCTTCTCTTTCTGACTTACTTCACTCTGTATGACAGTCTCTAGATCCATCCAGGTCTCTACAAATGACCCAATTTCGTTCCTTTTTATGGCTGAGTAATATTCCATTGTATATACGTACCACATCTTCTTTATCCATTCGTCTGTTGATGGGCATTTAGGTTGCTTCCATGACCTGGCTATTGTAAATAGTGCTGCAATGAACATTGGGGTGCATGTGTGTTTTTGAATGATGGTTTTCTCTGGGTATATGCCCAGTAGTGGGATTGCTGGGTCATATGGTAGTTCTATTTTTAGTTTTTTAAGGAACCTCCATACTGTTCTCCATAGTGGCTGCACCAACTTACATTCCCACCAACAGTGCAAGAGGGTTCCCTTTTCTCCACACCTTCTCCAGCATTTGTTGTTTGTAGATTTTCTGATGATGCCCATTCTAACTGGTGTGAGGTGATACCTCATTGTAGTTTTGATTTGCATTTCTCTAATAATTAGTGATGTTGAGCAGCTTTGTATGTGCTTCTTGGCCATTTGTATGTCTTCTTCAGAGAAATGTCTATTTAGGTCTTCTGCCCATTTTTGGATTGGGTTGTTTTTTTAATATAGAGCTTCATGAGCTGTTTATATATTTGGGAGATTAATCCTTTGTCTGTTGATTTGTTTGCAAATATTTTCTCCCATTCTGAGGGTTGTCTTTTTGTCTTGTTTGTAGTTTCCTTTGCTTTGTCTTTAAGTTTCATTAGGTCCCATTTGTTTTTTTTTTTTTGTTTGTTTTTATTTCCATTACTCTAGGAGGTGTATCAAAAAGATCTTACTGTGATTTATGTCAAAGAGTGTTCTTCCTATGTTTTCCTCTAAGAGTTTTATAGTGTCTGGCCTTACATTTAGGTCTCGAATCCATTTTGAGTTTGTTTTTGTGTATGGTGTTAGGGAGTGTTCTAATTTCATTCTTTTACATGTAGCTGTCCAGTTTTCCAGGCACCACTTATTGAAGAGACTGTCTTTTCTCCATTGTATATCCTTGCCTCCTTTGTCATAGATTAGTTGACCATAGGTGTGTGGGTTTATCTCTGGGCTTTCTATCCTGTTCCACTGATCTATATTTCTGTTTTTGTGCCAGTACCATATTGTCTTGATTACTGTAGCTTTGTAGTATAGTCTGAAGTCAGGGAGTCTGATTCCTCCAGCTCTGTTTTTTTCCCTCAAGACTGCTTTGGCTATCCTGGGTCTTTTGTGTCTCCATATAAATTTTAAGATTTTTTGTTCTAGTTCTGTAAAAAATGTCACTGGTAATTTGATAGGGGTTGTATTGAATCTGTAGATTGCTTTGGGTAGTATAGTCATTTTCACAATATTGATTCTTCCAATCCAACAACATGGTATATCTCTCCATCTGTTTGTGTCATCTTTGACTTCTTTCATCAGTGTCTTATAGTTTTCTGAGTACAGGTCTTTTACCTCCTTAGGTAGGTTTATTCCTAGGTATTTTATTCTTTTCGTTGCAATGGTGAATGGGATTGTTTCCTTAATTTTTCTTTCTGATCTTTCGTTGTTAATGTATAGGAATGCAAGAGATTTCTGTGCATTAATTTTGTATCCTGCAACTTTACCAAATTCATTGATTAGCTCTAGTAGTTTTCTGGTGGCATCTTTAGGATTCTCTATATATAGTATCATGTCATCTGCAAACAGTGACAGTTTTACTTCTTCTTTTCCAATTTGTATTCCTTTTATTTCTTTTTCTTCTCTGATTGCCATGGCTAGGACTTCCAAAACTATGTTGAATAATAGTGGCGAGAGTGGACATCCTTGTCTTGTTCCTGATCTTAGAGGAAACGTTTTCAGTTTTTCACCATTGAGAATGATGTTTGCTGTGGGTTTGTAGTATATGGTCTTTATTATGTTGAGGTAGGTTCCCTCTATGCCCACTTTCTCGAGAGTTTTTATCATAAATGGGTGTTGAATTTTGTCAAAAGCTTTTTCTGCATCTACTGAGATGATCATATGGTTTTTATTCTTCAATTTGTTAATATGGTGTATCACATTGATTGATTTGCATATATTGAAGAATCCTTGCATCCCTGGAATAAATCCCACTTGATCATAGTGTATGATCCTTTTAATGTGTTGTTGGATTCTGTTTGCTAGTATTTTGTTGAGGATTTTTGCATCTATATTCATCAGTGATGTTGGTCTGTAATTTTCTTTTTTTGTGGTATCTTTGTCTGGTTTTGGTATCAGGGTGATGGTGGCCTCATAGAATGCGTTTGGGAGTGTTCCTTCATCTGCAATTTTTTGGAAGAGTTTGAGAAGGATGGGTGTTAGCTCTTCTCTAAGCGTTTGATAGACTTCACCTGTGAAGCCATCTGGTCCTGGACTTTTGTTTGTTCGAAGATTTTTAATCACAGTTTAAATTTCATTACTTGTGATTGGTCTGTTCATATTTTCTATTTCTTCCTGGTTCAGTCTTGGAAGGTTATACCTTTCTAAGAATTTGTCCATTTCTTCCAGGTTGTCCATTTTATTGGCATAGGGTTGCTTGTAGTAGTCTCTTAGGATGCTTTGTATTTCTGCCGTGTCCGTTGTAACTTCTCCTTTTTCATTTCTAATTTTATTGATTTGAGTCCTCTCCCTCTTTTTCTTGATGAGACTGGCTAATGGTTTATCAATTTTGTTTATCTTCTCAAAGAACCAGCTTTTAGTTTGATTGATCTTTGCTATTGTTTTCTTTGTTTCTATTTCATTTATTTCTGCTCTGATCTTTATGATTTCTTTCCTTCTACTAACTTTGGGTTTGTTTGTTCTTCTTTCTCTAGTTCCTTTAGGTGTAAGGTTAGATTGTTTGAGATTTTTCTTGTTTCTTGAGGTAAGCTTGTATTGCTATAAACTTCCCCTTAGAACTGCTTTTACTGCATCCCATAGGTTTTGGATTGTCATGTTTTCATTGTAATTTGTCTCCAGGTTTTGATTTTTTGATTTCCTCTTTGATTTCTTCAGTGATCTCTGGGTTATTTAGTAACGTATTGTTTAGCCTCCATGTGTTTGTGTTTTTTACGTTTTTTCCCCTGTAATTGATTTCTAATCTCATAGCATTGTGGTCAGAAAAGATGCTTGATATGATTTTAATTTTCTTAAGTTTACCAAGGCTTGATTTGTGACCCAAGATGTGATCTATCCTAAAGAATGTTCCATGTGCACTTGAGAAGAAAGTGTAATCTGCTGTTTTTGGATGGAATGTCCTCTAAATATCAGTTAAATCTATTTGGTCTGTTGTGTCATTTAAAGCTTGTGTTTCCTTATTAATTTTCTATTTGGATGATCTGTCCATTGGTGTAAGTGAGGTGTTAAAGTCCCCCACTATTATTGTGTTACTGTCGATTTCCTCTTTTATAGCTGTTAGCAGTTGCCTTATGTATTGAGGTGCTCCTATGTTGGGTGCATATATATTTATAATTGTTATATCTTCTTCTTGGATTGATCCCTTGATCATTATGTAGTGTCTTTCCTTGTCTCTTGTAACATTCTTTATTTTAATGTCTATTTTATCTGATATGAGTATTGTTACTCCAGCTTTCTTTTGATTTCCATTTGCATGGAATATCTTTTTCCATCCCCTCACTTTCAGTCTGTATGTGTCCCTAGGTCTGAAGTGGGTCTCTTGTAGACAGCATATAGATGGGTCTTGTTTTTGTATCCATTCAGCCAGTCTGTGTCTTTTGGTTGGAGCACTTAATCCATTCACGTTTAAGGTAATTATTGATAGGTATGTTCCTATTACCATTTTCTTAATTGTTATGGGTTTGTTTTTGTAGGTCTTTTTCTTCTCTTGTGTTTCCCACTTAGAGAAGTTCCTTTAGCATTTGTTGTAGAGCTGGTTTGGTAGTGCTGAATTCTCCTAGCTTTTGCTTGTCTGTAAAGCTTTTGATTTCTCCGTCAAATCTGAATGAGATCCTTGCCAGTAGAGTAATCTTGGTTGTACGTTTTTCCCTTTCATCACTTTAAATATATCATGCCACTCTCTTCTGGCTTGTAGGGTTTCTGCTGAGAAATCAGCTGTTAACCTTATGGGAGTTCCCTTGCATGTTATTTGTCGTTTTTCCCTTGCTGCTTTCAATAATTTTTCTTTGTCTTTAATTTTTGTCAATTTGATTACTGTGTGTCTCGGCGTGTTTCTACTTGGGTTTATCCTGCCTGGGACTCTGTGCATTTCCTGGACTTGGGTGGCTATTTCCTTTCCCACGTTAGGGAAGTTTTTTACTAAAATGTCTTCAAATATTTTCTCGGGTCCTTTCTTTCTTTCTTCTCCTTCTGGGACCCCTATAATGCGAATGTTGTTGCGTTTAATGTTGTCTCAGAGGCCTCTTAGGCTGTCTTCATTTCTTTTCATTCTTTTTTCTTTATTCTGTTCCATGGCAGTAAATTCCACCATTCTGTCTTCCAGGTCACTTATCCGTTCTTCTGCCTCAGTTATTCTGCTATTGATTCATTCTAGTGTAGTTTTCATTTCAGTTATTGTATTGTTCATCTCTGTTTGTTTGTTCTTTAATTCTTCTTGGTCTTTGTTAAACATTTCTTGCATCTTCTCGATCTTTGCCTCCATTCTTTTTCTGAGGTCCTGGATCATCTTCACTATCATTATTCTGAATTCTTTTTCTGGAAGGTTGCCTATCTCCACTTCATTTAGTTGTTTTTCTGGGGTTTTATCTTGTTCCTTCATCTGGTACAAAGTCCTCTGCCTTTTCATTTTGTCTGTCTTTCTGTGAATGTGGTTTTCCTTCCACAGGCTGCAGAACTGTAGTTCTTCTTGCTTCTGCTGTCTGCCCCCTCCATATAGTAACTCTTATGTTTAACTTTTTGAGGAACTGCCAAATTGTTTTCCAAAGTGATTGCACTATTTTACATTCCCACCAGCAACATATGAGGGTAAATTTCTCCACATCCTCAAACAAGTATTGTTTTAAATATTTGTGGTGGCCCCCAAGCTGTAAGCTTATTCAGCTTTCTGCTTTCCGGAGAACTGCTTGTCTCTTTCTTGGTATGCACTCCTGACGCTGCGGTATTGAGCGTAAAAAAGGAAAATGGCTTGCGGCCAGTTTCGTTCCAGGTGCCTGCTCTGGATCTAAGAGCCCCTGGTTGTTCCCCAGAAGAAGGACGTGCTGCCCTGAGGAGGAAGTCTGTATCTCCAAAGAATGGCCCATAAGGCATGCTGAGGCATAGATAGTGGCGCATAGATAGTGGCGCATAGATAGTGGCGCATAGATAGTGGCGACAGAATTATGTGGAAATACAAGGTTTACTGATTTATTGTCTAATATTCGTTCTGTACTAAACCTATATATACATTCATGCTCTTTGAATAAACTTGCCTTGCAACCATCAGTTGTCTTGGCCCTTCTGACCCCATACTGGTGCTTTTCAGTTCCTTACCCCTCACCGCCAGGAACTTCTAGCTTTCTGCAGCCGGTCTGCGGCAAATATTATTTTAAATTAGCATATTTTTCTTAACATAGGGAGAAACATTAGTCCAATACTCTGTAAATGATAATAGTACCCCTGATGGATTTCTATTAAATCCTCTGCTAAGTACCAGAAGTAATGACCCTATCAAAACAACAGTCTGTTCAAAACATATTACAAAGCTACAGTAATCAGAGAGTGTGGTATTGGCATAAAAACAGATACATAGACAAATGGAATAGAATAAAGAGCCCAGAATTAAACCCTGTGTATATGGTAAAATGATCTTTGACAAGGGTGCCAAGACCATACAATGGGGAAGGATTTACCTTCAATAAATGATGCTGGGAAAACTGGATATCCACATGTGAAATCATGAAAATGGACCCTTACCTTACACTATATACAAAAAGTAACTCAAATGAGTTAAAGACCTAAACATAAGACCTAAAACTATAAAATTCCTAGAAGAAAACATACAGGAAGTGTTTCATGACATCAAATGTGACAATGACATCTTGACTATAATACCAAAAGTACAGGCAACAAAAATAGACAAATGGGAATCTATCAAACTTAAAATTTTTTCTGCAAATAAAAGGAAACAATCAACAAAGTGAACAGGAAACCTGTAGAATGGGGAAAATAATTGCAAATTATATATCTAATAAGGGGTTAATATCCAGAATGTATAAAGAACTCCTACAACTCAACAACAACAAGCAACCCAATTAAAAAATGGTCAAAGGGGGGCTTCCCTGGTGGCGCAGTGGTTGAGAATCTGCCTGCTAATGCAGGGGACACGGGTTCGAGCCCTGGTCGGGGAAGATCCCACATGCCGCGGAGCAACTGGGCCCGTGAGCCACAACTACTGAGCCTGCACATCTGGAGCTTGTGCTCTGCAACAAGAGAGGCCGCGACAGTGAGAGGCCCGCGCACCGTGATGAAGAGTGGCCCCCGCTCGCCGCAACTAGAGAAAGCCCTTGCACAGAAACGAAGACCCAGCACAGCCAAAAATAATTATAAAATAAAATTTTTAAAAAATGGTCAAAGGACTTGAATAGCCATTTCTCCATATACAAATGGCCAAGAAGCACCTGAAAAAATGCTCAACATCATTGATCAACTGGGAAATGCAAATCAAAATCACAAGGTATCATCTCATACTCATTAGGATGGTCAATATTTAAAGAAAAAAAAAGCAAATAACACGTGTTGATGAGGATATGGAGAAACTGGAACACTTGCATACTGTTGGTGGAAAGGTAAGATGGTGTCGCCATTATGAAAAACAGTATGGAAGTGCCTCAAAAACTTAGAATTATCATATGGTCCAGTAATCCCAGTTCTTGGTTTATAGCCAAAGAGTTGAAAGCAGGATTTCAAAGAGGTCATTGCAGTATATTTACAATAGCCAAGAAGTGGAAGTAGCCCAAATGTCCACTGACAGACGAATGGATGTTGAAAATATACATACAATGTAATATTATTCAGCCTTAAAAAAGGAGGAAATCCTGTCACATGCTTCAACATGGAAGAACCCTGAGAACATTTTGCTGAGTGAAATAAGCCAGTTGTAAAAGAAAAAATATTGTATGATTCCACTTATATGAGATACCTAAAACAGTCAAATTTCTGGAAATAGAAAGTAGAATGGTGGTTGCCAGGGGCTGCAAGTAGAGGGAAATGAGGAGCAGTTGTTTGATGGGTATAGGGTTTTAATTTTGCAAGATTAAAACATTCTACAGATCTGTTATACAACAGTATGAATATAGTTAACACTACAATACTGCACACTTAAAAATGGTTGAGGGTAAATTAATACTGTGTGTTTTTTGCCAGAATTTAAAATTTTTAAAAATATTTAGAAAACAAAACTGCCATCTGTTCCCACCACCCTTAGCTTATCACTTTGGTCATCAATTACAAAAGGTCTTGAGCTCAACATATTGATACATAAGTTGAATTCTTGGAAGATTCCCTCTAATTCTCTGACCTTGATTTTGAAAATGTGGATACCCTCACTGTCCATAATTGCCCAAGCTGGAAATACTAGGAATCATCTTTGACTCTTTCCTTTTCTTCTCTGACCATGTGTAATCGTCCACCTAGCTCTGTATATTCACTGAGCACTATACATGTCCATTAGTGGGTGCTCAAGAAATACATGTAGAAGGAAGGAAGGAATCTGTTAAATCTTCCCTTTTTTTCCTTCTATTTCTCCTTCAGTAAAAACTAAGTACTATTTTAGTTCTCATATCTGTATCTTTCATGGCTTCGCTGATCTCCTTACTTCTAGATTCTTAACCCTTCAATCTTATCTCTACACTCTCAGCAGAAACTGGCTTTCTGATCACCTAAGACCCCTCATGATGTAGCCTACCTTATATTTCTTATGTAATCTCCCTTCAGCTCTCCCATCTTTACCCTTATGGACCCTACTCTGTAGCCCTACAGAGCTTTTTATTGCTGAGTACACCATTTAAAAAAAAAATTATTTATTTATTTTTGGCTGTGTTGGGTCTTCGTTTCTGTGCGAGGGCTTTCTCTAGTTGCGGCAAGTGGGGGCCACTCTTCATCGCGGTGTGCGGGCCTCTCACTATCGCGGCCTCTCTTGTTGCTGAGAACAGGCTCCAGACACGCAGGCTCAGTAATTGTGGCTCACAGGCCTAGTTGCTCCGCGGCATGTGGGATCTTCCCGGACCAGGGCTCGAACCCGTGTCCCCTGCATTGGCAGGCAGATTCTCAACCACTGCGCCACCACGGAAGCCCTGAGTACACCATTTTAAGCATGTTATCATGCTTTTACTTATGATATTTCTTCTGCCTGACTGGAAGTCCTGTACTTCCTCCTGTATCAGGTAAACATCTTTAAATGCTCAACTTTAACACAGACCCACAGGGAAGCCTTCTATTTTCCTTCAGACAGAGTCTGATCTTTCTTTTTCTGTGGTCACAGAGAACTCTGCAAATGCTTCTATTATAACAGTACTCACACAGCCATGGAATTATTTCTAAACATCTTAGTTGTTCCCACTAGATGGAACTTAAAAATAGGAACAGTGTGCTATTTCCCTTTGTATATCCTAATCCTAGCACACTACTAGCAATGTACTATTTTCTTGATAAATATTTATGTACTTTCAACTTATTTGTATCTTTGAATCTAAAGTGTATTGCTTGGGGGAGGAGGGAAATAAAGTGTATTGTTTGCAGACAGCATATAGTTGGATCATGTTTTTTTGTTTGTTTGTTTTGGCCATACCATGTGGCTTAGGGGATCTTAGTTCCCCTACCAGGGATTGAACCTGGGCCCTTGGTGGTGAAAGCAGAGTCCTAACCACTGGACCACCAGGGAATTCCCTTGATTGGACTTTTTAATCCATTCATGTTTATTGTCTTTACTGATAAAGTAGGATTTCCTTCTGTCATTTTTCCATTTGTTTTCTAAATGCTTTATGTCTTTTTTGTTCCTCTATTCCTTCATTATTGCCTTCTTTTGTGTTAAAATAGGTACTTTACAGTGTGCCATGTTAATTCCCTTTGTTGTTTTACTATATATTTTTTGAGTTATTTTCTTAGTGGTGCTCTGGAGATTATAACTGACATCTTAATGTAAAATAATCTAATTCAGATGAATACCAACTTAATTTAAATAATAAAATATTTGCTCCAGTTTAGCTTTGTTCCCTCCCCCTCCCTTGTGTTATTACTGTCATATAAATTCCATCTTTATATATTAAAAGCCCATCAGTACAGTTTTATAACTATTACTTCATGCATTTGTCTTTTTCTTTTTTGGTCACACTGCATGGCTTGCAGGATATCAGTTCCCCAACCAGGGACTGAACCCAGGCCACAGCAGTGAAAGCACAGAATCCTAAGCACTAGACCACCAGGGAACTCCCACAGTTGTCTTTTAAAATCAGGAGAATAAAAGAGTGACAAACAAAAATATATTTATATATTTTTTTATACTTACCTATGTATTTAACTTTACTGGTGCTCTTCATTAATTTATGTGGACTTGAGTTCCTGTCTAGTGTCATTTCATCTCAGCCTGATGAAGTATTTCTTTTTCTAAAATTTATTTATTTATTTATTTATTGGTTGCATTGGGTCTTCGTTGCTGTGCGCAGGCTTTTCTCTAGTTGCGGCGAGTGGGGGCTACTCTTCGTTGCAGTGAGTGGGCTTTTCATTGCGGTGGCTTCTCTTGTTGTGGAGCACGGGCTCTAGGCGCACGGGCTTCAGTAGTTGTGGCTCGTGGGCTGTAGAGCGCAAGCTCAGTAGTTGTGGCCCACCGTCTTAGTTGCTCCGTGGCATGTGGGATCTTCCTGGACCAGGGCTCAAACCCGTGTCCCCTGCATTGGCAGGTGGATTCTTAACCACTGCGCCACCAGGGAAGTCCCTGATGAAGTATTTCTTGTAAGACAGTTCTGCTAGTGACAATTCTCTCAGTTTTTGTTTATCTGAGAATGTCTTAATTTCTCTTTCATTTGACGTATAGTTTTACTGGATATAAAACTGTTGACTGATAGTCTCTTTCTTTCAGCACTTTGAAATATGCTGTCCCTCTGCACTTCATGATTTCTGTTCAGAAGTCATCTGTTAACCAAATTGAGTATCCCTTACTGTTTTTAAGAGTCTCTTTTTGTTTTTAACTTTTGACAGTTTGATGATGATGTGCCTAGGTTTGGATTTCTTTGACTTTACCTTTTAGGAGTTTGCTGAGCTTTTTGAATGTGTTGATTTAGATTTTTCATCAAATTAAGAAAGTTGTTTGGTCATTAGTTCTTCAAATATTCTTTCTGCCATTTCAGTAAACAAAGGATGTTGCAGCCATAAAGTTATCAGCCACTGCAGCTGCCCCTGCAGGGTACATCCTGATGGGAATTCAGGATGGAAAAAAACAGGTTGCTGCCACCAAGCCATCAGCCACTGTAGCTGCCCACCCCCCACTCCCATGGTGTGCCCTGAGGGTAATTCAGGATGGAGAAAAGCAGGGTACTGGCCCTAGGTAGCTAAGATGTATGTCACGGGAATAATTTCAATGAGCAGAGACTCTTGTATCTTCCCATACATAGAAAAGCACCAAAATCATTAACTCGAGATGTCTGTTTTTTGTGATTAGCAATCATCTTTTTTTTTAATGTATTTATTTATTTATTTATTTTTGGCTGCATTGGGTCTTCGTTGCTGCACACGGGCTTTCTCTAGTTGCAGCGAGCAGGGGCTACTGTTCGTTGTGGTGCACGGCCTTCTCATTGTAGTGGCTTCTCTTGTTGTGGAGCATGGGATCTAGGCACGCAGGCTTCAGTAGTTGTGGCACACAGGCTCAGTAGTTGTGGCATGCAGGCTCAGTAGTCATGACACACGGGCTTGGTTGCTCTGCGGCACGTGGGAGCTTCCCAGACCAGGGCTCAAACCCGTGTCCCCTGCATTGACGGGCAGGTTCTTAACCACTGTGCCACCAGGGAAGCCCAGCAATAATCTTTTGATGTTCAACTAAATTTTTTTTTTCCCAGCAAAAACTCCTATATATCCTGGCAACTCCTGGCAACTCTCTTACCTCTTTGGAACAGTTCCTCAGAGCTATCTGAGAGGCTGCTATCCTGGGCTATAGACCTCAGTAAGTAGGCCAAATAAAACATAATTCTCAACTTTTAGGTTGTGCAGGTTTTTTTCTGTCAACAGGTGCTTCAGGGACTTCCCTGGCAGTCCAGTGGTTAAGACTCTGCGCTTCCACTGCAGGGGGCACTGGTTCAATCCCTGGTCAGGAAACTAAGATCCCACATGCCATGTGGTGGGCCAAAAATAAATAAATAAATAAATAAATAAATAAATAAATAAATAAATAAAATTTTAAAAAATCCCCATGCATACAAAGATATGTACACATTTATATAATCCCATGTGCTACTTCGAGATCCTTACCTGGCACTACAGAACTAACTGCTGCTGACTCTTCAAGACTGCTTTTGGGACTTCCCTGGTGGCCCAGTGGTAAAGAATCCACCTTCCAATGCAGGGGACGCGGGTTCGATCCCTGGTCGGGGAACTAAGATCCCATAGGCCGTGGGGCAACTAAGCCTGCGTGTGGGTTCACTACAGAACCCACAGACTACTGAGCCTGCGCACCTCAACTAGAGAGAAGCCTGAGTGCCGCAACTAAGATCTGACACAGCCATAAATAAAATATATATATAAATAAATAAATTTAATTTTAAAAAAAAGATTGTTTTCACTTGTACTTTCCTTTGAAAATAAAATCCTCTAAAAAACAAAACAAAACAAAAACAGTTGTTTCAAATTAGACTTTTTGCCTTATAATTTCCCAATGTTTCAAGGGGAACCATTCTTTCTAGGATTCACTGTCTAGTGCCATAATTTCCCTGGATCTTAATTATGGGATTTCATCATCTATCCATTCAAAAAACACCAGAATGGCAGGTAACAGTCTTTGTTTACTGAAATGGCAGGCAACATTCTTTGTCCACATACATCTCAAGCAGGGATGATAATTTGATGTCTGCAGCATCTTGCTATTTGGGGTAATGCCTTTTGGTTTTGAAAACAAAAAGGAACTCCCAGAAGAGAAATCAGCTAAGTGGTGACAAATTGAGGGTACTGCTTAAAGCTCTCAGGTACATTTGTAGTCAGCACAAAGTTTTTCAGTCCTAAATATAAGCCTCACTGATGATCTAGCAGTCCCCAAATCTAGCTACAACCTGAAATCATTTAGGGAGCTTATTTCCAAGTGCAAAAGAGATTGAACACTTTTGTACACATCCTACAGGTAATTATTGAATTATATACTCTTGGACTTCCAGGCACCAGTTTATAACAGGCTGCTGCCAAACTACAACTGAAAAGGCCAAAGGAACTTAAAAACAAGGAAAAAAGCTGCATCAATAAGTAGATAGGATCCAAATGCTCCAAACTTAAAAAAAAAAATTCTGGGTGTTGAACAAGACCAGATTGAAGAAAAACACGCCAGAGATGACATTCAACTTCTCTTCCAAAAACAAAAAACAAAAACAAAAGGATGGTGGTATGGTAAGTAAATAAAGGAGATCTTGGTAGAATCCAACTATCAACCTCTAATTCAGTGGAATAAAGAGTGGCAGAAAGGGAGTTCCCTGGTGGTCCAGTATTTAGGACTTGGCACTTTCACTGCCATGGCCCCGGGTTCAATCCCTGGTCGGTGAACTGGGATCCTGCAAGCCAAGTGACGTGGCCAAAGAGGGGGGGGAGTGGCAAAAAGAATAAGGTCACAAGACTTTAGGGGAGCAGTCCAACTGAAGGCCACATTTAAAAGGCCTTTGAAAGCCACAGCAGTTGGAAGTCCTCAGGGTAAGCACGCCCACACCAAACATAAGCCCGCAGGTGATGTGGTATTTCCCCACCTAGGAAGAAATTGCAATAGCAAAGACACAGAATACAGTCACACAATCTATGTGGAATGGGAGCTGCACCAAATAAAAAGTTAGGAAGCTGACCCTCGTACAGATATTTCACCAAACACAAAAAAGAAACTCTCAGGATGTTGGATTATGGACCTAGTCATGCACATTTACAACAAGGAGCTCTCCCACTTAAAGACTGGAGAGGACATATTCAACCACACAACAGTGTGTAATGTGGCGATCCAAGGAGGATCTCCTTCTTTTGTTTTTAAGCAAACGTTAGACTTAAATAGACCTCTTTTCTTTCAAGAATGAAAAAATACTGAAAAAACTCAAAATGGAACCTATGCGACAATTCTGCAATGTAAATAAGAGAACTTAATAGCAAGGTGGAGTCTATTTTTTATTCTTTAATTCACCAAATATTCATTGAATGCCTATTGTGTGCCAAGCACTGTTCTAGGTACTTGGGATATGTTGATGAATCTTAACCACATGGAGATTACACTGGGGGAGAGGGAAGAAACAGACACTAAACATAGATTTTTAGAAGTTAGTACATGTATTAGAAAAGGATAAGAAATTTGGAAAAGAGAAAAAGACCAAGATAAGGAGGGTCTGGATTGCTGAGGGATAAGTATGAGAGATGAGGTCATGACGGTAGTATTTGAATAGGATTGTTAAGGAAGTCCTCAGCGAGTAGGCGACGTTTGAACCAAAACTTGAATACAGGAGAGTTAGCTGTGGGTTTATTTGGGAAAAGAGCATTGCAGGCAAAGTGAACAACTGTACAGAGACCCCTAAGGTAGGAATGTGACTGATGTGTTAACAGAACAGGTAGAAACTAGTGTGGCTGGAATGGAATGATGAGTAGCCTTTGCAGAGGTTTAATCTGTGGCATGATCTTACTTATGGTTTAAGGACTATTCTAGCTGCTCTGTTAAAAGAGACTGAAAAGGGTGGGGCAAAGATCAAAGCAAGAAGACCAATTAGGAAGCTACCGTAGTAACCCAGGTAAGAGGTGATAGCGATTCAGGCCAGAGTAGTAGGAATGGAGGTATTGGGACATGGTCATATTCTGGACATATTTTGAAAATAGACCAACAGATTTCCTCATGGATTGGGTGGGTGTATAGTGAGAGAAAAGGAGTTAAGGATGACTCCAAGATATTTGGCCTGAGCTCCTATAGAGCTGGAGTTGCTATTAACTTAGCTGGAGAAATTTGTGTGGAAGAGATTTTGAGGAGGAAAGATCAGGAGTTTGGTTTTGGACATGTTATGTTTGGGATGCCTACCGGACATCCAAGTGGAGATGTAGACCTGGCAGTCAGATAAACGAGGCTGCAGTTTTAATGAAATGTTTACAGTAGAGATATGATTTGGGGAGCCTTCAAATGATTTTTTAAAACACAAGGTTGGCTGAAGGAGTGAATGATTGATAGAGAAGAGAACAAAGACTGAGCTCTGGGACACCTGAACATTATTAGTAGCAGGGAGAAGAGGAGGAATCAGAGGAAGGGAGACCGAGGAATAACAACCAGCGAGACAGGGGAAATATTCAGTGTCATGGGCTGGAAACCAAGTAGCAACTTTATAAATTGTGTATCAGATCTTTTCTAGAAAACAGGTTTCAATTCCTTTCTGTTTTCGGTGGCCTCCTCCTCATTTCCCCAACCACTTGGTCACTGAAAACAGGAGTGAATATGAGATGGATACCTTTCCTAAAACACAAATAGTCCACTACAGCAATTTTGGGGAGGGTGAGTCTTGGTTAAGATATGAGCGTGAAGTTTGATTTAGCCAAAATTTGAGGTGAAAATTTAAAAATTACACTTTCCATGTTTTAATAGTGAAAAAAATGGCACTAAATTGCTACCTTAATAATAAAGTTTTTTCAAAAACTCCAGAAGATTTTTTTTTAAACATCTTTATTGAAGTATAATTGCCTTACAATGGTGTGTTAGCTTCTGCTTTATAACAAAGTTAATCAGTTATACATATACAATATGTTCCCATATCTCTTCCCTCTTGCATCTCCCTCCCTCCCACCCTCCCCATCCCACCCCTCTAGGTGGTCACAAAGCACCGAGCTGATCTCCCTGTGCTATGCGGCTGCTTCCCACTAGCTATCTATTTTACATTTGGTAGTGTATATATGTCCATGACACTCTCTCACCCTGTCACATCTCACCCCACCCCCTCCCCATATCCTCAAGTCCATTCTCTAGTAGGTCTGTGTCTTTATTCCCGTCTTGCCACTAGGTTCTTCATGGCTTTTTTTTCCCTTAGATTCCGTATATATGTGTTAGCATACTGTATTTGTTTTTCTCTTTCTGACTTACTTCACTCTGTATGACAGACTCTAACTCCATCCACCTCATTACAAATACCTCCATTTCATTTCTTTTTATGGCTGAGTAATATTCCATTGTATATGTGTGCCACATCTTCTTTATCCATTCATCTGTCGATGGACATTTAGGTTGCTTCCATGTCCTGGCTATTGTAAATAGAGCTGCAATGAACATTTTGGTACATGACTCTTTTTGAATTATGGTTTTCTCAGGGTATATGCCCAGTAGTGGGATTGCTGGGTCGTATGGTAGTTCTATTTTTAGTTTTTTAAGGAACCTCCATACTGTTCTCCATAGTGGCTGTATCAATTTACATTCCCACCAACAGTGCAAGAGAGTTCCCTTTCCTCCACACCCTCTCCAGCATTTATTGTTTCTAGATTTTTTGATGATGGCCATTCTGACCGGTGTGAGATGATATCTCATTGTAGTTTTGATTTGCATTTCTCTAATGATTAATGATGTTGAGCATTCTTTCATGTGTCTGTAGGCCATCTGTATATCTTCTTTGGAGAAATGTCTATTTAGGTCTTCTGCCCATTTTTGGATTGGGTTGTTCGTTTTTTTGTTATTGAGCTGCATGAGCTGCTTGTAAATCTTGGAGATTAATCCTTTGTCAGTTGCTTCATTTGCAAATATTTTCTCCCATTCTGATGGTTGTCTTTTGGTCTTGTTTATGGTTTCCTTTGCTGTGCAAAAGCTTTTAAGTTTCATTAGGTCCCATTTGTTTATTTGTGTTCTTATTTCCATTTCTCTGGGAGCTGGGTCAAAAAGAATCTTGCTGTGATGTATGTCATAGAGTGTTCTGCCTATGTTTTCCTCTAAGAGTTTGATAGTGTCTGCCCTCACACTTAGGTCTTTAATCCATTTTGAGTTTATTTTTGTGCATGGTGTCAGGGAGTGTTCTAATTTCATACTTTTACATGTATCTGTCCAATTTTCCCAGCACCACTTATTGAAGATGCTGTCTTTTCTCCACTGTATATGCTTGCCTCCTTTATCAAAGATAAGGTGACCATATGTGCATGGGTTTATCTCTGGGCTTTCTATCCTGTTCCATTGATCAATATTTCTGTTTTTGTGCCAGTACCAAACTGTCTTGATTACTGTAGCTTTGTAATATAGTCTGAAGTCAGGGAGCCTGATTCCCCCAGCTCCATTTTTCGTTCTCAAGATTGCTTTGGCTATTCGGGGTCTTTTGTGTTTCCATACAAATTGTGAAATTTTTTGTTCTAGTTCTGTGAAAAATGCCAGTGGTAGTTTGATAGGGATTGCATTGAATCTGTAGATTGCTTTGGGTAGTAGAGTCATTTTCACAATGTTGATTCTTCCAATCCAGGAACATGGTATATCTTTCCATCTATTAGTATCATCTTTAATTTCTTTCATCAGTGTCTTATAATTTTCTGCATACAGGTCTTTTGTCTCCTTAGGTAGGTTTATTCCTAGATATTTTATTCTTTTTGTTGCAATGGTAAACGGGAGTGTTTTCTTAATTTCACTTTCAGATTTTTCGTCATTAGTGTATAGAAATGCAAGAGATTTCTGTGCATTAATTTTGTATCCTGCTACTTTACCAAATTCATTGATTAGCTCTAGGAGTTTTCTAGTAGCATCTTTAGGATTCTCTATGTATAGTATCATGTCATCTGCAAACAGTGACAGCTTTACTTCTTCTTTTCCGATTTGGATTCCTTTTATTTCTTTTTCTTCTCTGATTGCTGTGGCTAACACTTCCAAAACTATGTTGAATAATAGTGGTGAGAGTGGGCAACCTTGTCTTGTTCCTGATCTTAGTGGAAATGGTTTCAGTTTTTCACCATTGAGGACAATGTTGGCTGTGGGTTTGTCATATATGGCCTTTATTATGTTGAGGAAAGTTCCCTCTATGCCTACTTTCTGCAGGGCTTTTATCATAAATGGGTGTTGAATTTTGTCGAAAGCTTTCTCTGCATCTATTGAGATGATCATATGGTTTTTCTCCTTCAATTTGTTAATATGGTGTATCACATTGATTGATTTACGTATATTGAAGAATCCTTGCATTCCTGGAATAAACCCCACTTGATCATGGTGTATGATCCTTTTAATGTGCTGTTGGATTCTGTTGGCGAGTATTTTGTTGAGGATTTTTGCATCTATGTTCATCAGTGATATTGGCCTGTAGTTTTCTTTCTTTGTGACATCTTTGTCTGGTTTTGGTATCAGGGTGATGGTGGCCTCGTAGAATGAGTTTGGGAGTGTTCCTCCCTCTGCAATATTTTGGAAGAGTTTGAGAAGGATAGGTGTTAGCTCTTCTCTAAATGTTTGATAGAATTCACCTGTGAAGCCATCTGGTCCTGGGCTTTTGTTTGTTGGAAGGTTTTTAATCACAGTTTCAATTTCAGTGCTTGTGATTGGTCTGTTCATATTTTCTATTTCTTCCTGGTTCAGTCTCGGCAGTTTGTGCAGTTCTAAGAATCTGTCCATTTCTTCCAGGTTGTCCATTTTATTGGCGTAGAGTTGCTTGTAGTAATCTCTCATGATCTTTTGTATTTCTGCAGTGTCAGTGGTTACTTCTCCTTTTTCATTTCTAATTCTATTGATTTGAGTCTTCTCCCTTTTTCTCTTGATGAGTCTGGCTAATGGTTTATCAATTTTGTTTATCTTCTCAAAGAACCAGCTTTTAGTTTTATTGATCTTTGCTATTGTTTCCTTCATTTCTTTTTCATTTATTTCTGACCTGATCTTTATGATTTCTTTCCTTCTGCTAGCTTTGGGGTTTTTTTGTTCTTCTTTCTCTAATTGCTTTAGGTGCAAGGTTAGGTTGTTTATTCGAGATGTTTCCTGTTTCTTGAGGTAGGCTTGTATTGCTATAAACTTCCCTCTTAGCACTGCTTTTGCTGCATCCCATAGGTTTTGGGTCGTCGTATCTCCATTGTCATTTGTTTCTAGGTATTTTTTGATTTCCCCTTTGATTTCTTCCGTGATCACTTCGTTATTAAGTAGTGTATTGTGTAGCCTCCATGTGTTTGTATTTTTTACACATCTTTTCCTGTAATTGATATCTAGTCTCATAGCGTTGTGGTCGGAAAAGATACTTGATACGATTTCAATTTTCTTAAATTTACCAAGGCTTGATTTGTGACCCAAGATATGATCTATCCTGGAGAATGTTCCATGCGCACTTGAGAAAAATGTGTATTCTGTTGTTTTTGGGTGGAATGTCCTATAAATATCAATTAGGTCCATCTTGTTTAATGTATCATTTAAAGCTTGTGTTTCCTTATTTATTTTCATTTTGGATGATCTGTCCATTGGTGAAAGTGGGGTGTTAAAGTCCCCTACTATGATTGTGTTGCTGTCAATTTCCCCTTTTATGGCTGTTAGTATTTGCCTTATGTATTGAGGTGCTCCTATGTTGGGTGCATAAATATTTACAATTGTTATACCTTCCTCTTGGATCGATCCCTTGATCATTATATAGTGTCCTTCTTTGTCTCTTATAATATTCTTTATTTTAAAGTCTATTTTGTCTGATATGAGAATTGCTACTCCAGCTTTCTTTTGATTTCCATTTGCATGGAATATCTTTTTCCATCCCCTCACTTTCAGTCTGTATGTGTCTCTAGGTCTGAAGTGGGTCTCTTGTAGACAGCATATATATGGGTCTTGTTTTTGTATCCATTCAGCCAGTCTGTGTCTTTTGGTGGGAGCATTTAATCCATTTACATTCAAGGTAATTATCGATATGTATGTTCCTATTCCCATTTTCTTAAATGTTTTAGGTTTGTTATTGTAGGTGTTTTCCTTCTCTTGTGTTTCTTGCCTAGAGAAGTTCCTTTAGCCTTTGTTGTAAAGCTGGTTTGGTGGTGCTGAACTCTCTCAGCTTTTGCTTGTCTGTAAAGGTTTTAATTTCTCCATCACATCTGAATGAGATCCTTGCTGGGTAGAGTAACCTTGGTTGTAGGTTTTTCTCCTTCATCACTTTAAGTATATCCTGCCACTCCCTTCTGGCTTGCAGAGTTTCTGCTGAAAGATCAGATGTTAACCTTATGGGGATTCCCTTGTGTGTTATTTGTTGTTTTTCCCTTGCTGCCTTTAATATGTTTTCCTTATATTTAATTTTTGACAGTTTGATTAATATGTGTCTTGGCGTGTTTCTCCTTGGGTTTATCCTGTATGGGACTCTCTGTGCTTCCTGGACTTGATTAACTATTTCCTTTCCCATATTAGGGAAGTTTTCAACTATAATCTCTTCAAATATTTTCTCAGTCCCTTTCTTTTTCTCTTCTTCTTCTGGGACCCCTATAATTCGAATGTTGGTGCGTTTCATGTTGTCCCAGAGGTCTCTGAGACTGTCCTCAGTTCTTTTCATTCTTTTTTCTTTATCCTGCTCTGCAGTAGTTATTTCCACCATTTTATCTTCCAGGTCACTTATCCTTTCTTCTGCCTCAGTTATTCTGCTATTGATCCCATCTAGAGTATTTTTAATTTCATTTATTGTGTTTTTCATCGTTGCTTGGTTCCTCTTTAGTTCTTCTACGTCCTTGTTAAATGTTTCTTGCATTTTGTCTATTCTATTTCCAAGATTTTGGATCATCCTTACTATCATTATTCTGAATTCTTTTTCAGGTAGACTACCTATTTCCTCTTCATTTGTTAGGTCTGGTGTGTTTTGACCCTGCTCCTTCATCTGCTGTGTGTTTTTCTGTCATCTCATTTTGCTTATCTTACTGTGTTTGGGGTCTCCTTTTCACAGGCTGCAGGTTCGTAGTTCCCGTTGTTTTTGGTATCTGTCCCCAGTGGGTAAGGTTGGTTCAGTGGGTTGTGTAGGCTTCCTGGTGGAGGGGACTATTGCCTGTGTTCTGGTGGATGAGGTTGAATCTTGTCTTTCTGGTGGGCACGTCCACGTCTGGTGGTGTGTTTTGGGGTGTCTGTGGCCTTATGATATTAGGCAGCCTCCCTGCTAATGGATGGGGCTGTGTTCCTGTCTTGCTAGTTGTTTGGCATAGGGTGTCCAGCCCTGTAGCTTGCTGGTCGTTGAGTGAAGCTGGGTCTTGATGTTGAGATGGAGATCTCTGAGAGATTTTTGCCGTTTGGTATTACGTAGAGCTGGTAGGTCTCTTGTGGACCAGTGTCCTGAAGTTGGCTCTCCCACCTCAGAGGCACAGCCCTGATGCCTGGCTGGAGCACCAAGAGCCTTTCATCCACACAGCTCAGAATATAAGGGAGAAAAAAATAGAAAGATAAAAAGAGGATAAAATAAAATAAAATAAAGCTATTATAATAAAAAGTAAGAAAAAAATTATTAAGAGTAAATGTATTCAGAAAAAAATTTTTTTTAATTTTTAAAAATAGATTTATTAATTTTTTATAGTAAAAAATAAGAAAAAAATTTTTAAGAAAAAAATTTATTAAGAAAAAAAATTTTTAATTTTTTAAAATAAAAAATATGAAAAAACTTATTAAAAAATTTTTTAATTTCTAAAAATAGAAAATACGGAAAAAATTATTAAGAAAGCATATATTAGGAAAAAAAAATTTTTTTAAGTAAAAAAAAAAAAAAAAAAAATGGACGGACCTAACCCTAGGACTGATGGTGAAAGCAAAGCTATACAGACAAAATCTCACCCAGAAGCATACACATATACACTCACAAAAAAAGGAAAAGGGGAAATTAATATATCCTGCTCCTAAAGTCCACCTTTTGAATTTGGGATGATTCGTTGTCTATTCAGGTATTCAACAGATGCAGGCACATCAAGTTGTTTGTGGAGCTTTAATCCGCTGCTTCTGAGGCTGCTGGGGGAGATTTCCCTTTCTCTTCTTTGTTCGTACAGCTCCCAGCGTTCAGTTTTGGATTTGGACCCGCCTCTGCATGTACGTCGCCTGAGGGCGTCCGTTCCCCGCCCAGACAGGACGGGGTTAAAGGAGCAGCTGCTTCGGGGGCTCTGGCTCACTCAGGCCGGGGGAGGGAGCGGTACGGAGGAGGCGGGGCGAGCCTGCGGCGTCAGAGGCGTCGTGACGTTGCAGCAGCCTGAGGCGCGCCGTGTGTTCTCCCGGGGAAGTTGTCCCCGGATCACGGGAGACTGGCAGTGGCGAGCTGCACCGGCTCCCGGGAGGGGCAGTGTGGAGAGTGACCTGTGCTCGCACACAGGCTTCTTGGTGGCGGCAGCAGCAGCCTTAGCGTTTCCTACCAGTCTCTGGGGTCCGTGCTGATGGCCGCGGCTTGCGCCCGTCTCTGGGGTCCGCGCTGTTAGCCGCGGCTCGCGCCCGCCTCTGGAGTTCATCTAGGCGGCGCTCTGAATCCCCTCTCCTTGCGCGCCGCGAAACAAAGAGGCAAGAAAAAGTCTCTTGCCTCTTCGGCGGCTGCAGACCTCCTCTCCGGCTCCCTCCCGGCTCGCCGCGGCACGCCAACCCCTTCAGGCTGTGTTCACGCTGCCAACCCCAGTCCTCTCCCTGCGATCCGACCGAAGCCCGCGCCTCAGCTCCCAGCCCCGCCTGCCCCAGCGGGTGAGCAGACAAGCCTCTCGGGCTGGTGAGCGCTGCTCGGCGCTGAGCCTCTGTGCGGGAATCTCTCCGTTTTTCCCTCTGCGCCCCTGTTGCTGTGGGATCCGCGCTGATAGCCGCGCGGCTCGCACCCGTCTCTGGATTTCGTTTAGGCAGCGCTCTGAATCCCCTCTCCTTGCGCGCCGCGAAACAAAGAGGCAAGAAAAAGTCTCTTGCCTCTTCGGCAGCTGCAGACTTTTTCCCGGACTCCCTCCCGGCTAGCACCAAAGCCCGAGCCTCAGCTCCCAGCCCCTGCCCGCCCCGGCGAGTGAGCAGACAAGCCTCTCGGGCTGGTGAGTGCTGGTTGTCGCCGAGCCTCTGTGCGGGAGTCTCTCCGCTTTGCCCTCCGCACCCCTGTGGCTGCGCTCTCCTCCGCGGCTCCGAAGCTTCCCCCCTCTGCCACCCGCAGTCTCTGCCCGCAAAGGGGCTTCCTAGTGCCTGGAAACCTTTCCTCCTTCACGGCTCCCTCCCACTGGCGCAGGTCCCGTCCCTATTCTTTTGTCTCTGTTATTTCTTTTTTCTTTTACCCTACCCAAGTACGTGGGGATTTTCTTGCCTTTTGGGAGGTCTGACGTCTTCTGCCAGCGTTCAGTGGGTGTTCTGTAGGAGCAGTTCCACGTGTAGATGTATTTCTACTGTATCTGTGGGAAGGAAGGTGATCTCCGCGTCTTACTCTTCCGCCATCTTGCCCCTACTCTTTCCAGAAGATTTTTATTCATCATTTTTTTACACTTCTAGATTTACATTTCTAGTTTCCACTGCTAGAGAAAATGGTAGTGCTGGTTGTTTGTTTGGGGGTGATTTAGTGTGTATGTGTGTGTGTGTGTATGCAGGATTGCACCAGAACAGTTCTGTTTCCTGCCTCTTAACTGGCTTAGACAAGTTAGACCAAGTGAAGTTTTCCCATATGCTAAACATAATATTGACTTGACACACTTGGTTGAGAAATAATCAATAAAAATTATTTTAAAGCACTCTGTTAAGAAAAAAAAAACTGTGCAAAAATTACCTAGTTGCACGCTGTTTTATAGCAGTTTTATAGAACAGAAAGAAAGAAAGAGGCTGCAGGCTGTGCAGCAATGCACTAGATTCATCCAGAAAGGGATGGATGAAACTTCCTTTCATGTCATAAACTGATTGTGACACTCCTAGATATGAAAGAGATTTTTAATGTTTTTTTAACTAGAGGCTCCTAAACATTAAATTTGGGGAATTCCCTGGTGGTCCAGTGGTTAGGACTCCACGCTTTCACTGCTGAGGGCGTGGGTTCAAAACCTGGTCGAGGAACTAAGATCCTGCAAGCCCCATGGCGTGGCCAAAACAAAAACAAACAAACAACAACAAAACTAGATTTTTAAAAGCATGAAGCTGATATTTTTAAAAGCTCTGTATTTTAATGAGGATAATCATTACTATATAAGACATCTACTATGTGCCCAACACGACAGATACTGAAAGAAATCTGAGAGGTTAAGATATTCTCCCTGCCCTGAACAGTTTTCCAACTTTGCTAGGCAATCAAGACGTGTGTGCTGAAATAATTAGGTAGTATCAGTACGATGGGGCCATAAAACAGTAATGTATTTGATAAATGTCATGGGTCTGTAGAGACGGAATATATCAGTGTAATCTGGAAAAAATCTGTCCAGCAAAGAAGGTGGGATTTGAATTAGGCCTCCAAGACACATAGAATGCAGACAAGTAAAAGAGAGCATTTCACCAGGTAAGATAGACAAAGATAGCACAGGCTGGTAAAAATTCTTTGAAATGTTATATAAATCATCAAAATAGTCACTGAGGTCACCTGCCTTTTTCAAAAGACCCAATATTAGTGTTTGTCAAGATTTGTTTTCAGAAATAAGATGAGCTTTTTTTTACCCAAGTAGTGGGGATGGACTTGTATGTTCATTCAGTTACACAGCATGGGGTAGACTAAAGTTAATTGGTCTACTGAGTACCTGAAACCCATCCTAAATTATATCTTATCTCTGAGATACAGTAATCAACTGAGAAATGACAAAGGAAATTCCTTGAACAGAGGTGCGGTTGGGTTTTACTACCACCAGGGGGAGAGAGCGCATAAAAAAAGGACAATACTGGCAACCGTTTCTAAATCTTAGGAGCAGCAATGGCCCACGTCTAACCCACTAAACTGGGGTCCCTAGGGTCGCAATTTCTTGGTATGTGTTCTTTGAAATAACCACATGTTTGTATTCTTCTTAGCATTTTGAAGCAACTACGTGTAGGAGCTTCCTCCAATAAGCTAAGTAATGAACTCCCATTTAAAAACCATTCTGAGGCTTCCCTGGTGGCACAGTGGTTAAGAATCCGCCTGCCAATGCAGGGGACACGGGCTCGAGCCCTGGTCCAGGAAGATCCCACATGCCATGGAGCAACTAAGCTCATGCGCCACAGCTACTCAGCCTGTGCTCCAGAGCCTGCACTCCACAGTTACTGAGCCCTTGCACCACAACTATAGAAGCCCACACACCTAGAGCCTGTGCTCCACAACAAGAGAAGCCACCGCAATGAGAAGCCTGCACACCATAACAAAGAGTAACCCCCGCTCACGACAACTAGAGAAAGCCAACGTGCAGCAATTAAGACCCAATGCAGCCAAAAGTAAAAAAAACAAAAAACAAAAAACCATTCGGTTTATAACCTGATCACACAGGCATCCTCCTTCTAAGAAGACATTTATTGTAGGTACCAAAGGTTTAACATGATTGCAAAATCCCCAAATTTGGAAAAAAAGGGGGGGGGCGGGGTTTAAGTATCTGGCAATCGAATTATCGGTCTCTTACACCACTCATCTTTTCAGAGGTACCCCAGCGCTGGATCCCTGGATTCCCTGTTTTCAACTTCCCCTTAACAGCCCCTTCCCTTCTTTCTTAACTCTGTCCCTACTCACCTGACCCAGAGTTACTTTGGAGGAGGCACCGATTTCCTTGGCAGCCAGCCCCAAGGCCAGCCAGCTGCCCTCCTGACTGTGACCTCTAGACATTGCTCTCCTGAAACAGATAAAGATTTGTTCTTTACAGGTGGGGATGCGTGAAAACCTCGAGGCACTTATTACCATGACATAATTTTAAGCACTTATGTTCCAGACTCAACAACTAAAATACATGAATTGGTTCGTGTAATCTTCATTAAAAAAATTCCGCGAAGCGGATACTAATACTGCCCTCGCGTCACAGGTGAGAACACAGAAGGCCAAGACAGTTAAACAGCTGGCCGAGCCCCAGAACTAATCCAGGGCGAGACGCGGCACCCTACTGGTCTGAGCCTGCCGCGCGCATACCTCTGCCTGCACGTGGGCTGTGCTGACGGCGGGGGCGGGATGCGGGCCGCGTGCGGCCGGCGCGGACTCGCAGGGCGCAGCACCCCGAAATACTTCCCACCTGGCTGCCTCGAGGGCGGGATCCGCACCTTTTCCTCGCCCGCGGGGCCTCAGGTTACAGTCGGCCCCGGCCTGCACGTGACCGGCGGCGTGCGGCGCGCAGCGCGCAACGGCAGATCACCGGGCGGGGGCGGGGCCTGGCGGGAGCCCCGCCCCATCCCGGGCCAGTTAACTGGCGGCCGCGGTGCTGGCGCTCACTTCGCAGTGCAGCGGTCTGGGGCGGCGGTGTCCGCGCGGCTGCGGCCATGGCCACGGTGCGGGAGAAGGCGGCGGCGCTCAACCTGTCGGCTCTCCAGAGTCCCGCGCAGAGGCCTCCCGGTAGGTGCCGAGGACCCGGTCCGGGGACGGTGGGGGTCACGGGGTGGGCGGGGGGCGCAGGCTGAGGTTCTCGCGCGGGCGGGGGATCCCGCCAGGTACAGCCAGGTCCGCGGCCGCCTCCGCGAGCTCCGCACAGCTGTGGCCGCTCGGGCCGGCGCCCCCGCCGGTGAGCTGCTGTGCCGGACCCTGGTGCCCTCGCAGCCAGCTTTCTCCTAAGTTACCTAGACTTTAACTTCACCGCGCGCTAGTCTGTGCGCCAGCTGCGTGCCGGGCGCTTGCAGTAGGTCTCCAGACGTGCTCCACATCATTACTGGTTACTGCCTCAGCCACAAACCTTGACTCCACAATATGACCAGGGGCCCAGTGCCTCTGTTGCCCAGTTTGTTGCCCAGACTCTTCCTGGGAGTGGTGAGAGGTTTCTGTTATATTAAGTTCTACCGGCAGGAACTTGGCATAAAAGGCATTTATTAGTTACACTTTCTGGATAAGCAGTATTTCAGTGAATAGAAGTTTTTGCTTTTCCTTTTCAATGGTTGCATGAGATAGGGAGAGACACTGGTGAATTTTGCCAGCTAAATCATGTCCTGGGGGGCAGGTTACTTAGGATGTTAGTATGCTAACATCTTGGTTTCTTTAAATGTCCAAACAATTGAACAGAATCGGATGATCGGTTCTAAAATTCCGATTTTAGCATACCCTACGTCTCAGTTAATAGAGTTAAGGGGTACAGATAATACTTGGCTTTTTTGTTTTCCTTTTAGAGAAGTTACAACTTTCCCCCCTTTCTGTAGCTACAATGTGGGTTGCTGTAGGAATTAGTTCCCTTATTATTAAGCCTTTCATTTGTAAAAGCAAACCAGTGAAACTGTGACTCCTTCCTCAAGGCGACAGTGGTCAGTGGATTGACATAGGACAAATTGGGTGCATCTCAGTGGCCTCAGTTTTCTGTTTAACTTACAATTAGTAATGCTCCTTTTAATCTTCAAAATGCTGATGATAAATTGTGATAGAGAACCACTTTTCATTTGTACTTTTCTAAGAACGATCTTAACATTAATCTTACTATCCAATTAACAGGATTCAAATAAGCACATGATGGCTACATTCAGAATTTCTCCAGTGTTTACAGTGTGAAGAGAAGGGAAATACTTCATCATTTAGGAATATAAAATCAAATAATATTGGAAACAGTCTTGAGAAGTCTTTAGGCTTACTTTCTGAGTGAAAGAAATTGCCAAAATTTTTTTTTTTTTTTTAATTTTATAGCTACTTTATTTATTTATTTTTGGCTGTGTTGGGTCTTCGGTTCGTGCGAGGGCTTTCTCCAGTTACGGCGAGTGGGGGCCACTCTTCATCGCGGTGCGGGGACCGCTCTTCATCGCGTTGCGCGGGCCTTTCACCATCGCGGCCCCTCCCGTTGCGGGGCACAGGCTCCAGACGCGCAGGCTCAACAGTTGTGGCTCACGGGCCCAGCCGCTCCGCGGCATGTGGGATCTTCCCAGACCAGGGCTCGAACCCGTGTCCCCTGCATTAGCAGGCAGATTCCCAACCACTGCGCCATCAGGGAAGCCTGCCAAATTTTATGTGATTAAAAGTCCTGTCTTCTCTAACAGCTGAAATACCTGTTCTGAGCTTTGGTCATTAGTGAACAGGTTCTTCATATAAGGGAATATGTATTCAAAATTAGGTAGATGACTCTCAGAGGGAAGAGTTGAAGTGCTGGTCATCGAATTTGAACCCAAGGAAAGGACCACTGTCTTCTGCACACCAGGTGCAGTGGGCAGAGAAGGGCCCACTGCATTTTCTCATCTGTTTTGGTTGCTACAGTTGGAACCCTACCTGTTATCCTATGTTCATCCCCCTTCCCACTCTTTAGTTGCCTTGTCACAGTCCTAGCGAGCATGGTAATGGGAGCCTGTGTTCTTGGTTCCCTGCCATTCTCTTTCTGTGTGCTCTGGCAAGCAGCTTTGTATTTTTGTTTCTCTACCTATTAGTAATTCTTCCATAGTTTAAAGGGGCTGTAACAACCAGGGACCTGATTTATGTAGAAGAAATAAAGTCTGTATGCTAACCTTTAGTAAGTAGTTTGAAGAAATTTGTCTTTTAATATAGACAAGCAAGAAAGTGGTATGTTATCCTGTTATCCCTTTATACTGTAACCTAATTCTTTGAATTCACCTGGTATCACTTTTCCAGGGAGCTCAAAGTACTTCCCATATGCTATCTCATTAATCTGTATGAATTAAAGCAGGGGTCAGTGCCTACTTTTGTTAATAGCTCTCTAAACATATTCTAAAATTGTTCTTTATTTATTTTACATAGTTTACCTGCAGCCTTCTTTTCAGAGGCAGTGTCAGTCTTCAGCATGACATCTCTAATGCTGTGTAAGAGGAAAACAAACTTTGGATTACCAAAACCAATATGCAGTAAAAGTGTTGCAGTATTGATATTGGCGTATAGGTAGTTTTCCCCACTCAGTCACATCTGCCTAGTTTTAACACTCAAAGCACAGCTCTCTACATTTATCTATTTTCATGAAATTTTGGTTAATGTCCAATAAATGTAGTCCTTTTCCTTTGTCTTAACAATTCTGTAATGTTTTAAAACCTCTTTTGAAAAAAAATAATTCTTAAGTAAAATTCTCTCAAATCCTAAATGATTTAGGATTTTATATACTTGTTATCTTCTGATGAGGAGTTAAATCTTCTGGTATGTGTCACATTTGTCATCTCACCTGCTAGTGGTCTTTATTTGACTGACTACTGTTCAGAGCTTGACATCATCATCCAAGTGGTATGAATAGGTAAAAGGTAAACTCTTTGAGGGTGGGGACTGTGTCTTCTTAGTTCAAAGAAAGGAAGAGAAAGAAAGAGGCCTTCCTTTTTTTTTTTTTTTTTTTTTTTTTTTTTACTTTTTAAATAAACATTTTTAGGATAGATTTAGATTTACAAAAAGTCACTAAGTTAGTGCTTAGAGTTCCCATATGCCCTTCACTCAGTTTCCCTTATGATTAACATCTTACATTAGTGTAATACATTTGTCACAATTAGTGAACCGATATTGATAGTCCATGCTTTTACTCAGATTTCCTTAGTTTTTGCCTAATATCCTTTTTCTGTTCCAGGGTCCCATCCAGGATATTACATTACAGTGAATCCACATGTCCTTCGGCTCTTCTAGATTGAGACAATTTCCCCTTTCGTTTTTATACGTCTGTTAATTGCTGGGTACGTGCCAGCCACTTTACATATATATCGCAGATGACCTTCACAATAACTGAGGGAAGTGGAATTAACTCTGTTTTGCACCAGAAAAGTTAGGCAGTTTGCCCAAGATTGCATTATTAGTAGTGATGGAGCCAAGAATAGAGAACCAAGTTCTCTGGGACTCCAGAACCCACACTCTTGTGTTTTTCTATTCACAGAACCTAGCACTGTGCCTGCTGCATTACCACAAGTTTCCATGTCTAAACAGTATTCAATTAACCTAGGGTTTCTGAACCTTGGCTCTGCTGACGTTTTCTTTGCTGTTGCGGGAGCTGGCCTGTCACTGTAGAATGTTAAGCGGTGTCCCTGGCCCCTCTACCCACTAAACATCAGTAGCATTTCTCCCTCCTCAGCTTATAACAACCAAAAATGGCTCCAGACATTGCCAAATGTCCGGGGGGAGTAAAATCACCTACTAAGAACCACTGTGTTAACCCTTCTTTAAAATATTTTAATAGTTGGCAATAATCTACAACTAACAAGTATTGAATAATTTGAACCTCTGTGAAGTATAAGGAAATTTGAATGAAATAAGGCAGTAGCTCACAATTTCTTTAAGCTTTGTGCAAAACTGCCTAACATGAGCTATCTGAATTCTTTTCTTTTGTGTGTGTTGGGGGTGGGGGCAGTGTAATATCCAAAAATGAAAATAAAATTGTTACATATTCATTTAGAAGTAGCATGTTTTAGTAACTCTGTGTGTATGTTTACCTTACATTGGGATCCAGTTTTATAATGTGTCTATTGATCTAAGGAGTTAATATAATCTCACTGATTGGCATGATTATAGAATTGTTTTCACCCTTAAATTGGTTTTCACAGCAGGGCCATAGTTGATGCTGACTGCACAGATCATGGTTGATGCTGATTATCCCCTTGTGACTTAATGAGTAAATATAATTTCTTGACCTATCTGCCTTATGACTTGATTTTTAAGGAATTATTATTATAATGACTTGATTATTTAGTGTGCCTTTTTAGAAGTAAAGATGATTATTAGTAGTGTTACAAATACACATAAGTTCAATATTAGAAGTTTAACTTTTTTATGGCTGGTAAACTTTTTTGGGTAGATTTCAAATACATGCAGAGGATGGGTCTTTGCTTTGGAAAAATAGCTATTGTTTTCACACAGATAAAGATAAGCCTGCTTGAAAACTGAATGTTAACTAGCCTAGATTTATATAGGGCTCACGAGCATGTGTAGTATGTTATAGATCTAGTTTAAAACAGTTTCTGAGCCTCTTGATAGCTTCTCAAAGCTTCTTATCCGACAGGTCAAATTTGTTCCTATGCTTCATTTCTTACATATTTTGTTTGGTGTTCAATGACCATGTCTAAAATGGAGAGAGATATAATTTTAGTCTCTAAAGTCCTACAAATCAGCAGTTTAGACCTGAAACATACCTTAAACATAGTGTTTAATTCTTGTATCAGTAAATGAAGAAAACAAATTATAAAAGTTAAGTCTCTTATTCAGGGTTATCGCAGCTGGTCTCTAGACTTTGATCGTTAGGTCATGATGCTTTTGGAACATGCTTAACCAAATGTAAACAAAGAAGCATCAAGATGTAGATAGTGATGAATTTTAAAGAATTGTCCAGCTCATATGCAAGTGAAGTTTGAGGACAAGCTGAAGCTTAAATTCTGATTGCTAGACTTACAAAACATTCATTGTATACTTCGGGTCTCTCGAATCCTGTTTAGAAGTCACAATAATTCATCTTACTGGGCCATGGTCAGCGATACCAATGTTCATTTCAGCTCTTAGATGATGATAAATAAGAAGTTTCAAACCAGCATGTGGGGGATCTGTGTTCAACTGGTGAAGTCAGCGTTAAAAAAACAGGTTATCCTGGTGTGAGTTTTGGCACAGTTAGTCGTCAAGTCCAGGGTAGATTATGTATTAAAATATCTGTATGAACATGAGTTTGGGTCTGTGGGTGGTGATGCTTAAGGGGAAATACTCCAGGATATTTGCAACCAGGATGCAATGGTTGGGAATTAATGGTCAGTGAGAACAGAGGGGACCTGAAAGGGCTGAATTGTATTATGCCTGGAGAACTCTGGAAACATTGTATGGCTCACAGGTGCCTGCTATCCTGCTCTAACCTGTTCTTTAATCTTTTATACTGTGTTATCCAACCTGCAAGACTTCCTGATTTTCCATATTTAAACAGCAAGTTAATATGGGGAAATATATTCTTTATTTCTTAATTCCCCTGTGAAGATTAGCCTTTTTCACGTCATTGAGGCTCTCACCCCCATCAGTTGTCTTATTGATCTCAAATTAATAAGTGAGTCAGCCTTATCTTTTAGGGTTTTTATGCTTACTTACTTGTAGCTCAACTGTCATGATTTATGTGTTTCACCTTTAGTATTATTACTAGCCCAGAAGTCTGTTTTGTTGGTACTTAATAGGCAATCTGAGCTCTACAAGTTTGAACCTTGCTTATTTTCCTTTCCTGTGTACTATGGATAGTATATATCATAGAATTTATGATACCTATCTTATTTTAGGAGTAATGACTACTAAGTGTTTTTAAATAGCTTGGTTAAGGATTCACAAATCTTAAAGTTGTTTTTTTGTTTGTTTCTTTAATCTCATTGGCTCACTTAAAGCTGTTTCAGTTAATCCAAGTCTTCAATGAAAGGTTAATGCTAAAACTATCTGCTAACTTTTTTTTTTTTACAAAGCTTCTTTTTTTAAAAAATTTATTTATCTAATTTATTTATTTTGGGCTGCACTGTGTGTTCTTGGCTTCGCGTGGACTTTTTCTAGTTGCGGCGAGCGGGGGCTACTCTTCGTTGCAGTGCACGGGCTTCTCATTGCGGTGGCTTCTCTTGTTGTGGAGCACGGGCTCTAGGCACAAGGGCTTCAGTAGTTGTGGTGCATGGGCTTAGTTGCTCCGCGGCATGTGGGATCTTCCCGGACCAGGGCTCGAACCCATGTCCTCTGCATTGGCAGGGGGATTCTTAACTACTGCACCACCAGGGAAGCCCTGCTGACTTACTTTTAATATATTTATATTTAAGTACTAAGAAAAGCTAGTATATATTTACTACCTGTAAAACTGAGGGTAAGTTTGTTTAATTCCCTGAGCCTCAATTTCTTCAAACTAGGATTATTAATAACTATTTTAGAGAAGTTTATCAGGATTAAATGAGAGAAGGCAGAGCTTGTCATATTGTAAGTCCTCAAATGTTAGCTACTATTAATAATATAATGAAGATTTGAAAAAAGACTAAAGAACAGACATTAAGTTCATTTAAATCTCAGCTATAATCTCTGGTATGTTAGGAAGTTAAGAATATTAAGTGCTAATCCTCCTTTGCTGGAACCAGTACAGCTACTCCTAGTTCTGGATACCAGGGGAACGACCTGGACATATTTTGAGATTCCATCCAGTGCATGATTCTGGCTCTACTCAGTAGAGACTAAATACAGTACCAGTAGTAAGTCTAGTTTCAGCTTGATTTATCTAGTTGAGTCTCCATAATTCAGTTCTTAAAACTGCTCACATATTTGGAAAACTAGCATCAATTACTTCTTTGTTTAGTAATGGATTATGAAGTATCTGGAATTTTAAAATATAATTTTGATAATTAAAAACAATCTTGCTGGGACTTCCCTGGTAGCGCAGTGGTTAAGAATCCGCCTGCCGATGCAGGGGACACGGGTTCGAGCCCTGGTCTGGGAAGATCCCACATGCCACGGAGCAACTAAGCCCGTGTGCCACAACTACTGAGGCTGTGCTCTAGAGCTCGCGAGCCACAACTGCTGAGCCCATGTGTCACAACTGCTGAAGCCCACCCGCATATAGCCCGTGCCCTGCAACAAGAGAAGCCACCGCAGTAAGCCCGCACACTGCAACGAAGAGTAGCCCCTGCTCGCCACAACTAGAGAAAGCCTGCGCACAGTGACGAAGACCCACTGCAGCCAAAAATAAAAATTAATTAATTAATTAATTAAAAAAACCCATAATCTTGCTGATTATTTTAAACTAAGATCATAATAATGGATAGATAGTAAAATTACCCATCTACTTTTGGTATTGGAAATACACAAACAATAAAGGGTTTTCTGTGTGTGTGTATGTTAGTAATTTTTATGGTAGCTACAAAATTACACTATAGGTGAATACACTGTGGTTCACTACACTCCCTATATTTATTGCAGCACAAAAGATGAATTTCAAATGACCCACTTAAAATTTATGACTCTAGTGCATTGAGTGGAGTTTTTTTTTTCTCTCAGCCGCGCCGCGTGGCTTGCAGGGTCTTAGTTCCCCAACCAGGGATGGAAACCGGGCCCCTGGCAGTGGAAGCACAAGTGCTAACCACTGGACCACCAGGGAATTCCCAAGTGGAGTTTTAATGTGCTTCAGAAACTTTGCTTTCATCTTACATATTCTATTTTATCTAAAAAAGCAGGAAGGTAATTTCAAGTAGGAGTTTCTTTAATTATAATTCCCCTTATTCGTTATTGTTGTACCGTTGCATATTGTTTTCCTTCTTAGACTACCTTAAGGGATGTAATCAGTTTTCAATTTCTCTGCCAAAATATCTTGGAAATAAAGGAGTTATATACTTAACAAAAATGGGGGCTTAAAAATTAGAACAACTGAATATTCAGAGGGTCATTAAAAGGTATAACACATAAAAAGGCATACTATGTGTTTACATAAAAAGAGAGCAAGCCAGCTAGCCACCAGGCTGACGATTAGCTAGACTTAGTTCCATCATCTTACTAAAACTTAAGGTCCATTTTTTTTTTTTTTTAAGATGTTAGCTATGAGTTTCTCTTTTAATTAATTAATTAATTAATTTTTGGCTGTGTTGGGTCTTCATTTCTGTGCGAGGGCTTTCTCTAGTTGCGGCAAGCGGGGGCCACTCTTCATCGCGGTGCGCGGGCCTCTCACTATCGTGGCCTCTCCCGTTGCGGAGCACAGGCTCCAGACGCGCAGGCTCAGTAGTTGTGGCTCACGGGCTTAGTTGTTCCGCGGCATGTGGGATCTTCCCAGACCAGGGCTCGAACCCGTGTCCCCTGCATTAGCAGGCAGATTCTCAACCACTGCGCCACCAGGGAAGCCCCCATTTTCTTTTAATTGTTTCTCCTTTTCTTCTTTGTAGTTATGCCAAATATCAACTTAATAAAATGAGGAAAAATATGATGGATCTTTGAAAGCACGTTTTCTAAAACCTTACTTTATTTCTGTGCTTTTCCTATCTTTGCAATAGGCTATAAGCTCCTATTGAACAGGAACCAAACTGTTAGTTTATCCTGTATAACAAAGTACTTAACTCATGAGTCTGCATAATAAAAAGCTTTAAAAAAAATTAGTTTATTCCAACAAGCATTGTGTGTGTATGTATATCTATAACTATACATGTGTCTATCTGTATGTCTGTCTTATCTGACTGATAAATGCTTTGAAATTGTATAGACTGTGAACCAAATCCCAGTACCACCTCTTACAATATAATGTCTGGAGGTTACACTTAACCTCTGTGAATCTGTTTTCCATCTCTCAAATAGAGGTGATGTCTGCTTCATAGGGTTGCTGTTGAAGATTAGAGCATTTATATAGGCATTTAATAGAGCTCTTGTACATAATTGGTAACTGCCACAAGGTCCTGCTTGATCTGCATCCCCCCACTCCAAACCGCATTGTCACTCCTCTCTGATCTCACTTCCTACTGTTCTTTCCCTTGGTCACCTACTCAGGTCATGGCGGCCTCCTTCCTGTTCTCATAGTGGAGTACACCCCCTCCTCAGGGCCTTTGCTCTTTCTGTTCTCTCTGTTCTTTCCCCAGATAACTGCACAGCTTGCCCCCAGGTTTTACGTAGGCTTCTGATCAGAGATCACCATGTCAAAGAGGTCTTTTCTGACCTCCCATCTAAAACAGCATTCTCTTTCTTACCTGGCTTTATTTTTCTTCTTGGCACTGATCTAACATATACATAATGTCTGTATCTTCCCACAAAGAATAAGTCTATAAGAACAGGGACTTTATTTTGCCCACTCTTGTATCCTAGCACATCAAACAGTGTTTAGCATATAGTAGGCACTACATTTTTTAATGAGTTGCTACTAATAATTTCATATTTCAATAACAAGCTGCCCTCATAATTGTTTCTTATTAATAACTTTGGAGATTTGCTTAAGGATTGCTTAGACCTTACTACAAATGAGTGAGGTGACTCTGTGATTTTTCGCATTCCAGGTTTCAGTGTAGCCCAGAAGCCGTTTGGAGCCACATATGTATGGAGCAGCATTATAAACACTCTTCAAACACAAGTGGAGGTGAAAAAACGAAGGCATCATTTAAAAAGACACAATGACTGTTTTGTTGGTTCGGAAGCTGTGGATGTCATTTTTTCTCACCTAATTCAGAATAAATACTTTGGTGATGTAGATATTCCTCGGGCCAAAGTAGTGAGAGTATGTCAAGCACTTATGGACTACAAAGTATTTGAAGCAGTTCCGACCAAAGTCTTTGGAAAAGACAAAAAACCTACATTTGAAGATAGTAGTTGCAGTCTTTACAGATTCACAACGATACCTAACCAAGACAGTCAATTAGGCAAAGAGAACAAACTGTTTTCACCTTCCAGGTTAGTCTATGTTAGATTTTCATTTACTATTGGCAGGGGGAGGGGCCTCTTTAGTGCAGTAGGTAGCGCGTCCGTCTCATAATATTGGCAGGGGGGATATTGGCAGGATTTTGTCTACTTTTTAATGAGATGCTGACTGTCTTTGTTATTTGTGGAACAGTAAATTAGGCTAAAATCTGGGTCTGTGGGTAAATTTGATAAAGTAGAGCAAACTTTTGTTTATTTGGTATCTCCTAGAATTCTTGTTTGTTCATATATTTAGCAGAAACCATCAACAAACTTTGATTTTTCTGCTTCAAGTTACAATTACAGTATAAAAACTGTTAAGAGAGTTTATACACTAAGTGGTATGAGAACAGGAGAGGTGAAGACAAGCAGGTGGGTTGTCACTAGAATCCAGAAAATAGCAGGTGTGAAATATGAAAGGAGCCAGTATGCAGAAAGTTTCATAGGACATTGTAAGGAGTTTGCACGTGATCACACAGATGTTGGGGAGGCCACAGAAAGATGTTAAGCATGATGAGATTGTATTTTAGGCAGCTATATGGACAGCCTAATGGGGAGAGGAATCTTGCAATATTGTGGTCTACAGATGAGGGGGGAAGTAGGCAGCAGTGGTGGAGGAGCAGGAATCACTTAAAGGGAGCCTGGGGGACAGAATTGTAGAACCCAGTGATTGAAATGGATGTAGGTGATAAGTGCATAGCTAACTTAGTTATTTGTCATGAGATAAAACTTTTCCCTTTTATTCCCCTCAGCTAAGCTGTGAAGAGGTGACCATGTAATTGAAGCTCTTACAATTCAGATCTGTCCCAAAGTCAGAGTTTTAGTGTATTGACTTTCAAATGTTTTTTTTAACTCTATATTTAAAACATGATAAAATTTACCTCTCTCTGTATAGGAAGGAAGTAGGAGGATAAGGTAGGGCACAGTCAGTACTTTCCAAATGTAGGTCCACGTGCTTTATCTGAAACCTTTGGGAACAGATGCGTTTAGGAATTTGGAACTTTGGAGATTTTAGAAAGGTCATTATGTACATATATCATTTACTAGATAACACTCTGAGAGGGATCTGGGACAGCATCTGGTAATCAAATACATTAGTATTTCTGCAGTGAAAATATTCATACTAACTGGGATAGATAAAGACTGTGATAGTCTCAGAACAGGTTTTGTCACTATATGAATTCTGAATAAACTTTAAATTTTTCAAAGCTTTTTGGGTTTCAGAATTATGAATAAGAGATTATAGTTATGTATTTGAGCGCTATCTACCAGAGAATGCCCCGGAAAGAGAGATAACTAATAGAACAGTAAGCATAATGAAGTTTGACTGTGTTTGATTATGTTTTAAAATTGGCGACTAACATTTTAGTCATTGAATTACTTAAATCTAAATGCTCAAAGGAGAATTTATGTAGAGTGTGTATATTCAGGCTTGAGAAAGAAGGTGGGATGTTTTTGTATTTCATTCTACTCTTAGAATTTGTATTTGTTATGTTTTTGCTCTGAAATACATAAACTTTCTAGAAACTCTTAGCTGTCAAATTCAAAAATATTTCTGTAGGCTTACTAATAAACAGGAATTTATGAAATAAATTTATTTTAGGTATGCAGATGCATTATTTAAGTCCTCCGATATCAAATCTGCAAGTTTAGAGGATCTGTGGGAAAATCTGAGTTTAAAGCCTGCTGACTCCCCTCACGTAAATATCTCTGCAAACTTGTCTCCACAAGGTAAGCTAAAGATGATACAGGAAGAAATAGAAGACTAACTTCAAATAAAGTTATTTAAATTTTTTCAATCTTAACCTTTATTAGAATTTAGATATTCAGAGCATAAAGAAAGAGCACACTGTGTATTAAAGCTGTTTATATTAAGTTTTAACAGAGGTCTATTATCTTTAACAAATAGATCAGTGTTGCAATTCTGGAACACTGACTTTTGTCCTATCAGCTGGCAGAGATTCAAATCTGAAATGTTTTACATGCAGATTTTAAAAAATTTATTTAAAATCTGCTCTCAGATATATCTTTCCCTAAGATTTTATTAGGTTAAATAAAAATTTGACAATTATATTAAAACATTAACAGGGTTATATGTTCTTCCTTGTCTGTGGCAATGGAATGTGGTTTTAATGACTGATTTCCACCTTCCCTCCCCCATCCCAGTTGTGGAAACCCTGAGCAGAATAATCTGCAGCCAATGGTTTCAAACCAGTTTTCAGATTGAATGAATCATTCTTTCTTCCAAGGTCCTTATTAACATGTTATATGACTTGATCTCTTATCAAGCCATATTGCTTTTTACAGTACAAAAATGAAAAGAATTCCTGTTGTCCAATGTCTGTTCTCCTACACTTTAAACAAATCTTGAATTGTTTTACTTTGTTATAAGAAACTACTTCATAAAATTGACTCTCTCTCTTTCTTCTTCTTCCTTTTTTTTTTTTTCTTTTGCCACAAGTTTATTAGCTTAGACCTGCCTAGGCAGATATTGTGGTGAGCGTGTAGTAACTATTAATCGTTACTTTTCCCCTTGTTATTTTCCCTGTGCAGTTATTAATGAAGTATGGCAAGAAGAAACAGTTGGGCGTCTGCTACAACTTATAGACCTTCCACTCCTTGACTCCCTCCTCAAACGGCAAGAGGTGGTACCTAAAGTTACTCAACCAAAGAGGCAGCCTGAGTTGGTCAACAACAGGAACTATCTGGATCGAGGGATTCTCAAGGCTTACGGTGAATCTCAGTATGTGGAAATACATATAATAATTTGAGTGTGTTTATAGGAAGATATTAGTTTTAAGATAATCTTTTGACTTCTGTCCATACGATCAGATATGCTTTGTCAGTTGATATTATCAGTATTGGGAAAAATGAACAAAATAACCTTGGTCAAAATTAAGGAGATTTAAATGTCATTATTTTTCATATTCATTTTTGTTTCACATATATCTCACTTGCACATCAAGTGAAGAAAATGATTATGTTCCATCTTCTTTGTTAAAATGTGGGGCTGTCTGCTCTCTTAGAGCTGTCTGGTCTTCAGAGGGACCTGGAACAAAATGAACAGATTTGTCAAATTCTTAGACTCCTTTGACTATATATGCTTTTATAGTCTTCTAGAATGTGTATTAAATATGTGTTTTTCGAAATTGAGTTATTTGTAGTGAGGTGGATGGACCTAGAGTCTGTCATATAGAGTGAAGTAAGTCAGAAAGAGAAAAACAAATACCATATGCTAACACATATGTATGGAATCTAAAAAAAAAAAAAAAAATGGTTCTGATGAACCTAGGGGCAGGACAGGAATAAAGACGCAGATGTAGAGAATGGACTTGAGGACACGGGGAGGGAGAAGGGTAAGCTTGGACAATGTGAGAGTGGTGTGGACATATATACAGTACCAAATGTAAAATAGATAGCTAGTGGGAAGCAGCTGCATCACACAGGGAGATCAGCTTGGTGCTTTGTGACCACCTAGAGGCGTGGGATAAGGAGGGTGGGAGGGAGATGCAAGAGGGAGGGGATATGGGGATGTATGTATACATATAGCTGATTCACTTTGTTATACCGCAGAAACTAACACAACATTGTAAAGCAATTATACTCCAATGAAGATGTTAAAAAAAGAAAGAATATATACTTATTCCATATGTATTATAAGTTAAGCATATATTTATTTATTTATTTATTTATTTATTTATTTATTTTACTGCATCACCAACTTCCGGGTTGTTGTGATAAAAATCCATTATTTTATATTGAGTTTACTATACTTTTCATACATGAGTTCTCTTTTAAGAATTAGTTCTGTCATTATATTTAGTTTTACAACCATATTAAAAATAACAATTTAAAAAAAATAAGTGTATTTTTAAATTAACTGGTTTTATTAAAGAAACATAATGAAAATAACTCTTGCTCTCACCTCTGACTACACTCTCCTGATTAAAAATTTGAAGGTTTAACTCCAGGTGCTAAGGGAATTATGATTTTATTTTTCCTTAAGGAGGAGTTCTATATTCCTTATAACCTTGAAACTCTTCCCCTAAGTAAAATTATTAAATGTTAAAATCTTGTATTTTCTAGTTTATTTAATTTTTAGTGATTTTTGCCTTAGCAGATAGTGTTCCAGTGGTTAGGAATATGCAAACGTTTGAAAGGAATACAACTTATATTTTTAGTACTTCACCATTTCTACATTCTAATGAATTATTAATAAACAGTTGAATGTCAAAAGGTAGCTTAAGTCCTTATGTGAAAAAATTAATCCCGACATACTACTTATTGAACTCTCTATATAAAGAGGAAGCTTATTATTCTACAAGAATTTAAATTACATTTCTACAATCTAAAGTAACATGTAAAAAAAATTTATGATTACCTTAAATTTTAAGTACAGAATCAGAAATTGACCTTAAAGTTCATCTATCTACATCTTATGATGAAGCTGATGACCAGAGGAGATGACATGACCTGGGTGGTGGCAGAATTAATTGTCCTGAGTTCACAGCAGTGGAGGACATGATTTTTTTTAAACTATATATATTAACAAATTGAATATTAAAAGTTAGTCATTCTGCAGATGAATGGATAAAGAAGATGTGGCACATATATACAATAGAATATTACTCAGCCATAAAAAGAAAGAAAATTGAGTTATTTGTAGCAAGGTGGATGGACCTGGAGACTGTCATACAGAGTGAAGTAAGTCAGAAAGAGAAAAACAAATATCGTATACTAACATATATATGGAATCTTAAAAAAAAAAAAAAAAGGTTCTGAAGAACCTAAGGGCAGGACAGGAATAAAGACGCAGACATAGAGAATGGACTTGAGGACACGGGGAGGGGGAAGGGTAAGCTGGGACGAAGTGAGAGAGTGGCATGGACATATATACACTACCAAATGTAAAACAGATAGCTAGTGGGAAGCAGCTGCATAGCGCAGGGAGATCAGCTTGGTGCTTTGTGACCACCTAGAGGGGTGGGATAGGGAGGGTTGGAGGGAGATGCAAGAGGGAGGAGATATGGGAATGTATGTATATGTATAGCTGATTCACTTTGTTATAAAGCAGAAACTAACACACCATTGTAAAGCAATTATACTCCAATAAAGATGTTAAAAAAAAAAAAACAACTTAGTCATTCTGTTTCTTGAAATGTAGCAATTTTCTTAAGTTACCCAACTGGCATTTTATTAGAAATGGTAATTAATATTTAATTATTTTGAAACTGTACCTTATCTTCCTGTATTCTCTTCTAGCCAAAGTCAGAGATGATAGATCATACACAGAGCTTTGAAGTAAGCAATACTATATTAGAAAAATGCTGGTCTAGGAGTCAGATCTGGGATCTAGTCGTACCTGGGACCCTGAGCAAGCAACTTAGAGTTTCTGGACCTCCATAGTAAATTTAAGGAGCAGAGTTTGAATTTTGATGTCTTTCTCAGGCCTATATTGTAGTGGATGGATTCTGTTTTCACTTAAAAAAAAAAAAAAGACATATTAAACCCAACTTTTTATCTGTGATTCATGATCTAGCTATATATTAAAAAGAATTACACATCTCTTTATCTAGGTGTATAGAGATTTATTCTGGTAGGAAACTTGAAATAGCTAGTAAATTAGGTACTGAGTGTACGTTGGTTATCCTTTGCTTTTTAAAATAATAATTCTTTTCTCCCATAGGGAAGATGAGTGGCTTTCTTCAGCAATTGACTGCTTGGAATACCTTCCAGACCAGATGGTTGTAGACATAAGCAGAAACTTTCCTGAGCAACCAGATAGAATAGACTTAGTGAAAGAACTTCTGTTTGATGCCATTAGCAAATATTACAGTAGTAGGGAACCTCTGTTAAATCACCTATCTGATGTTCATAATGGAATTGCAGAACTCCTAGGTAAGTAAGATGTTACTGGATACAAGAATTTCTCTTTTGGAGGGAACAGGAAAATGTTACTTGTCCTCAAAATTAACCAAAATGGTACTACTTCAAGCTGAGAGTGGATCTGGATTAATCCGTGGAAAGTGTGTTTTTTCCAAAACTTCTAGGCCTCATTTGGAAAGAGGCTTTAATAAGCTCTGAAGTTATTCAGGGACTTCTGGTTGCCACAGGAGAATGCTGCTCTCATTCACTGGAAGCTTAATAAGCATAGAGTAGCAATTCTCTTTTTCAGAAAGTGTTATCAGCACTATCACCATTCCCCCTTCATTCTCTTCACAATGGCAGACACTCTGCTTTGTCTCTGTACCAGTGAGCCAGACTGTTCCATATGGTTTGTTGAAAACAAGTGGCAGGTTTCAGAGAATCCTTTATTTTTCTCAGGTAGAGTTGGATACATCAGTACTGTATACATAGTGTACCCTCGAAATGTAGTGAATTATTGGAAAACATAGGCTGAGAATTTATTTACAAAGCCAAGTTAGATTTAACATCTTAAGATTTGTGTATGACAAGGACTTAGGACTGGCCAATTCGAGTATAGGCTTTCTTTTTTTTTTTTTTAATTAATTTATTGTTTATTTTTGGCTGTGTTGGGTCTTCGTTGCTGCGTGCGGGCTTTCTCTAGTTGCGGCAAGCGGGGGCTACTCTTCCTTGAGGTGCATGGGCTTCACATTGCGGTGGCTTCTCTTGTTGCAGAGCATGGGCTCTAGGCACGCGGGCTTCAGTAGTTGTGGCATGTGGGCTCAGTAGTTGTGGTGCACAGGTTTAGTTGCTCTGCGGCACGCGAGATCTTCCCGGACCAGGGATCGAACCTGTGTCCCCTGCATTGGCAGGTGGATTCTTAACCACTGCGCCACCAGTGAAGTCCCAAGTATAGGCTTTCTTGATGGTATTGGTCATTCATTGTAATTCCTAGTCTTTTTGTTTTGCTTTTGAACATCGTTTTGGATAAGTTTACTGATTAGCGTAAGCTCTAACTTGAATTTTGTTCCCTTTGATATAGTCGTGTCTGGTCAAAATTAAAAGCATTTTTTTTCTTTTGGCTGAAGTGAATGGGAAGACTGAAATAGCACTAGAAGCTACTCAGCTCTTTCTAAAGCTTTTGGATTCCCAAAATAGAGAAGAATTTAGAAGACTACTGTATTTCATGGCTGTTGCAGCACATCCTTCTGAATTTAAATTACAGAAAGAAGTAAGTCTTTTGTCTAAATGTTAATTGTATTCAGTATCTGTAATATTTATAGGATGTATTATTCCATCATCAGCATCAATTATGCTGAAATGGATAGTAGCTATTAATATTTAACATTCCCTTTTATATTACAATTCTTAAAAATATATACTGTTGGGTGTGTGTTTTATTTTTATAGAGTGACAACCGAATGGTTGTGAAAAGGATATTCTCAAAAGCTATTGTTGACAATAAAAATTTATCCAAAGGCAAAACTGATCTTCTGGTACTCTTTTTAATGGATCATCAAAAAGATGTTTTTAAGGTAAAACTCTGAAAGTAGTTAAGTCGAACTTATGTAATAGATCACTAGGTTAAAATGCATTTGAATAATGTTCCATGTTCCTTCTTTTTTTTTTTTTTTTTTTAAGATTCCTGGAACTCTACATAAAATTGTCAGTGTTAAGCTCATGGACATTCAGAAGGGAAGAGATCCAAACAGAGACGCAGGTAATCTGAGAAATACTACTTCCATGTCTCACAAGGATAAATTCCTGGTGTTTATTTGAAAGTGTTTTGCTGTAAAGTAGTTGCACTTTAATTTCAACTAGACTCTAATCAATCTCCTCAGAGCTATCCAGACTTAGCTGAGAGCCTCCTTATGTCAAAAAGCAACTTGACAGGGTTAGAAAGTCAGCAGTGCTTAGCATCTTTACATGCATTTTACAAAATGGGGAAAAATATATAAGTATAAAAGTGTTGCTTGATTTTTCTAGTTAAATCTGAGGAATAGATTCATTAACTGAACTTTTTACTTTTAAACTTTAAGGATATATTTATTGCCAGAGAATTGATCAAAGTGATTATTCTGACCATACAAGGAAGACAACCAAGGATGAGCTAATGAATTTACTAAAAAATATTGATGAGGATTCAAAACTTTCTGCCAAAGAGAAGAAAAAATTGCTAGCTCAGTTCTATAAGTGTCACCCAGACATCTTTATTGAGTATTTTGGGGACTGAGTGTTCCAGTGTCTGTATATAACTTGTGTATTTTAAGAATAAATTATGTATCCTAAAGATCCAATCACATTGTAATATTGGATGTTCTTCTAAATATGAAACTGTACTTAATAAAACTTTTTTGTATAACTTTTTGTGTCTGAAACTGAGTATTAGATGGTGTATTGCTGTTAAGTATTGACCTCTTTTAGGTGGGTTGATTTATAATTATTGTGCACAATACTTTATAGAACATCCTAGGAATTTAAATGATATGACATTGCAGTGTTTATATAAGAAAGTATTAAACAGTAAGGAAGTCTGTAATTACAAGTTAATAGGAGTATGGTTTGTACCTTGAAAGGTATACTTCTTAAAGATACAAGATAGAAACTTAGGCTATGCTAAAGTGAATTTGTCAGTTACCATAAACTGTAGACAAGTCAAAAATTGAACTGTCCTAATGCTTTTGAAAACTTCAACATCTTTTAAAGCTTATTGTGGAAAATTTCAAACATATATAAATAAGGGGAGAACAGAATAATGAACTCTTTTTTTTTTTTTTTGGCTGTGTTGGGTCTTTGTTTCTGTGCGAAGGCTTTCTCTAGTTTCGGCGAGCGGGGACCACTCTTCATCGCGGTGCGCGGGCCTCTCACTGTCACGGCCTCTCTTGTTGCGGAGCACAGGCTCCAGATGCGCAGGCTCAGTAGTTGTGGCTCACGGGCCCAGTTGCTCCGTGGCATGTGGGATCTTCCCAGACCAGGGCTCGAACCCGTGTCCCCTGCATTGGCAGGCAGATTCTCAACCACTGCGCCACCAGGGAAGCCCCAATAATGAACTCTTATGTACTCATCATCCAGTTTCAACAGTTGTCAACCCATGGCCAATCTTGTTTAATCTATTCTGTGCTCCCACCTCAGCAAATTTAATATATCTTATCACTTCATCTATTAAATTTCAGTATGAATAGCTAAAAGATAAGGACATTAAAAACATAACCACAGGGACTTCCCTGGTGGCCCAGTGGTTAAGAATCCGCCTGCTAATGCAGGGGACATGGGTTCGAGCCCTGGTCCAGGAAGATCCCACATGCTGCGGAGCAACTAAGCCCATGCGCCACAACTACTGAGCCTGCGCTCTAAAGCCCGTGGGCCACAACTACTGAGCCTGTGCTCTAAAGCCCACGAGCCACAACTACTGAGCCCATGTGCCACAACTACTGAAGCTCGCACGCATAGAGCCCATGCTCTGCAACAAGAGAAGCCACCGCAATGAGAAACCTGCGCATCGCAATGAAGAGTAGCCCCTGCCTGCTGCAACTAGAGAAAGCCTGTGCACAGCAACGAAGACCCAATGCAGACAAAAATAAATAAATAAAATTAAATTAAAAAGAAACATAACCACAGTGTCATTATTACACACAAAGCCACAATTCCTTAATATCAAAATGCAGTCAGTGTTCACATTTTCTGATCTCAAATGATTTTGACAGTTTATTCAAATAGGGATCCAAACAAAGTTCATAAAGTGCAATTGGTTAATGTGCTTCTTAAATCTTTTACTCTAGAGGTTTTTCTCTTTATCCCTCCTTCCTTCTCCTTTTCTCTCTTTCTGTCATTGAATAAACCTGGTCATCTGTTCTTGAGTTTCCCACAGTCTGGATTTAGCTGATTGCAAGCCTGTACTATCCTTTATCATGTTCCTCTGTGTCCTTCATTTCTTGTAAATTAGAGCTAAAGTCTTCAACTTTTTATCCAAGTTAATGATTACTTTGGAACTACTGCACTGTCAAGATATACTTGGCAAATAGATGTGCAATATAATACTTCTATAATACAATTTTAAATTGTGCATCTTCACAAAAATAAAACCAAAAGATTAAAATGAGGCTGAGGGCTTCCCTGGTGGCGCAGTGGTTAAGAGTCTGCCTGCCAATGCAGGGGACATGGGTTCGAGCCCTGGTCTGGGAAGATCTCACATGCCGCGGAGCAAAGAAGCCCGTGCACCACAACTACTGAGCCTGCGCTCTAGAGCCCGTGAGCCACAACTACTGAGCCCACGTGCCACAGCTACTGAAGCCCACGTGCCTAGAGCCCGTGCTCCACAACAAGAGAAGCCACTACAATGAGAAGCCTGCGCACTGCAACAAAGAGTAGCCCCCACTCACTGCAACTGGAGAAAGCCCACGCGCAACAACGAAGACCCAATGCAGCCAAAAATAAATAAAATTTTAAAAATTAAAAGAAAAAGGAATTATGACCATTCAAAGACAAAATAATAAAATGAGGCTGAATTTTAAATTTAGACTTTTAATGAGAGGTAGGGAAAACTAAAATGATGTACCAATATGCTAGCATGTCAATCTTCTGTAAGATATAACTGATATTGACTAGTCTTTAAATGGGAAAAAGTTGAGGGCATATCTGTAGTATAAAATACCAATTCTCCTAATAAAGCCGGGAATAACTATGTCAGGTGGGTTTTTTGTGGTGTGTATTTTGCTTTGTTGCATAGGCAAGAAAGGAAGGCAGCTCTCTACAATGAAGTGAAAGAGAAGATACTTCATAATTTAGGGGTGAGGAAGTTTTTAGAAACAAACTACTGAAAGTGTGGTGAGACCATAGTTGACAGCAACTGTGTGTGGTACTACCTGATTTGCAACCTTCATTTTGCACTTCATGGAATAACATGATTATTTGGCAACAAAACTAACACCTCTCCTTCAGGGGAAGGCAGAACTGCCTAGTTATATTCACGGTCCTAGAAGAAGTGGCCCTCTAATAGAATGTTAATTTCATGGAAAATCTAGTAAAACCGCAGTTTACCTCAAACTTCATCAGCACAAAGTTTTAAGAAAAATTGGTCATGTTTATGGCAAGCATTGTCAAAGTTTTAAACTACAGGTCTGGTGCTACCCTGGATGCCTTGGACGACCCTCTTGCATCACTAGAACTGTCGATCGTCATTGCTGCTTGCCCTCATTCACTAATCCATGATGTCCTCTTGGAAAGCCATCCCCACTTAAACAACTGATGCCTAGGTGACTAAGAGCTTCCCCACCACTCTAGCCGAGTAGCCCAGGGCTAAGCACTGATCCAAGGACAGCCTACCTGGAGGCTAATGAGACTGTGCACAAAAATCAGCTTGGCCAATCAAATTCTGTATAGAAAGATCTAAATTTTGAAGGAGGAACGACTAAAAAATAAAGGAGCTAGTCTGTAGCGTAGAGAGGAGTGAAGCCAACTGCAGCAAGAAGCAGAGGTGTGATGAAAGAGATCCTGTGTGTCCTGGGGAGTTGATAGAGTAGTAGTAATCTAGAGCAGCAGCCAGCTTGCCTCTTCCAAACCCTAGGTAGCCTGTCAGTGAAATCCCTTTACCTTGAGGTAATTTGAATTTCCAGTTCTTGTAGCCAAAAAGCAAACTGGAACATGTGTCAATGTTTTTAATATTTAAAGGAAACAATTCGAAATATATCAAAAGATTACAAGTGAGCCATCCAAGTCAAATCAGTGGTTTTGGTGGTGTTGCAGCATCTTCTCCACCTGTGAAAATTGTTTATACTCATCCTTCAAGGAAGGTAGAGGGACTCTCGCTAGGGGCGTGGAGGTGGGGGTAGATCTCTCTAGGAAGGTGGTTTTAGCCTGGCTGCCTCTTAGAATCACCTGGGAAGCTTAAAAATTCTTGCCTGGCATCACCACCCACCCCACCCCCCTGAGCTTCAGATGATAGCTTTAGAACCACTGCTCCCCAGGAGATTCTGAGGTGGAGTCAGGGTTGAGAACCTCTAATCTAGAGACTATGGTATATTAGTCTGGACTCAGAAGTGAGAACTGAATGTTTTCTGCCTAAATCTTAGTTCCAGTTAACTGAGTGTCTTAACGTTTTTCCCCCCTCTAAAGTGAATCCTCATCTGAGAACTGTGTGTGTTTAAGGGAAAAATTCTTACTTTAATGTGCTAGTTAGTGAATGGTTTGAGGTTGCTGTATTGCAATCAGTCTTCAATACTTTAGGAGTAACTTTCCACGTGTGATCAATTTAGATGTAGTGTTTTTTAAAAATAAATTTATTAATTTATTTTTGACTGCACTGGGTCTTTGTTTCTTCACCCCTCGGAGGGAGGGGGTCTGGGGGGACTACTTTACATTGCAGTTGTGGTGGCTTCTCTTGCTGCGGAGCACGGGCTCTAGGCGCGCGAACTTCAGTAGTTGTGGCTCCCGGGCTCTAGAGCGCAGGGTCAGCAGTTGTGGCGCGCGGGCTTAGTTGCTCCGCCGCATGTGGGATCTTCCCCAACCAGGGCTTGAACCCCTGTCCCCTGCACTGGCAGGCAGATTCTTAACCACTGCGCCACCAGGGAAGCCCTAGATACAGCGTTTGAAAGCACAAATTCCACTCCATCTTGTTTTGTTCTAGTTACTTAAATTTAGCAGGTTTTATAGGCTGCAGGTAGGAGACTTGATTTGTTACCTTCATTTTAAGGCACATATGTTTGATGCTCAGTCTTAAAGCGTTTTACTAACGAACAGTCAAGAGTCACGTAGCTTTTACTTTTTAAGATTAGGCCCCAAAGCTATGTCTATTCGTTTAGCTTGCTATCTTACTACTACAGGCTGAGAAAAGCATGGTTTTCTAGTTATCCAGCGCCGCGATAGCCACGGCCCGGGTACCTGGGACAAAAGGAAAGGAGGCTCCAGAACAAGCTTGTCTTAACATGGGATGTTTCCTTTCTAGAACACAGACGGTACATAAAATGCTGAGTGCTCACTGTGTTTCTCAACTGTCTAAACCGAGCTGAACCCTCATGGGACGTGTTTGCCCCCTTGCCTTCCATCTTTTCAGGGCTAAAGTCTCGCTCTTCTTGTCGACAAAGTGTAGCAGCCACTTAGATAAAAGAGATGACCCAAACCAAACCGAATCTGTGCCATTAAAATGAGACTTGGCTATCAAGGTGGTGGGCATGCCTTTTTTTCTAACAGCCAAAATGAGGGGAGGGGAACGAACTATATGCTGCTACAAAACGTGAGGTAATATTTAAATTTGAAAACCAGGGCGGGGAAGGCTTTGCAGCTAAACGGCCAACCCTTTTCCGTTACTTGACTGGCTCCACGACCCCTCCCCCGCCGCCCGCCTTTCCGTACGCAAACATGGCGCCGCCCTCTGTGGCGTGGGTGGTGGTGGGGTGCCTCCCGGCTCCGAGTCACTGCCCACTGGGCCCTCTCCGCCGGCATCCGGCCGCGCCTCCCACCTTTCTGTACGGAGACATGGCGTCGCCCTGCGTGGGACCGGCGCCTCCGGGCTAAGAGCTGTCTCCGGCTGTCAGACGCTGAGGAGCGGCCGCCCTGGCCGCTACCCACCCGAGCCGGGCGAGGAGGACCGCTCGCAGCGCAGTGAGGGGTGCGGCCTTGGAGGGGCAGAGGCTGAACCGCCCTGCTCGCCGCGCATCCTCCCCGCCTCCGCCGCAGCGCCGGCCCCCGCCAGATTCCCGGCCGAGCGGCAGGAGGGAGGACGCCGACTCCGCTACAGGTGAGGGAAGCGGAAGCGGAGGCTGGCAGCCCTGCGGGGCCCGCACAGGAGGAACAAGGTCGAGATTACAGTCATTTCTTCTCCTTTTTCCGTCGGTCAGTTCCCCCCGATGTCGGGTGGAGGCGAGGAAGAGGCAGAGACGGCGGGAGGGTTGAGTCTTAGCGCAGCCTTTGTCCCACCCCTCGAGGCCGTCCTCCAGGCGCGCCCCGCTTCCCTCGCTTGCCCCCGGCCCGGCCACTCCCTCGCCGGCCCAAACAGTTGTTTACAACGGAATCCGGACGCTGGGCGTGAGTGGCGCTGAGTGCTAGGGGAGGTGATTCTCGCCGGCGCTGGACAGAGCTCTTTTCTTTTGCTGAAAGACCCTTTCTCCTGGGGAGTCTCTTGTGAGCAGCTTGGGCTCGGCTTGCGGCTCAGATAGACGGTCTTCACGGCAAGAGCGAGGGTCTTCTACCCCTCGGTTCCCTTTTTAGGCATAGCAGGGGGCTTGTTGAGTGAATGAGCACGCTGTACGCAGTTAAATGGTTCCTCGTTGCATCCTGTAGTCCTCTAATTATAGTTACCATTTGTGGGAAGCCTATTGTGCACCAGCTGTCGTTATGTACGCTCTGTCGTTTACACGTCCTCCAAACCCAAGAGGTAGGTAGCTGCATTTTACAGATGAGGAAGTTGAAGTTAACACTGCTAGTAAAGAGCCAGAATTGGAACCCAGCTATGTCTGAGACCAACGCCCATGCGTCCCGTTTAAACTGACATTAAAGAGATGACACAGCTATCAACAAATACTTAGTGGGTATCTGTTTGGAGGATATACTTATATGTGTGGAGCATACGTGGGGAATGTGGTTGGTCTGGCCCTTAAGAAGTTAAAAATCTAGGTGAAGAGTTTTTTAAAAAATAAGAACTTGTAATTTTACCATCTGACCCCAACCCATCTCTCCTTCTTCATCACCTGCTGCTTGTTCTTCTACTTATTTTCTTTTGCTTTCGCTTGTGCCCTTTGAGTGAAATGCTGCCCTTTGAGTGAAAGGCCCCCCTTTTCACCTCCAGATAGTTTTTTGTTTTTTGTTTTTGGCCACACAGCCTGGCTTGCCAGATCTTAGTTCCCCGACCAGGGATCGAACCCGTGTCCCCTGCAGTGGAAGTGCTGAGTCCTAACCACTGGACCGCCAGGGAATTCTCTCCAGATGGTTTTTAATTGGGTGAAATCCTACTCTTTTCAAAAAGACAAGCTCAAATGTCACCTTTTCTGGGAAGGTTATCTCAACCTCCTTCCAGGCAGAATTAGTTTCTCCCCCTGCTGTATTCCCCTAGTGATTTCATAATGCCATTAACGCTCAAGTTTCACTATATTTCCTTGTAAGAATGTCTCTCTCTCTCTCTAGACCATGCCTTTTCATCGTTCTATTCCTATTTAAATCAGGATATTTTGAATTGGATTTAAGGCAGTGATGAAAGCCAGATGTCTAATAACCATCCCTACAGGAGTTCAGAGAAAGGTGCAAACACTGGTGAGGTTGGAAAGTGACCTGGGAGGAGGTAGGCCATGAGCCGAATTTTACAAGGATGGGTTAGTTTACTAAACTTAGTATTAAAGACCTGGAAATCCTGATTTTCCTCCTTATTGCACAGAATGCGTTACTTCATCCTTCTGAGCTAATTCCCAGCATGTGAAGAGGATAAAATTAGACGTGTTTTTGTTGGTCCTTTCTCATAGAATATGCTGGTAATGTTATCTTTTGGGTCTTGGAGCATTTCCAGAGCCAGATAGGATTTAGGACAGAGGAGATGGGTGTCTGGAGTGGGTTGCTAGAAGGTAGAAGGGAACTACAGTAAAGCAACCTTCATATTAATAATACAGGCCTGAAATGTCAATTCCAATAACTTCATTCTGTTTAATGGGGGTATCTGATGTTCAGATAATTATATCAAGTGATTCTTCTCTTCTAATGTACAGAAGAGAGTCTGCCCAAACCTCCTGAAAATAGTCAACATTTCTTTTGATCCCTGGATTAACATCCAGGTGTGTAATAAAGTCTGTTAGTGCTTATGAAAATGTTTTGTGATCTCCAAGTGCTAATAGTACAAATGCTAATTATTTTCAGTATTATAAATGCAGAAAATGTTGTGTCTTTCTTTGCCCTTATTTGGAAACACATTAAGAATAGAGAACTCTAGGGGAAAAAAACTTGACAAAAACCATTTATAGTAATTAAGAGGTTACTATTCCAGGCCTTTATTAACCAGGCCCAAACCAGCGTGTTAAGTGTTACTCCTCTTCTAATCAGCAACTAAGACAATTAAAATCCCTCCCAACCACATACATTATGGTTGTCTGCAACTTCCTACTTTACTCACCATTTTTTCCTGCTGACTGGCAAGGAGTTAATAAAAATAATTTGCCCCACACGTTTTTCTTAAATGCTTCATGAGATTCTGTCTTCTGTTTGTCATCCCCAGGTGTTTTATCCACATAATAGGATCAGGGAACCAACTCCTCAGCCTAGTGTATATTTACTTCGAAGCCCGATGAAAAGCATTATTTCCAGAGTTTTCCTATCACTTCTCAGGACTGAAAGTAAAGAATTTAAGAATTGAATCACTCTTTGATTAAAATAGAAGCAGGCAATTTATAGTGTTACCTCCCAACAGTTTAAGGTCCTGTGTTCTCATGACATGGTACTCAGATTGGGACAGAGGTATTCGAACTTGTTACTCTCTGAGGTACAGGTCCATAAATTTGATAGTTACAAGTGTCATTTTACAGGTGATCTGTTTAATCATTGAAGTAGAATATTATAGCTGGATAAGATTTTAGCAAGCCCTTTGATTTTTACAGATGGGAAATCTGAAAGCCAAAGAAGTTAAATCATTTGTCCAGAGTCACACTGCTAGTTAGTGTCAGAGCAAGAACATTTTGGTTCATTTTCTTTTTCCCCCTAGGAAAGTGAATGAACTTAATTGAGAATGTCTGAAAACCTTGACAAGTCCAATATAAATGAAGAAGGAAAATCAAAATCAAATGATTCTGAGCAAGGCCTTGAAGATGCTGTGGAAGATTCTGATGAAGCTTTACAGAAAATAAAGTCGGGCTCTCCTAGCACCCAAAGAGTGCAAAGACCTCACTGTAAGCACATTTGACTTTGGTTAGAAGCAATATTTTCATTGTTTTCAGATGATATTTTTATTATGCTTCCTTGTACATGTGGCCTTGAACTAGGTTCTAATAATATGATAACATTGCCAATAATTAACATTTTAGCATTAGCAACTGACAGCCTAGTCACTTGTGGGTTTTCAATTGCATGAGAAATTAAAATTTTAGAATAATGTCCAGAATATTCCTGCTTTCCTCCAGCCTCAGTGACATTCCAGTTTGCCTGAAATGCTCTGAGAAATAGGAAGGTTGAGTGCAAATTGCAGCTTTAATTAAAAGAGTGTTTGAAAAGCCCAAGGCAGGTCCCAGCCAGGACTGTGCTTGTGCAGGTTGAAAAAAAAAGTTTTTGACTGTGAGTGAGTTCACCACACCCTAACTTCACTGCCTGGGGGCTTAGTTCCCACGAGGCTGAGGGGATTCACTTTGCTAACTGTGTGTGGTGAAGTCATTTCAGATCCCTGGCAGGGAGCAGGCTTCGTAGATGAAAGGGTGGCAGTTTCCGCATGCATTCCCAGCGGTTGCTCCAACTCATGTCTTTTATTAAGAACACTCAAGGTTTTTGAAGTGAGTGCAAAAATGAAAGTTTTAAGAGGGGGTGTCATAGTCTAAGAATGTTAGTGTTGATGTTATCTCTTTAAAGTATAGATGATCAGTAATCCTTCATATTTGGAAGAAGTACAAACATTTTGGGGTTTAAGGTGTGTTTCTTTTAAAATGATAAAAGCCCCTCCCAGGTAATTTATTAGTCAACAAAGTATTCTTATAGCAAACATTGGTGGACCCCATTTTATTGTGGTTTATTATCACATAGATTTTGATCAGTATACTGCTAGGTAGGTCAAATTGTGTTCAGGGAAGGAAACATGCTGTTAATAACAGCCTATCATGCATGTGTTAGGCCTTGTCTCCAATATGTACAGTTAGAAACCATCTGTTTTCTCGTTTTTAAAATGAGGAAAATACACGTTATCTCTTAGGGTCGTTGTAAAGTTTAAATGAATTCATGTAAAGCCCTTAGAACAGTGCTTGGCACATAATAAATGCTCAGTAAACATTAGTTGTTAATACTACTGCTACTAACATGTCATCTGTTACATTTATTTACTTATTATAAAAAAAAAATTTTTTTTTTTTGGCCGCATCACACGCCTTGTGGGATTTTAGTTTCCCGACCAGGGATTGAACCCACACCCTGCGCAGTGAAAGCGCAGAGTCCTAACCACTGGACTGCCAGGGAATTCCCCCATCTGTTGCATTTAAAGATACCGAGGACTGATAGCTGTAATGTGGCTGTCTATGGCCAATATGGTAGTTTTATCACTTGCAGTTTCTGGTAAAGAAGTACCTTTGGTTTAGATCTTCAGTTGTTCTTTGATTTATGTCCTTGTCTTTGGCATCCTGTCAGTTTGATGGCATGATTCCAAATTAATGTCAGGCCAACACTAGACTATCTGAAATTGTATATGGTTATGTCCTTAAGGCAACTTATCCTGGGACCCATGATCAAGAGTTGGGGAACCCAGGAGCAGTCAAAAAAGTGTATCAACATGTGTGTGTATGTGCATTTTTCTAGGAAGAAGGTCATGGAAGCTTTCATTAAATTCTCATAGAGATCGATATCAAAATGAGGTTTAAAATCAATGACCTAAAATATTGTTTCTGGCTTTCTTGCTCTTTCTCCTTGTAGTAATAGGTAGGTATAGGGCTGTGGACTCCAGTGGTAAAACTAAGACCCCATAGTCTGGGGACCAGGTCAGGAGACATCACTGCCTGCATAGAGCATAAATAAGAATTCATAAAATATGAAATTAGCTGTTTGCAGACATTTCTCCCAAACTGAATTTATAAGTAACCATAAAATCACATCTGGGATTCTACAAATTAAAAGCAAAAAGATAGCCTTTAGCCTTGCAAACTATAATACAGAGTAATGTTTTAAGGGTAGAACTGCTATTGGTAACTGTGATACTGTGATTTATAATAGGAAATACATGTTTGGTTTTTGTCCTGTTCCTGGCACAGAGCTGCTAAACTATTGGAATTTCCTAAGTGATGAGAGCTAGAAAGATGGCTTTTGTTATGCTGACTTGGAAAGCACCTAGGTAACCTAACCAAAGGATGGCAGCTTGTTTGCCAGGGGACTCAACCTTGTGATTAGAGGGTTGGAACTTTCAGTCCCACCCACGCACCCCCCACCTCTGGGGAGGAGGGTGGAGCTGGAGGTTGTATCAGTTGCCAATGGCCAATTATTTAATCAAGTTTGCCTATGTAATGAAGCCTGCATAAAAACCCAGAAGGATGGGGTTCAGGGAGCTCTGGGTTGGTGAAGACGTGGAGGTGCTGGGAGAGTGGCACACTGCTTCCCCATACCTTGCCCTATGCACCTCTTCCATCTGGCTGTTTCTGAGTTACATCCTTTTATAATAAACCAGTAATCTAGTATGTAAAATGTTTCTGTGACTTCCATGAGCTGCTCTAGCGAATTAATTGAACGCAAAGAGAGGTTATTGGAACTTCCCATCCATAGCCAGTCTGTCAGAAGCAGAGGTGACTTGCTACTTACTAGCCATGTCATTTTGGTTACTTAACCTCTCTATGCCTATTTCTTTATCTGAATGGGGACAATAGTAATTCACTGTTAGTTCAAAACTAGTTCATGTTACTAGGACTGTTAGAGGATTAAATGAGATACTATTTGTAAAGCATTTTAGAACGGTGCCTGGTTCATAGGAAGCAAAATAATGTGTTTGTTTAAAACAAATAGACTTATTTTGATAACATTTAACATCAGTTTATGGTAAAAACTCTCAGCAAATAAAGAAGAGAACATCCACAAAATATAAAAGGACATTTAGAGACTCTTACAGTTAACATCATACTCAATGGTGAAAGAATGAATGTTTCTCCCTGTAAGTTTGAGAACAAGACAAGGATATTTACTCTCATTACTTCTAATTAAAACTGAACTGGAGATCCCAGCCAGGCAATAAAAATAAATAAAAGGTATCCAGTTAGGGGGAAAAAAAAAAAGTGACAATCTGTACTTGGGACTGTTGTCTGAAGTGGGGGTGGGGGCAGGGGGCACAGTCTTGTAGGACTGAGCCCTTAACCTGTGGAATCTGATGCTGTCTCCAGGTAGATAGTGTCAGAATTGAGTTGAACTGTACGACACCCGTCTGGTGTCAGAGAATTGCTTGGTGGTGTGGGGAAAAAACCTTCACCCCACTTCCCCTGCATGTAATGGAATTTGGGTTCAGAACTTTTAGTAACAGATACAGAATGTAGAAAAAGGTCAACATCATCATTCCTCTGGTTCTGACCAGTCTGGGGTCTCAGCATGCAGTTACCATCCTCCACCGGGGTGGGGGCCTTAGTTCCTGCAGAACTCAAAGATATGTATCACATTGTTACGCATATCTTACTAAATTACTGAGATCTGTTCAAGAGCAAGCACTGTGGCCAGGCTTACATCACAGAGTGGCTTAGGTCAAAAATGGCTTCTTGGGACTTCCCTGGTGGCGCAGTGGTTGAGAGTCTGCCTGCCAATGCAGGGCACACGGGTTCGAGTCCTGGTCCAGGAGGATCCCACGTGCCGCGGAGCACCTAAGCCCGTGCGCACCTAGAGCCCATGCTCCATAACGAGAGAGGCCACCGCAATGAGAGGCTCGCGCACCGCGATGAAGAGTGGCCCCCGCTTGCCGCAACTAGAGAAAGCCCTCGCACAGCAACGAAGCCCCAACGCAGCCAAAATAAATAAACTTATAAAAAAAAAAATGGCTTCTTATGTCAAGAGAGTCATGCCTGGTTCTTCTTCTCTGGAGACCACCTACCCTATCTGCTTACAGTACTTGGGGACTATGCAGACATCCTGTTTCTGCTTAAACTTCAACTCACTGATTTTAGCCTTTGCCAATGATCTTGCCTGCACCAATATTACCCTTTTATTCTAATGGTGATTTTTTAAAATTGAAGTATAGTTGATTTACAATATTGTGTTAGTTTCCGGTGTATAGCAAAATGATTCAGTTATGTGTATATATATATATATTTTTTCAGATTATTTTCCTTTATACATTATCACAAGATATTGAATATAGTTCTCTGTGCTATACGGTAAATCCTTGTTGCTTATTTTATGTATAATAGTTTGTATCTGTTAATTCCATACTCCTAACTTATCCCTACCCCTCTCCCTTTCCCTTTTGGTAACCATAAGTTTGTTTTTCTGTGTCTCTGAGTCTGTTTCTGTTTTGTATACAGACTCATTTGTATCATTTTATTTTTTTGGAGTTTTTTTTAATATACTTTTTAAAAAAAATTTATTTATTTATTTATTTTTGGCTGCATTGGCTCTTTGTTGCTGTGCTTGGGCTTTCTCTAGTTGCGGTGAGCGGGGGCTACTCTTCGTTGTGGTGTGTGGGCTTCTCATTGTGGTGGCCTCTCTTGTTGCGGAGCATGGGATCTAGGTGCGCGGGCTTCAGTAGTTGTGACTTGCAGGCTCTAGAGAGCAGGCTTAGTAGCTGTGACGCACGGGCCCAGTTGCTCCGCAGCATGTGGGATCTTCCCCGACCAGGGCTCGAACCCCTGTCCCCTGCATTGGCAGGCAATTCTTAACCAGTGCACCACCAGGGAAGTCCCTTTAATATACTTTAATTCTCTGCTCACAATGCACCTTTTGCTCTAGCATTTAATCACCTAGTTGATCAGTAAAAGTTGCCATATTCAGATGAAAAACATCAATTGTTATTCCAGTTAATATTTCCCATTTAGCATTTTAGTTTATTAAATCAGGTCCTTATGAAATTCATTAGATAGATGCGTGACACCGAGTTCTTACCTTTCTAAAGTGCAAGACCAGACTGAATTATGGTGTCCCTATATTTAGTTAATCAGTCAGTGTTGATTGAGTGCACACTGTGTAGCGGGAGTCCAGCAGTGAACCAGGCACACATGTTCTCTGTCCTCCTAGAGCTTGCAATCTAGTGAGGAAGATACTGTAACAAACCATTTCCACACAGTGTAATATGTTCAATAGATAAGCTTTACCCCTTGCTTCACTGTACTCAGTCTATAGTATAGCTCTTTGGGTGACATTTGCCATCTGCCCTCAATAAATGTCCATCCACTTGTGTGACTGGAAGCATCTCTTAGAGTGTGTAGACTTTTCCGGTCCCAGAACCCCTTAGTGAAGAAAGGTGAGAGTAAGCCATTCTGAATTAGACCTTCATTTTATTTTGGAATCTGTTTGCCAGGCTCCCAAAGGGCATGTTTAACTTAATGAGGTTTTCAGTTTCTGTAACAGAGCGTCAGTGCACAAATGCTGTAACAATTTAGCGACAGTTTTTTAAAATATTTATTTATTTTTGGCTGCGTTGGGTCTTTGTTGCTGCGCACGGGCTTTCTCTAGTTGCAGCGAGCGGGGGCTACTCTTCATTACAGTGCGCAGGCTTCTCACTGCGGTCACTTCTCTTGTTGCGGAACATGAGCTCTAGGCACGCAGGCTTCAGTAGTTGTGGCACGTGGGCTTCAGTAGTTGTGGCTCGCGGGCTTTAGAGCTCAGGCTCAGTAGCCGTGGTGCACGGGCTTAGTTGCTCCATGGCATGTGGGATCTTCCTGGACCAGGGCTCAAACCCGTGTCCCCTGCGTTGGCAGGCGGATTCTTAACCACTGCGCCACCAGGGAAGTCCCTACTGTACAGTCTTTTGTATCTGACTCTTTCACTAGGGATAATGCTTTTAGGATTCATCCATGGTTTTGCATGTGTCAGTAGTTTGTTCCTTTTTTATTGCTGAGTAGTATTACATGGTATAGTTATACTACAGTTGTTTGTCCATTCTTTTACTGACACTTGGATTAGTTCCAGGTTTTGAATGTTATGAAGAAAGCTGCTATGAACATTTGAGTACAAGTCTTTACATGGCCATATGTTTTCAGTTTTCTTGGGTAAAGACCTAGGAATGGGGTTGCTGGGTCATGTGGTAAGTGTATGTATGTTTTACTTGATAAGAAACTGAGAGACTGTTTTCCAAAGTGACGCAGCATGCGGGATCTTTTTTTTTTTAGTTGTGGCATGTGGACTTCTTAGTTGTGGCATGCGGACTCTTAGTTGTGGCATACATGCGAGATCTAGTTCCCCAACCAGGGATTGAACCCGGGCCCCCTGCATTGGGAACAGAGTCTTGAACCTGCTGGACCACCAGGGAAGTCCCTCATTTTCGTAATAGAGTCTTCCACAGAGCAAAAGTTTTGACTTTTGGTAAAGTTTAATTTATCAGTTTTTTCTCTTACATTTTAAGCTTTTTGTATCCTATCTAAGAAATTCTGTGTAATCCAAGATCGCAAAGATTTTTGTCTGTGTTTTCTCTTAGAAGTCTTACAGTTTTAGCTTTTATATTTAGGTCTGCAGTTCATTTTGAGTTAGTTTTTATTTATCATGTGAGGTAAGGGTTGAGGGTCATTCTATTATTTATAGATTTCTAATTGTTCCAGCACTATTTGATAAAAAAACTAATCTTGCCTTATTGACCACAAATATACATATGTATGTGTGTGCACCAGTCTATTTTTGGATCCTCTGCTCTGTTCAGTTCGTCTATATGTCTGTCCTCATGCCAGACACACACTGTCTTGATTATTAGCATTATAGTAAGTCTTGAAATCACTTAGTATAAGTCCTCCAACTTTATTCTTCTTTTTCAAAATAGTTTTGGCTTTTCTAGGTCCTGTGCATTTCCATACAAATTTTAGAATCAGTCTGGCAATTTCAACAAAAACTTTGCTGGGATTTTGATTGGGATTGCATTTTATCAGTAGATCATTTGGTAGAAATTGACATCTAAATAATACTGAGAATTGAAAAGATCTGTTGGGCCTTGATTTTAGATATTTATTGCATTTTACCAGTATCCACAAAGCTGATATTCTTTATTAATTTTATTAATATTCTCTGGAAATGCTGAAAAAAATTTTGTGAGTTTCCTCAACTTCCCCTTATGTGAGTAAATAAAGATTTTTACCAGACGGAATATGACCAGCTCTTAGATTTGATTCCTTTTTCTGGTGAGCAAAAGAAAAAAGTAAAAGAAGAGGGAAAATAACTTTTCACTAACCTAGGAAGATCTTTACAACTATTAAACCCGGTGTAAACCAGTGGCATTTTTATCTCATTTTAAGCCCAGATCTTATCACCATTACATAAAATTAATATAATCATCTTCTAGGCCAGTGCTTTTCAAAGTGTGATTTCTGAAACCATCAGTATCAGCTGGAGTCTTATGAGAGATGCAGTTCTCCAGCCCCACCCAGACAGGCTAAATCAGAACCCTGAGAGGGGGCCCAGCAATCTGTCTTCATAAGCCTTCCCTGTGATTCTGATATAAGCTAAAGACCTGCTATCATGGACTTCTATAAAAAAGCAAACAAAATAACCCAGCTTTATTGAGATATAACTGATAAACCAAAAATGCAAGTATTTAATCATAGACTTTTTAAAAGTAGGAATTACCCTTTGTTCCTTGGCTTAGAACACCTGGGGAGATTGGTGAGAACTTTTTTTATGGAAGATAAATCTCAAACTTTATCAAAAGAAAGCGAAGAACAGAGACCAGTTATGAGGCTATTGCCACAGTTGACACAGAAGTAAAATCTGCAGGACCTGGATAGCAGCGCAGTGGAAAGGGAGAAGTCAGAGATGACTCTGAGGTTTTTGATTCAGTGAGCCTGCATTCTACAAATTCTTGTGTCACACACTCTAATTTGTTCCTTTGTCAACTTCAGAATTCTTATATTGTCCTAGTATCCTGTACAGGGTAGTGGTTTTAGCACTGTTTAAACAGCACCTGTCTCAAGGCTATTTTAATTTGGGGAGACTCGTTCAAGGCACAGTGCTAACGATGGAGCAAAATGTAAACTGCTGATGGGAACAAAAGAGAAGATCCTAAATCTGGTGTCTTTTTTCCATTTAGGGTAGACAGGAGGCATAGGGATTAGAAAATAAACTCTCAGCTTGCTGGGAAGGTGATAATCAGTAACTTTAAAAAGTTTTTCTAAGTCTTAGTTTACTGTAGTCATTTTCCATTGACCAGTTTTGGCAAAAAAAAAAAAAAAAAGATGTTTTGAGTATTGTAAATGATCTGTGCTTTTAGGATTCTAGGTTAAAAGAAAAAAAAGAATATGAAATAGGTAAAATTCTATTTGAAATTGCCAGAATATTTTCATAAGTAAAGGGATAACTGAAATTATTAGCTGGTACCAGAACCACTACCTTCTCCTTAATTTAATAGAAATCCTAATCTAGAGGAACAGACCTCTTACACTGGGTTTTTGTTATAGCTAGTCCTCCTCGATTCGTGACAGTAGAAGAACTTCTAGAGACAGCAAAAGGAGTCACTAACATGACCATAGCCCATGAAATTGTCATAAATGGAGACTTTCGGATTAAACCAGTTGAATTACCAGAAGACAGGTAAGGTGGTTACTGAGTTATCTTGTTTGGTAGAACAAAGCCATTTCCCAGTTCTGGAAATGTTTCCTTCACTTGATGTCAATATATTCTAATATATTTTTCCTTTCGTATGTTGGTAAAATATATTCCTTATCCTGGGAATTACTAGAGTTCGATAGTAGATCTCAGGACCACTGATCCTTGACAATGTAATAAAAGGTCTGGAAACCTCCTGTGGAAGTCTTGCGTGTCAGCTTCTTCCCACTCCATAGGGTTTAGCTGCCTCCTCTTGTGTGTTCATTGCACTGTCTCCTTCATTTCTTCTTTGTAACTATCACATTTTACTGTAGTTGTTGGTTTACTTGCATTCTTCACCAGATTGTAAACTCCTTAGAGACAAGGACTATGCTTTATTCTCTATCCCTACCTAGTGCCTGGCACATATCATATTGAATCTAAAATTCTGTTGATTGTAAGGTGCACCTTTTAAAGATGGATTGTCGCAAGAAGGAAAAAACATTGCCCGTTATAATTGTGAAAGTACCATGAAAAAAATCGGGATTCTGTTGACAAAGGAGGAGCGATGGCTGCTGGGTCAGCAAGCTATAGTGTCTCCCGCATGAGGCTTCTGAATATGACTTGACAAACATTTCTTATATGTTCTGCAAGGATAGTACTTTTTCACATTAATCATGAAGAATTAATTACTTGTTTTGCTCTCATGACATAAAGACTGGTTTTCCTGAAATGCTATATATAAGTTGTTATATCAGTAGTTTGGTACCTAATTAAACAGTTGTCCAATATGTCACATGGGAATAGGATAATTTTAGGAAACAAACTTAAAGTTTAAAGTCTTAAACTACTTAATCATAAACATCTTAGGAAACTTGCTGGTATCGGGGAACTTAAATTAACAGATCTGAACTTTCCAGTATTCTTTTTATCATATGGCACTGTTATGGGCTGTTATTTGGACTAACGTCACCTGTCAAATCAGTTAAAAGTTATTCTTTCCAATGAGGTACTCATTGAAATAAATCACTAACTAAAAATAAGTATGTGATTGGTTTAGGTATATCTGGGAAATCTTTCCCTCATCCAAATAATTTAAAAAAATTTTCTTACCCTAAACCTGTAGAATTTGTGCTTTTGAAAGTAGTTTGAGGCAATAATATTTTATTTGCTTTTGCTTTTTTTTCCATTTGCCTCCAGCTTGGAGAAGAAAGTAAAGGATATTGTACATAAAGCTTTTTGGGATTGCTTGAGTGTCCAGTTAAGTGAAGACCCCCCAACTTATGACCGGGCCATCAAGCTTGTTGGTGAGATTAAAGAGGTGAGGCGAAGAGCAAGTCGTGGTGCTTTCTTCGTGTGTTAGGAGTATTTATTCAACCTCTCTGTGTTACTGTGCCAGAAGGCTTTAATGATATTGAAGGATAAGGATTTTAAATTGCTTGCTGAAATGTGGATTTAGGGTATTTGTGGCTTACTGCCCTTTAAAAATTTTCAAAGAAGCTGTGATAACCTGAGGGCATTACTCTTCTAAATGAAAAGAAGGTTCATATTTTTGAAAACAGAATTATTTAAAGAAAACAAGTTATTTTATAAAATATAGATAATTTATAAAAATTTTAATAAACACCTTCAATAAATAATGACCAAAAAAGCGATTCAGTCTTTGGGATAGAGAAGGCATTAAGTGAAAGGTAGAACTGTTTTTGTAACACCTTTAGCAACAGTTTTCCAAAGAAGTAATGTGTCTGTGGAAATTGCCATCTGTCGTTAGCTCACAGGCACACACTAATTAATGTGGGGTTTTTTTTTTTTTTCACTTTTAACAGTTTTTTCTTACTGCGTCCAGTTGATTGCTACCTAGAGCTTAAATGGAAGCTTAAATAGCTAGTCTAAATGATTTGTAAACATGTTTTTCTGTCGATTTGTTGAATAAGAGGTTAAAATGTGTGCACCATTACGATAACAGTTGGTAAGCCCTTATTGGAATAATTGTAAATTCCTTTACATATAATCAAAAATGGCTTCTGACTAGGAAGCTTTGATTAAACTTGGCTGTGCTCTCTTGTAGACACTCTTATCTTTCTTGCTGCCTGGTCACACTAGACTGAGAAACCAGATAACAGAAGTCTTGGATCTGGATCTGATAAAGCAGGAGGCAGAGAATGGGGCCCTGGACATTTCCAAGCTGGCAGAATTCATTATTGGCATGATGGGGACACTGTGCGCACCTGTTCGAGATGAGGAAGTGAAGAAACTAAAGGACCTTAAGGAAATAGTGCCCCTTTTCAGGTATGGGCACTGTGTTAATCACCTTCAGGGCACCTAAAATACAGAGCCTATTTTCAGAGTTAGACTTCCTCAAGTGTAGGTATTCATGAATTAAAAAAAAAAAAAAATTAAAAAGCAAATATTTTGCTGTGCTCACTTTGGCAGCACATATACTAAAATTGTAACCATGCAGAGATTAGCGTGGCCCCTGCGCAAGGATGACTCGCAAGTTCGTGAAGCGTTCTGTATTTTTTAAAAATAATGATTATGATAAGAAAAGGAGGGAGGGATGGAATGAAGGGAGGGAAGAGAAAGGGAAGGCTGAAAGGAAGGAAGGAAGGGGAAAAAGACAGTGAACTTGAGACTCTGGGTGAGGTTATAGTCTGTATACTCTTTAACTGGTTGAAGGCAGGTCAAGGTAAAGACTGATAATTAGCATATGTTTTAAAAATGTTAAAATTCAAATCCGTTTTTTACTAAAATCAATATAAATCCAATGAAACAAAAAAGCATGAAATATTTTTAAAAAAGCAAACATTTTGTAAACTGTAGAAAAGGAGAAAGAAGGAAAAAATTCACCCATAATTTTACCACACAAAGGCACAATCACTATTGTCATATTGATATATAAATTTTTTTAAGTTTTTTTTTGCCTCAGCATTTTATTTTGAAAAATTACAAACCTACAGAAAAGTTGCAAAAACAATACAATCAACACTCATACAACCCTTACATAGATCCACCAGTTTTTAACATTTAGTCAGTTTGCTTTATCTTTTTATATATACACTGAGTATGTGCACATTGAGTATGTACGTATGTATGTATATTTTTTCCCCTGAACCTTCTGATGGTTAATGTCAGATATTATGACATTTCACCCTTAACTATTTCAGCAACTACTTCCTAAGAATGTGGATATTCTCCCACATAATCAAAATACAACCAGGACATTCAAGAAATTTAACATTAATATAATCCTATTAACTAACGTTTAGTCCATGTTAACTTCCTTTAGTCTTTTGAATGTTTATTTTTAAATGTATACAATTGTGATCAAATTTATATAATTTATATGCTAATATCGGCAAAGGATTGACATGATGCTGCCTGAGAATTTGACGTTTGGTTAACTGCTTAACTGTTTTCCTGTAAACAGATGAAGGTGTTATGTATCAAAATACTACTAGGTAACATTGCTTATGGGGAAAATGACCTCTAACTGGTAAATTGCATCTAGACAGAAAGAAATGATAATGAACTATAAATACTCGATGGCACATCATACTTGATGCTTCCGTGAGTGGGGAAACTTTTATAACTGGGCATGCCCCCCATAGAGACCCTAGAAGGCATGCTGTGGAGATTATGAGCTTTTAAGTCAGGGTGCTCCCACATTTCTGAGTTGTCTATTCATGACTGTATTGTAACTCTTCTTGAAGAGGAGTGCTTGGTGCCGCCCCGTTGGCAAGCTGTGTGAATAGATGGTGCCAAACCTGTGGCTTATTGTCGTCTTGTGAGTCTGACTTCAGCTGAACCAAAGAAGACTTCCCGGTGGGCACTGCAAGCCTGACTTTTTTTTGTTAACATTACACCCTAATTATTTCACTTATTTTTTCATTGAAAGTATCATTGAGATAATTATATATTCACATGGAGTTGTAAGAAATAATACAGTACACTTTATCCAGCTTCTCCAAGTGGTGACATCGCAAAACTATCAGAACCAGGGTGTTGACACTGATACAGTCCACTGATCTCTTTTAGATTTCCTGTATACACATGTATATGTTTATGTATAGTAACTTTTATACAATTTTATCACCTAAGTTCGAATATCCACCACCACACTCAAGATACTGAACAAGTTCCAACACCACAAGGATCTCTTGCATTGCCCTTTTATAACCAACTTACATTACGTTACTTTTTTAAACTCTCCATAAGCATTTTCAGTGGCTGCAAAATATTCATTCACATAGATATGATTAACTGTTTCTCTGTTAAGATGGACAATTAGATTATGTATAGTTATTTAGTATTTAACCCTGCAGTGCACATCTCTGCACAAAACTTTTTTCTTTATTTTAGGTTATTTCCTAAAGATAGGTTCTTAAAATGGGATTACTGTGTCAGAGGATGTGAACAGTTTTAAGACTCATTGCATGTTACCAAGTTGCTTTCCAAAAGTTTTATAAGTAAAAAAAGTTTAATCTCTAGCCTTCTTGATATCATTATGCTGTCAATGTTCATTACATAGAAAAATGCCCTTCATTGTCAGGTTCCCTCAGGGTTTAGAGAGAGCATGTTGCAAAGACTGCCTAAATATAGTTATTGATTTGTTCATTCATTCAACAAGCTCTTACCTCTTATGTGCTAGGCACGGTGCTAGACATTAGAAATAATATAGTCGGTAAGAGCTCAAAATCAGCCAAGTTAAATGAGGAATTCCTTGGAAGAGAGTCCTCTGGGGAAATAGCTGGTAGCAAACTCAACCTAACTCAGATTCCTACTGGAAAGAGAAGGGACTGGGGAAAGTGGTAACCTGGGAGTATACACCCTATCTGAAGGAGGCCACGGTGGCCGCTTAGTGCCAGCCGACTGTAGTCGTGATGGAGTTTGGGCCCGGGTTGCCAGATCTTTTGATTTTTCAAGAGAAGCTAGAAATCCTGGCTTTTAAAAACACTGTGAGCATAAAACATGATTGTGGGTTACTTCCAGTCAGTGGTCTGCCACTTGGCAGTCTCCAATAGTCTCTGGTTTCCAGTAGGTGGATTTAGGGGACTGTTGGGAATGCTCAAAGGAGAGGCAGAACACCCTCCAGAAAGTGGGCTGCCCCACGCATTTGGGAGAGGGACAGAGTGGCAGGCTGAGGGGCCCTGAGTTGTTCCTCAGATGTGTATCCTTTCCCATACATATCACCTTATGTGTGGGTGAATTTATTCTGTCATACGATGTTCAGTCAGTCCCAAAGGGCATCAGGGGACTGGGAGGACATTTGATCCTGTTCTTACCTCTGTGTAGGACTACACCTAAACCTGCACCTTGGGTTCTTATCCACCTTCTGCAAGTAGGTCACTTAGCAGCTCCCGACCTCTGGTAAGAGTGCTGCTGGTATGTGACAGGCATGGTATGGAAGGCATCCTCGGCATTGGGTCACGTCTGCCCATCGGTTACATTCAGAGTGTGAACTAGCAATTATGCCATGAGAGCTAGAGCATAAAACCTGCCGTGAACATGTTAACCTGTGTGAGCATGGAGACCAGGTGGTGAACTCTCTGCTCTTAACCTCCGGTCTGGGGCCGTCCTTCCTTTGCGGCCGCCAAGAGCGCTGACCCAGAGCCAAAGAATGAGCTCTGGGCCTGACAGGCAGTGGGGGAAGTGATGTTTGCCTAGGGGCAAGGGTGGGACAGAGAGCAGCTTAAAAATTTGCAGTCCTTTCTTCTAAATTTGTTTTTTTTAATCTGCGTTCTCATGGCTTCTCCAACTTTTCTTGCCACCCTTTCTGAGATTAAAAAACTGTCTCAAATCAGCTCACTTCATTTTTTTTAACAGCAGTGTTTACTTTTACAAGTGCCCAGTGATAAATCCTTTTATCTCTTTCAGGGCAATTTTTTCCGTGTTGGACCTAATGAAAGTGGACATGGCAAACTTTGCTGTCAGTAGCATTAGGCCACATCTCATGCAGCAGTCAGTTGAATATGAAAGGAAGCAGTTTCAAGAGTTTTTGGAGAAGCAGCCAAGTATGTTTAATGTTTTGTGGTGCCTGTTCGTTGTCTGTGTTTTTTCATTTTAGTGGCTGTAGCTTGCCGCATAATGATATTTTCAAAACAAAATGAGAATTTAGTATGAGAGTGAAACCATGCACCTCAGATTGGGACTTGAACCCACGTGCTGGGACTCAAACCCAGCCAAAACCCACGGTCTTCCAACTGAGATCACACACTTGGTTTCAGGACTTAATGAAGCTCAGGTTCTTGATATCTCATCGCAGAAAGAATTCAGTGAGAGACAAAGTGATGGGTAAGAAGTGGATTTATTTAGAGAGAAACACTCTGCAGACAGAGTATGGGCCATCTCAGAAGGTGAGAAAGCACCAGGGTATGGGGTTGTCAGTTTTTATAGGGGTGGGTAATTTATAGGCTAATGAGTGGGAGGAGTATTCCAGCTATTTCAGGAAGGGGCGGTGACTTCCAGGAATTGGGCCACCACCTACTTTTTGATCCTTATGGTTGGCCTTGGAACTGTCATGGCACCTGTGGATGTGTCATTTAGCTTGCTGATGTGTATACTGAGGCACAAGGTCTAGTGGAAGTGTCCGCCATCTTGGGCCCATTTGGTTCTAGTCAGTTTATGTCATGTCCTCGGGCTATGTCGTTCTTTCAAAGGTTGTGCCCTGCCCCCTTCCCTCCTGTTTCAGGAGTAGTCTAATTTGAAGACAGAAAAGCACAAGATGTTAGGCCCTGAAAACTTAGTTGACAAGCAAGAGAACTATAAGCAGGAGAGGAGAACAGAAATTTAAAAAAAGAAGTCCTAAATTAAATGGGTTTTTATGAAGACACCAGTTTGAGGTGAATTGTATACTTGGCCTTGGTTTTAAAAACATGACAAACTTCTTAGGACTCTTTAGCTCACTTTTCTCCCCTCTATGAGGTACGTCAAGAAATTTCACTTTGCTTCTCTTCTATATGCATAAATCTTCTGGTTTTGTACCCAGAAAAAGTCTCATTTTTATGAACCTCTCAGATGACTGCAGGAAACAGATAAATTAGAATCCAAACTATGTTTCATTTCTAGGGTGCTTTTTTGGTCTCTGCACTGGCAGCTGATGTTCTAAGTGAATTGCAGTCTTCAGTTCCAATTTATTACGAGTTCCGTTTAGCCTCTAAGTTTGTGGGTCACAAGATGAAAATGGCAGTCTCTGGATAGATTGTGTTGCCTGACCAGAATCAGGTCAGCAGTTGCTCATCCAGCCCCAGGCAGAGAAGTTGGAACTGGTCCTGAGGGCCAGGAGGAGTCAAGAAAGGGCAGAGTTGAAGGAGCAGTACTAGAAGATTGGTTAGTGTTTACTGTGTACTAGGCTTGTGTCAAGGGTGTACCTGTGTTGCCATAGGTGACCTCATAGTAAGCCTATGAGGTAGGCACTATTTTTTAAACCAGTTTTACAGATGTGGTAAGAGATTTTGAGAGGTTTTTTTTTTTATTTTGGCTGTGCCAGGCGGCATGCAGGATCTTAGTTCCCTGACCAGGGATCAAACCTGTGCCCCCTGCATTGGGAGCTCAGAGTCTTAACCACTGGACCGCCAGGGAAGTCCCCAGATTTTGAGATTTTTGATCAGAATTGATGACCACACAGCTCCCTTTCTCAACCGGTATTTTACTGCCCCTCAGGAGAAACCAGGGTTGCAGTTTACAGGCTGAAGAGCCTTTGTAGGAGGGCCAGGTGCGGACAGCCGGGGCCCAGGCGCTGAGCTGGTCCGAGTCTAGTGCTTATCTCTCACGGCATGAAAGCCGAGGTTTTCCAGAGCTGGCCGCCTACAGAATGCTGTCTGCAGAGGCTGAAGGGAGAACGAAGCTCGGAACCAAGAGCTCGGCGTGATCAGCATGTGGGCAGAACCAGAGGTGTGTCCTGTTGCAGCAGTGAAGAGTGGACTCCAGCCGTGCCCTCGGCTGCCCGTTTTGTTTTAAGGTGGCCGCCACTGGCAGGGCTGCCACCTATTCCAGGCCCTGTCAGAGGGGTGTTTGCTCAGACACTGTGGACAGAAACCTCATCTTCTCTCTCTCGTGTCCCTCAGAGTCCCTGGTGCGTTATTCAGCTTAGAAAAGTAGGGGAAGCATGCTGGCGGATGAAAGACAATTGAGGTTCCCCCCACCCCCTGCAGTGCTCCAAACACTGCACAGTATGCGTCAAACACGGGACAGAACTTACCCCTCCCCGCCACCGCAAGGCTGAAAGTAAACCAGATTGATACGAGACTAAGATCTAGACAAGGACAAGCCTCATCTTCAGTGTGGAGGATACTTTACACTGGGAAACTCTAGTCAGTGTCTCATCCCATCTGTCTCTGGGCAAGAATTTTTGCATCTCACTGAGCTGGAGCTATCAGAGCTTCCAGCCACGTATCATGCAGGAGTGGCCAGGGTAGGAGAGAAGAGAGTGGAGGTCTGTCGAACATCCGAGGTGGCATTTATATCCACTGTCGTGGTTAGTCCTCACAGCAGCCAGTGAGGTGGTGGTGGACATTTCTTTGTATTAAGAATCTTGATAGTCAGACTGACTATGACGTATCTAAGAACACTCAGCTGGTAACTGGCAATCTTGTGACGTGAACCGAGGCCTATTTGATTCCAAAGTCCGTACTTTATACTTTACCACAGTTCCAGGATGATCTTCCCTAAAGTAATTCTGGGAAGCATCCATCCAGAGCGTTCCAGTAATGTTCGAAGCCTTGCTTTTCACAGATTCTCTGGACTTTGTCACCCAGTGGCTGGAAGAAGCCGCAGATGACCTTATGAATCAGAAGTGTAGAAATGCCCTGCCGGCTGTGGGAGAGGCCTCTGGCTCTGGGGACGGTCCCGGGCCAGATCCTGTTGCTGTCCAGAATTATGCATACCTGAAGCTTCTGAAGTGGGACCACCTCCACAGACCTTTCCCTGAAGTAGGTGCTCCAGAGCAGTCTGACTGCTCATTTCTTTTTTGTGCTGCTGAACTTTAAAAAAAATAATAGTTACAATTCACATACCAGAAAAATCTCCCTTATAAGTTGTATAATTCACTGGTTTTTAGTACATTCACAGAGTTACGCTTCCATTACCACTGTTTAATTTCAGAACATTTCCGTCACCCAGAAAGAAGCCCTGTACCCATTAGCGGTCACAACCCTCCCCCCACCCCCTGGCAACCATTAATCTTCTTTATGTCTCTATGGATTTGGCCTATTCTGGACTTTTCGTTTAAACGGAATCATGCAATATTGGCCATTTGTGTCTGGCTTCTTAGCATGAAGTCCATCCATGTTGTAGCATAAATCAGTACTTCATTCTTTTTAAGTCTTTTTTATTGTGTTAAAATATACACAACATAAAATGTACCATTTTTAAGTGTACAGTTTAGTGGCACTAAGTACGTTCACATGACTCTGCGGCCATCACAGCCACCCATTCATGGAACAGACTGGAACCCAGTACCCTTTAAACACTAACTCCTCATTCTTCCCTCCCCCGGTTCCTCTGTGTTTCTGAACCTGACTACTTTAGCTACCTCATGTGAGTGAAATCACACAGTATTTGTCCTTTTGTGACTCGCTTATTTCACTTAGTATAATATCTTCAAGGTTCATCCACGATGTTGTTTGTGGCAGCATTTCTTTTCAAGGCTGAATAATATTCCATTGTATGGCTATACCCCATTTTGCTTTATTCATTCATCAGTTGATGGACAACTGATGGGCTACTTTTGGGCTGTTGTGAATTGTGCTGCTCTGAATATTTGTGTACAAGTTTTTGTGTGGCCATGTGTTCTCAGTTCTCTTGGGTATGTACCTAGGATTAGAATTGCTGGGTCACGTGGTGACTCTTAAGTTTAACATTCTAAGGAACTGCCAGACTATTTTCCAAAGTGCCTGCCTCATTTTACAGTCCCACCAGCAGTGTATGGGGCTTCTAATTTGTGCTGCCGAGCTTCTGTCCTGTTTTTACTCATCTTGATGAAAACCCTAACAGTGACGGTGCTTTTCAGTTTTATCTAAAGAAACTTCTTCCCCTTCCATGCAGAGCAATATACATATTTTTAAATTTATTTATTTATTTTATTTATTTAATTTTGGCTGCGTTGTGTCTTTGTTGCTGCGTGCGGGCTTTCTCTAGCTGTGGCTCGCGGGCTTTAGGCACGTGGGCTTCAGTAGTTGTGGTACACGGGCTTCGTTGCTCCGCGGCATGTGGGATCTTCCCGGACCAGGGCTTGAACCCGTGTCCCCTGCATTGGCAGGCGGATTCCTAACCACTGCGCCACCAGGGAAGCCCAGAGCAATATTTTTTTGCTTTGTATGTTTTTCGTAGTAAGTGCTTCTAACTGCAGGAGTCCTTTAAGGAGATGACTAACGGGGGATCCCCCCAGCAAATAGCTGGCTTGGCGTCTAGACTCCCCCTCTTTTTTAAGGGCACTCAGGCTTCTTATCTCTAGCCTCAGATCCTGCTACTTCTCTAAGTTTCTTTCTCAGTTCCTTATTTTTCTTTTTGAGATGTTGTGAGCCTAAGGTTTCACCTCTTGCCTCTGAGTTCCCTGTTTTGTGCCAGAGCAGGCTCTAAAGGGGGTATTGAAGTGGGGATGGGGAGCTTCCTTCCTGCAGAGTGACATGCTCTCTTCTCTCTCCTGCAGACATTTCTCTTAAAAAATAGACGTGGGGGACTTCCCTGGTGGCACAGTGGTTGAGAATCTGCCTGCCAATGCAGGGGACATGGGTTCGAGCCCTGGTCTGGGAAGATCCCACATGCCGCGGAGCGGCTAGGCCCGTGAGCCACAACTACTGAGCCTGCGCGTCTGGAGCCTGTGCTCCGCAACAAGAGAGGCCGCGATAGTGAGAGGCCCGCGCACCGCGATGAAGAGTGGCCCCCGCTTGCTGCAACTAGAGAAAGCCCTCGCACAGAAACGAAGACCCAACACAGCCATAAATAAATAAATAAATAAATAAACCCGAAGTTTAAAAAAAAAAAAAAAGATGTAACACTCAAGATTTAAGCTTTAAAAAAAAAAAAAAAAGCCTTGGGGAAAATGGTGTTTTCACTGGGGACAGATGTCTACTCTCAGAATTGATCCTTGGAAATCCTTTGCGTCCTAAACCCAAGTACGGCATACTGCTAGGAGGCCACAAAGCAAGGATGCTGCCCTGTAACAAAATGAAGTCAAAAAAGAGACTGGTAAAGCCTCTCTGTTTAACAATAGAGGAGTCTCCCTTCAAAGATGGTTTTTACTTCTTAGGGAGAATTCTGGGCTAAGGCTCCACATTGTTAATGTCTTGATTTGGTGTGTCAATTTCGTACAGCAAGACTGGTCCTTAAAGTTTATTTGATTAATCTGTAAAAACTCAGATCAGAAGTCATATCTCCTCAGCCTTTCCACTTCCCTTTACCTCACCCCACACAGGGGACTTTGGCCTGGCAGGGCCTGGGCCTGTCTGTAACACAGGGACGCCGTCATGGAAATTCACTCACTGACTACTTTCCAGGTGTTATCTGTCATTCCTACTTTTTCTACTTATCGTTCATTTTTCTCCTTATCGTTCATTTTTCTCTTTCTTTATTCACGCCCCAGTTCTTGAGAGCCTCCTTTGTGCTGGATACTGAGGGGGATACTGAGGTGAATAAGTGTATTTCTCCCCTCCTTCCCTCCTGTGCCCTGGATGGGGTGGCTGGTTGTCTGGTTGGCCCAGGACTGGGAATGGGAGTGGGGAGGGGGTAGTGTTCACAGGCCTTGGGAGTTTCAGTTTTTAAACCAGGCCACGCCCGGAAAAACTGGGATGAGTTGGCCCCCTGTGTACCTCATTACTCTTTCCCGTCTAATGATGTAATTCCTATTTATTGAGTGCTGGCTCTGCCAGCCACTTTATTATTATCTTTCTTTTTTTAATACATTTATTTATTTATTTGTTTATGGCTGCGTTGGGTCTTCATTGCTGCACGCGGGCTTTCTCTAATTGTGGCGAGCAGAGGCTGCTCTTCATTGTGGTGCGCGGGCTTCTCACTGCGGTGGCTTCTCGTTGTGGAGCACGGGCTCTAGAGCACGCGGGCTTCAGTAGGTGCCGCGCGTGGGCTCAGTAGTTGTGGCTCCTGGGCTCTAGAGCGCAGGCTCAGTAGTTGTGGCTCATGGGCTTAGTTGCTCCATGGCCTGTAGGATCTTCCTGGACCAGGGATCGAACCCGTGTCCCCAGCATTGGCAGGCAGATTCTCAACCACTGCGCCACCAGGGAAGTCCCAGCCACTTTATATACATGGTCTTTTTTCATCTTTCTTTCTTTTTAATTTTTATTGGAATATAATTGATTTACAGTGTTGTGTTAACTTTCTGCTGTACAGCAAAGTGAATCAGTTATACATGTACATATATCTACTCTTTTTTAGATTCTTTTCCCATATAGGTCATTACAGAGTATTGAGTAGCGTTCCCTGTGCTATGCAGTAGGTCCTTAATAGTTATCTATTTTATATAGAGTGTATATTGTCAATCCCAGTCTCCCAACTTATCCCTCTCCCTTTTTTTCATCTTTAAAACAGCACTGTGAAGGAGGAATCCCCATTTTGCCTAGGGCTCAGAGAGTTGAAGAAACCTGCATGAGGTTGTGCTGCTATTAAATGATGAAGTCTGGGTTTACACCCAGTCTGGCTCATGTTGTACTGCAGCCTTCCTAAGGGAGAGGGGCGCTGTGGTGGAAGAATTCACACCTGACTCCCTTATGGCCGGCTCTGAAAGGACTAGAAAATCCTCAGGGGAACTTCAGAGGCCTCCGTATGGGCTGCGGCCCCACTGCCCTCTGCCGGTCACAGCCCGAACCTGCAGCTCAGGATGATTTCTGTTTTATTCATTGCAGACAGTTTTGATGGACCTTTCTCGCTTCCAAGAGTTCCAGCTCCAGCTGGAGCAGCTGACCGTCCTGGGGGCCGTATTGCTGGTCACGTTCAGCATGGCAGCCCCAGGAATTTCCAGCCAGGCCGACTTCGCTGAGAAACTCAAGATGATTGTGAAGATTCTGCTCACAGATATGCATCTGCCGTAAGTGACGGAGAGCTGTGGCGACCAGGGCCTTCAACAGATGGTGGGAGGCAGCGGGGGGCAGGGAGCAGACTGAGGCGGGGGTCTGCGGTGTAAGGCAGAATCGGGGAAACTCGCCAGAGACTGAGGAAACCTGGCAGTGCAGCGCAGGATTTACTCAGGGTCACACGGTCAAGGTTAGAGTCCGCTCCAGGGCTGATTAGCGAGGCTCTAGGACAGTGGCTTTCAAATGTTTGTGACCAGGACGCATAGTGAGAAATTCACCTTCTGTGGTTACGGTGCATACTTGGACACACATGTAACTGCAATAAAAACTTGACAAAGTGAAACTTACCCAACTGTCCTTAATACTTCCTGATATTTCTATTCTATTCTTGTTCCATTAAAAAGAAAAAAAATACTGGTTGCTACCCAGTGAATTGCTTTCATAATCAACTAATAGTTTGGTCAACACAGTCCTAGGGAAAGGTCAAATAAGAAACAAGCTGCATTCCTCCAGAGTGTGTGAATGTGATTAAAGTTTTCTGCCCTTTGCACACTCCTCATAGACATTTTGTACTGAGTGTAAATGGATTATTTATCAACCAGCACCAATCCACACTTGTGTGAGGGCAAGTGCTTCTGCAGTGAAATCAGATTAGGTGATTTACGTGGTTTCCAGCATATAGAATATTTTTGAATGTTTCTAAGTAAACCTGTATCTGACAACGTCCACCTCAGAGGATTCTTCAAGTGGAATGTCCCCAAACCTTCTCCTCCTCCTTACAAAGTGGAGGAATTGGCTGCTGAGTTTGCACACAGCCTGCATGTGTTCAGTGCGATGAGGGGCGTGTCCACGAGTTGTGACCTGGGGCTCAACAGTCTTGACTCAGGCCTGCAGGGTGTTTGCTGAGGCGAGGCCTGGCCTGAGGCCCTTGCACAGGTGTAGCCCTGGGCTGTCACCTAGGTCCCCCTCCAGTAAAACTGCTCTGTCAAAGCTACTGAGGAGGAGGGCCTGTCCGGCGCTTCCTTGGGAGGCCAGCCCTGCCTTGTCCACCCTGGCGCCAGCAGCAAGTCCTGGGGCTCTCACATTTGCTCCCACTCATTCTACTGTACACAGCCTCTAGATCCAGGACCAAGGCAATTGCCTTCTCAGACAACGCCCACCAGCACAAGGGCTCTCCACAGAGAATCCAGGGGAGCCCAGGAGCCCCAGGGAATCGAGGTGTGAATTTTAACTTTTAGATTTCAATTTTATTTGTTCTTTGAAAGTCGTTAATACACTGTGTTTCAAAAGCCTAAAGGGACAAAGTAGTATCCAATGAAAAGTTTCTCTCCCACTCCGTCCCATGGCTACCACATTTCTGGTTTCTGGTGTGTTGCTCCAGAGGTGTCCAAGGTAGTCCTAAGTCAGTTCCAGGGTTATTTCACCACTCAGATGCTAGCAAGAAGTTAGCTTTTAGATTGTTAGACCAGGCATAACCTGAGCCCTCCCCTTGCCACTGTTCTTTCTGGCAGAGAGAGACGGGTAGAGAGACAAAGTCCCCTGAGTTGGATGGATGCAGTCTGAGGGGTTCGGGGCAGGGAAGAGGCACAGTTTTCCCCTTGAACCCATCAGTCTGTGAATTGGTCGCTGTGACTCTCCCCAAGCGGGGGCTGGGAGGGGGGGGTGGATGTGCACTTTGTTGATGGGCCCTTTCTTCACTGGCTTCTCCTTCCCTTCTCTGCTCAAGCTCCTTCCATCTGGAGGATGCCCTGACTACTGTTGGGGAGAAAGTCTGCCTGGAGGTGAGCAGCTGCCTTTCCCTGTGCGGGTTCAGCCCCCTCACCACGGACAAGGAGGCCGTGCTCAAGGGCCAGATCCAGGCCGTGGCCAGTCCTGACAACCCCATCCGCAGGATCGTGGGTACGTTTGGGCGAAGGCGGGACCAGGGATATGCCTGTGATGGGCTGGCAGACAGGCCCCTCTGCGGACATCTAGAAGGGTTTGATGGATTACGAGTGCCAGTGAGTGAAGAGAGAGTGATTATTCACCATAGTGCAATCAGGGCGACCCGAAGCTTTGGCCAAGTGACTAGGCAGCCATCACTGTCCTGAGGGCTCTGGCTTTGCAATCACCGGTCTTGGTTCAGAACCCTGCTCCGTCCAGCACTGTGAGGTGGCGGGAAACAATATATTGGTCTCTGCCCCTGGCTCCTGGCACAGAGCTCCTGAAACTCTGGTAGTTTCCTCAGTGGTAAGAGCGCTAGGGGCATCTTTTGTTCTGGTGTTTGGTCTTTGACCTTGGCTCCTGACCCGGAGCTCCTACATCCTTTGGAGTTTCCTGGGTGCTGGGAGTGTCTTGCGTTCTGAGTAGGTGACTCTTGATGGGCTCCTGGGTGGGGGCTGGTCACCCGAAAGACCAAGCCATGATTAGAAGCTTGGAACTTTCAGCCCCGCCCTCCATCCTCCAGAGAGAGGAGAGGGGCTAGAAATGCCTACATGATGAAACCTTCACAGAAGTCCCAGAAGTACAAGGTTTGGAGAGCTTCTGGTTTGCTGAACACATCCGTGTAGTGGACGGGTGGTGCGCCCCAGCTCTGCGAGAACAGAAGCTCTTGCCCTCGGGACTTTCGCCGACCTCACCCTATGTATGGCTTCTTCCGACTCTTCATTTGTATCCTTTATCAGATCCTTTATTATTTAATAAACTGGTAAACCTAAGTAAGCGTTTCCCTGAGTTCTGTGAGCTATTCTAGCAAATCATCAAAATCCAAGGGAGAGGACGTCATGGCAACCTCCGATTTGTAGTCAAGTCAGAAGTTGTGGATGACCTGGGGGCCTCCTCCTTGTGATTGGCTTCTGAAGTCAGGGGCAGTCTCGTGGACCTGAGCCCTTAACCTGTGGGATCTGAGGCTATCTCCACGTAGTGTCAGAACTGAGTAAAATTGTAGGACGCCCAGCTGGGGTCACAGAGAATTGCTTGGCGTGGGGACCCTTCTCCCCCGGATCTGGAGTCAGAAGCGTTTTGAATGTGGTAGTGGCGCGAGGGTAAGGGAGAAGCATAGCTGTAGTACAAGGCTAGGACGGGTTTTCTTTACAAGCACTTACTGTGTAGCTTGAGCAAGTGACGTGATATTTGAGTTTCATCATCTCTAAAAAGGGGGTAATACCAACACCTGCAGGGTTGCTGAGAGGACTGCAGGTGATAAGATATGTAAGGTGCTTAAGCAGAACCTGGCAGCACATAGGGAGGACTCACTAACGAGTTGCAGCTATTAAAAATATTACTCCAGACTTCCCTGGCGGTCCAGTGGTTAAGACTCTGCACTTCCAGTGCAGGGGGCATATATATATATATATAACTCTGCTATATGAGCTGTTACTTTCCATCATCACTGGTTGATTCTGTTCACTACATCTAATATTTAATTTTTACATCTAATACATCTAATATTTAATTTTTTTAATTATTGTCATTTAATTAATTGTAAAGTCCTTCCTTAACTTCTTTATGAACTCAGATAGATGTTCATCTTATAAATAATGAAAAGTTAGCAGGCTTCAGGCAAAAGCAGAATGATCTGTGGTTATCAGATTCTAGGTTGGAGTAGAGGCTGAACCAGTGACATGGGTGTGCTTCTAATACCATGACTTTTTTTTATTTCATCCCAGGCCCGCGTTAGTCACAGTTTCATCTTCAGGTCCCTCAGGAGGACCCTCCTGATGCTGCAGGGCCCTCGGACTGTCGAGCTCATTGTTGTCAACCGGGGTGGGGATGTGGGGAAGTGCTGCGAAGAGACCACTGGCTACTAAGCTGCTCCCTTAGTCCTGTCATCTAGGTTGTTTAGTCACAGCCAGTTAAGTGTGTTACTGGACTCCAAAGGATGTAAGTCAGTTGCACCTGAGAAGGTTCCCTAGGGCATGAGGTGGGTGTGAAGTTTGAAAACGCTTATTTAATATAAATGCCGCTATTGCTTTTGTAATAAAATCTGCAAGGTGCGGCTTGCACACACACTTTTTTGGCAGCTGAGGGTACACAGGAAAGTGCAAAAATATCATAGCAGGGGGTGGGCTAAAGAACCATCAAACTAAATGATTCCTCAGAGTAGGACAAGTTGCCCACAACTCCATGGCCTTCATTGCAGGCTTTGGAGAAGGAGGCTTAGGCTTCTTTCATGTGGGCTTATGGGAAAATCTAGATCACAAGCCAATAGTGCTGGAGTCTTCTTTTTTTTTTTTTTAAAGTGCTTAGTTAATTAATTTATTTATTTATTATTTATTTTTGGCTGTGTTGGGTCTTCGTTTCTGTGCAAGGGCTTTCTCTAGTTGTGGCAAGCGGGGGCCACTCTTCATCGCGGTGCGCGGGCCTCTCACTGTCGCGGCCTCTCTTGTTGCGGAGCACAGGCTCCAGACACACAGGCTCAGTAGTTGTGGCTCACGGGCCCAGTTGCTCCGCGGCATGTGGGATCTTCCCAGACCAGGGCTCGAACCCGTGTCCCCTGCATTGGCAGGCAGATTCTCAACCACTGCGCCACCAGGGAAGCCCAAGAGTCTTCTTTTTTTTAAATAAATTTATTTATTTATTTATTTTTGGCTGTATTGGGTCTTCGTTGTTGCGCACGGGCTTTCTCTAGTTGCGGCGAGGGGGGGCTACTCTTTGTTGTGGTGCGCGGGCTTCTCCTTGCGGTGGCATCTCTTGTTGGGGAGCACAGGCTCTAGGCGCGCGGGCTTCAGTAGTTGTGGCTCGTGGGCTTAGTTGCTCCGCAGCATGTGGGATCTTCCCAGACCAGGGCTCGAACCCGTGTCCCCTGCATTGGCAGGCAGATTCTTAACCACTGTGCCACCAGGGTAGTCCCTTTCTCTTCTTTTTTGAACTTGCATTTCCTGCTTTATTTTTCCTCCCACTTTTTATATGATCTTAAACAATGGCTAATGTTGGTCTCAGTGTGCCTTGCTCTTCTGAGAGCAGAACCTGGCAGCACCCTAATCTCCCCTTAATCGTTCATACATTTATCCTTGCTTTCCAAGTGTATTTTGGGCTTTGCCTGGTGGCCAGGCCTCATGGCAGGCACTGTGCTGGGTGCTGGGGAGAGAATGATGAATAAGATGAGCATGGTCCCACCCCGTGGAGCGGACCAGCTTTGTGGCGGTGGGGGGGTGGGTACAGTACAAATGGGATGAATGTTCAGACGTGGGAGGTGCCTCAGGATGGTCAGGGAAGACTTTCCCGAAAAGGTGATGTTTAAGCTGAAAACTGAAGCATAAATAGAAGCTTGTAAAGTCACCCTGACCAAGAAGCAAACAACTGCATTCTTTTCTATCGCAGATTCCCGAGTCCTGACCTTCTTAGAAACCTACCTTGTCTCCAGTCATCAGAAGCCATTGCCCACAGCCCCAGGGGGATTAGGTCCCGTTCAAACAGAGCTGGAGGAAGTTGCCATTAAGTTCGTGCGCCTGGTCAACTATAACAAGATGGTCTTCAGTCCCTACTATGATGCGATCCTCAGTAAGATCCTTGTCAGACCCTAACGCCTCTGCTCCCTACAGCAGCAGTGTTACCCACTGGACCTGTTCTCAGCTGTAGTGTTGCTTTGGAAAATGGCTGCTTAGTACATTTCTGTTTAACAGCACTGATGCCAAAAGGAAGAATATTGTGTATCACTGTTGAAAAGACTTGTTGAAAAATGTACCTAATTCTGTTTTGAGGGTTTGTGTTTATGAGTGCAAGTTTACAAATCAGAGAAGCTTTTTGTTATCGTTAGTTTTGTAGGTAGCACTCAGCTTTTAACGGGTGGATTGCCGTGTGTCTCCACTCACACCCTATCGTGATCGTAGCTGCCCCGTCTCTCCCAGGAGCCTGGGACCTCTTCGTGCCATCTGGCTCGTTTTTCTTTCAGACACCCAGGAGTATCTGACAGCCACCCCAGAGTGAACAGAACCAGGCCGTGATGCGTTTAGACCCTTGCCCCTCTCCTGCCCAGCCCAGCCCTCCTCCTTCCAGGTATTTTGTGTTGGAAGGACTTTATATAGTCTTACTGCCTCCACACACCTCCCGCACCCACTATTTATTGCTTTCTCCCTGCCTGGGCTACCCGGAGCCCCAGAACCCTTTTGTTCTAGAGGAGAGTTATTTGATTTTAAAAAGCTTACTTGTTTGTACAAAATTACTTCTGAGCCTGGATGATAGCAGTTGTGGGATCTAGAGAAAGGGAAATTCTGTGACTTTCATGCTTTGAAAGTCAAGGAGGAATATTTTTTTAAATATATGTTAGTGTAATATATAGAAGAGGACAGATGTCTAAAGTTTTTACTGAAAAGTTCACTCTGATACAATACATAGATGTATTGATTGGATTCGAATTCCAGCATTCGATTTAAGTGTTTTCAGGTAAAATAGCGGTAGCTTACTTATTTCTTGGATAACGAAGTTATAGGAAATCCCTGGTATTTATTGAGGAACTTCAGTGACCAGAATTCCTGACATATCCTGTGACTGAAAGGGTAGCTTGGCTCTCACAGGTGACCTGTTCTGTTAAAAAAAATAAAATGTGCGCACGTGCCTGTGTGTATTTTAGACAGGGACGTTTTGTTAGAAACAGAGCCATGAAGTTGTTGGGCGATCTCCAGTTGCCAGAATCATGCAAGGAATCCCTTCATTCAAGCTGATGAGGGCTGGGGTGGAGCTGGGGACAGCGTTGGGGAAACATCCACCCTGTACACTGTGTAGTGATGTGAGGCTTCAAGAGGAGTGAAGGTTATACTGGGAATGTGATTTCTGCAAGTATTTGCTTCTAATATTTTTACTTGCAGTCAGAAATGTATGCTGGGTTATGGGGTCAGAGGTCATATTAATAAAGTTTAGGCTGAAGGACAAATCCTCCAAGGTTTCAAAGAACAAAATCACATCTTTTGTAGCTTATTCAATGAGGTCACCTCTGGAATTGTTTCTGGAGATAAGGCTGCTGTGGCAGCTGTGCTCACTGGTTGTAGAGTATGAGGTTCCAGGGGGCAGCACTCTTGCTTGCCTCAGCCTCAGTGTTTGGGTCCCTCCTCCGCATCCAAGGATGCCGGAGAGGAGTGTTACCCTCACAGATGCAGGGTGGGTCACCAGCTCCTGCAGCCATTTTCCCTAAATCTCAAAGTTTCTTCATTTTGCTTTCTTTTGTAAGAGTTAACTCTTAGGTGGTTTTTTTCTTTCTTTTCCCTCATGGGTTCTTACATAGACAGAGTGAAGTTTGAACAGTTTGAAATCTTGATGCGTATATAACAGGGAGCTTCACAGACTCCTGTGGCCCCCACTACCTCAGTGTCCACTGGTGGAATTCTACAGAAGCCAGAATGAAGATGGCAAAGTTCAGAATCACAATATTCATATTGAATCGTTTTGTTGTTGCTCTTTGAAGATAAGTGAGCTAGTTTTCTTCCTGGAGTCTCATAGGATTATCACTAAGGGCCAGGAAAATTCATTTAGTTCATTTAGTCACTCAGGAAATATTTGCTAAGCATCTACTTAGAACTCCCCCCTACGGCTCTCCCTCCAAGACAAAAATACCTTTGGCGTATAAATTATCCTTCAGAATTGAATTGGGTTATATACTGCATACTGATTGCATTTGATATGGTTTCCTGCCTAACAGGTTTGTGGACAACATGTCTTTTGTGGAAGTGCTAAGTTTATTTGGCACTAGTATTTCACTGTAGGTGGGTAGAACTGATTGCCTTGAGAGTTGGGTTGATATCAGCAGGTCAGTTAGATTTCTTTGATAGTCTCCTGAATGAATGAATGAATGAATGTCCAGAGCGGTAACTGCTGCCTTGTCAGCTCTCAACTGATTGGGTGGATAGTGGGTGGATTCTCACTCTACATATATATATTTTTTAATCTTATTCTAAAGCAAGCTGTAAAATGTGATTGTTTATGTAACCCTTTATAAATATACTTCAGGTAAGAGTTACACTGATATATCTTACTGATTAATGCAGTGGACAGGTGTATAGGAACTTTTTTCTCTGTGAAGAGAAGTTATTAAAAAGTTTGACTCAATAGGCACATAACGTGCACATACTGGCTGACAATTCTGAATGGATTATTTAGCAGTTCTGTTTTTGTGGCTTATTTTACTTTCTCCAAAGTCTTAAGATAGCTGGGAATGGAGCAGCCTACTTTCCTGGTGAATTTCAAAGGGAGGGAATAGGTGTTTGCTGTTTGATTTCCAGTGACATTTTGGCATGCCCTGATTTCTATGTATAACATTTGTATTTCTTTTAATTTTGAGGCAGGGTGGTAGAGTGGAAAGACTGGGAGCTGTCAAGAAACCAGAGTTTTGATCCCATTTCTGTTATGTGATTAGCTCGAGCAAATCAGGACCCATTTCCAATACCTATAAAATGAAAGGACTGGATTTGACCTTACAAGCGCCTTTCCAAGTCTGACATTCTGTAGTAAATCTGACTGGAATAACTTAAGTAGACTGCAGTAGGATTGTGCAGAAAGTTCCTGATTTAGAGGAAGATCTGGGTTGAGTTTTTCCTCTGTTGCCTTCTTGCAAGGTCATGTGATGTTGGGCTAATTATTCTTCCTTGGGCTCCGTATTTTCACCCATAAAATGAGCATACTCCTAACTCACACTTCCCGTGAGGATTAAATTTGATAATGGATGTTAGAATGCTTTGTACATGCAAAAGGACTATGAATGACTTTATTAGCAACAAAGGAGAGCATATAACCCTCTGCCTGTAGGTGCATATCTGTTATCATGACAGATTCGACTGTTGGTGCCCAACCTCCCTTCAGTCAAGCACATTTTACAGGCCTGTAGGGAAGGTTTTCCTCCTGTCCTGTCCCAAGACTGTTATTTTCTTTTACCATCTCTTCTGTGCTAGAGCTGCAATCTTACTTTTCTCATCTGCTGCCGTTCACTCCACCCCAGTGGTTTCTCCCCATTTCCACCTCTATATCATTTGAAGTAAATGAATGCATGAATGAACAAATGAGTGGATGACTGAATGGTAGTGGATGATGGGCTATGAAACTCATGTTAAAAGGCACTATCTCATTGAAAACATAATCTAAATAAAGAATTACAATGATGTTTGCAATTGTGTATTTATATTGGGTTTTATATTGTATACCTATTTTAATGGATTGCCTTTTTATTCACAGTATTCAAAGCAGTTCATGGGATGGGGTAGGGGAAAACCTTTAGGCCTAAAAGCCTCTATTAACCTATCAAATGTTCACTGACACTTTCAGAAAAAGCTAGAAGTGTCAGAAACCTGAACAGGCAGAATTTTACTTAAAACTGCCCCTAGTGTGGGTTTCTGTCATACTGTGTTGCCTTCTGAACTAATCTATAGGCCTGATTTGATGGAATGTCACTTAATTTAGTAATCAGATGTGTCTGGAGTTGGTAGCAATAGTCAGATTTCACCATTATTGTGTTTGTTTTATCTGAACTAAACATTGAGAACCTTTAAGTGCAACTTCTGACTTAAAAGCAACCTTAAAATCGAAGTAACACTTTTTTTTTCCTTTCTAATTCTTGTTGCCTCTGCTTTTTAAAGTACTGTCTGCTGTAAGCTCGAAGCAGAAATTTGGTCAGGGCTCAGACGGGGAAGAAAATTTAGTAAACTGAATTGGTTTTTTGGACTTTTATTCCCAGACACTGGTAAGCTCACTTCTGTTGAATATTTAAGTTTTTACTTAAATTAGTAATATGGTACCTGAGTTTTGTTACTTGGTATGAATTACCTTTCAAGACTTCTGAAATTTTTATTAAATGAAATATAACTTCACTTGCTGAACGTCACAGTCAAGTAAGAACTACCAACTTTAATGAAGTTTGCTTTGGGAACTGAAATGTAAAAACCAAAATTTATGAGAAGCCCGCGCACCGCATCGAAGAGTAGCCCCCCGCTCGCCACAACTAGAGAAAGCCCACGTGCAGCAACGAAGACCCAGCGCAGCCAAAAATAAATAAATAAATAAATTTATTATTTTTTAAAAAAGCATATCCAATAGAGGATTATAAAATTACCAAATAAATTAATAATTATTGCCCAAGGTCAATATGTTGACAAAAGTGGTATATTTTTTCATTCTTTTCCAGTGGTACAATTTGACCAGTTTTATATTTACTAGGTAGCTATAACCTTTTACTTTACTATGTGTGGCAACATAGATAAAACCTCTCGTTTGAAATTTAGTGCTAAAAGCCAGAGTTTGACTGATTTTTGTTTAGGAAGCATTTATGGTCCTTAAATTTTATCCAGTTCTAGAATTGTGGGGAGATGCTGTCATTGTTTTTATAAAGAGGAAAGATATGGATATCTTTTGGTAATTTCTCTGGGTCCAGCAATATGGATATATGAGAGTCCTTGGACATGTAGGACTGGCTATATATACCATGAGAGTCTACAGATAGATTTCCAAAAATAATTTCAGATTTCTAACATCATGCTACTTGTTCACTATGTTTACAAAAGGAATTATCAAACATTCAGACAAAATCATAATAAAAACTAAAAGTGTATATATATATATATATATATATATATATATATATATATATATCAGGTAGAACATTAGAAAATATTTTCTTAAGAAATAATCCTTTTTAAGTTTAAAGGTCATATAATTTCTAGGGGAAAAAGTCTTAGAAATAAATGTAGTAGGAGCAATTGTAATACACATAATGGCCTTAACAGTCCTTAGTAGCACTTTTCCCCAAGGTAGGTAGGGGTGTGCGTGTGTGTTTCCTTATTACAATGCTAAAAAAAAAAAAAAAGCATTTTCCATAATCAATCAATCACGTGGCTTTCTTTTGTCACATGGGAACACTGTTACAGACCATTACAGGTATTTGAAACCATTTTGTCTTCTTCAATACACTACCCAAAGATAGCACTTCAGGAAAGATTCCATATCTCTATATTTTAAAGTTTCTGCTATATGGTACTACTTATGCCTTTCAGATTGTTTTGTTGATAACCATGATATTAAAAAAACCCACACAGCTTGAAAATGATACTTCTTAGGAAGATAACAAAATCTGAAGTAGAGGCAGCTGACTTTGTTCTGAGGAAATTTTTCTCAGCTTTACTGGGAAAATACTGGAGACATATGCTGTGATCAACTTAGGTAAATATAACCTTGCTATGTATAAATTTATATAAGAAAGTGATTCAAGATAACCTTTTATTATAGGTTTTATAGAAATATTTGAAGCTGATATTTAATCACACTTGAATTCAAATTCTAAATTGTGTACCCATTATGCAAGATTGTCTCTTTATAGCCTTCCCACTTTTCCTCTTTCTTCCTTATTTTTTGCTTTTATTCTGAATCACAATCCTTAGGCTCAACTAGTTGTTGGTCTAGTTTTCTAGAAATGAGTCAAGAGGAGGTAACGTTGCTAAAAAAGAGCAAAACTTAATTCTTCTGGCTTCTTTTAATTTTTATGGTAAGTTTTTGCTCACTGTAGCTAGTTTTTGGTTACTCGGCTGTAGTTTCCTTTAATGCTGTCTTTGTTTAGCTGATGAAAAAAATGTTCTTGAACACTGAGCACTTTTTGAAATATATTTATGTGAGAGCAAGACAGTGAGTGGTTAAAGGAATTCCCACACTTATGTTGCTTTTAAGAGACATGAAAGATAAAATATCTCAATCTATCTCACTCAGATTTAATTTGGGAAAAATGCATTCATATTTGAACATTTCTAAAATGTTTAATTTGCTTCTTAAAAATGGATCCCTCATGTTTTCAAATAGTAGCAAAAAAGACCAGGAAAAGGACAACAGTTAAGTGTATATATAGTAAATACAGGATGACTTTTCCTTACATTGTTGACATTTATTTTTAAACAAACAGTATCGGCTAAATAACATAAGTAGCTATTTCAAATAAAATCTGAATGAAAGCAGCAGCAGGAGACATGACTTTTTTGAGATCCTTTTATTTTTTAAAGGATTGTTTTTTAAAATTTTAAACTACAAAACCGATTCCGTACATTCTGCCATAAATAAAACAAACAATAAGGCAGGACTCTACATAAGCAAACCAAGAACAGCTGTTGTTTTCAGAAAATGTGATAAAATGCTTTACAATCATAAGCCATCCAGTTTTTAAAATAAAACTGTTGAAAACCCACAAGTCTTCAAGTGGTACATACAAGACACCCTTGAAGCGGGAACAAAATGTGGTTCTGCCACTTTGTACTGTTCTCACATTTTTGAAAACCTAATTTTGCTTAGAGCATAGGTCTGTTCCAAATCCTAAAATTCACATAGGTTGGTTGGTTTTTCTCAAGAAGCATATGAATAGAGGCACCAATGACAATACAACTTTGTTTCCAAGAACTTTGTAACAAAGCATTGTCTCTTTTAAACATATGACTTAAGAGGCAAAAGGAATCCTGGATAGGAGTTTTCTTTCAGAGGCAGGTTCTGTGCCTGCTTCACCGAATTCGCTTCTGCTGCCTTGCTCTGTAAATGTCATGAACAGGGGGAACGACAGCTCCCTTTTCCTCATCTTCATCTGAATCTTCGTTGGGCCTTTTGACAGCCTTGGTGAGTACTGCATTACTTTCCACCGGGCCATTGCCTTCTACAGCTAGCTCTGGGGCTCCTCCAGTAATGATCCTCACAGCTTCTTCAACTGCTATTGAAGCAAAACAAAAAGGACTGTTGTTGGAGGATGTTTAAAAGTATGCGACTGCGAAGGAATATGTATGTACTACTTTGGATACTTTATAATTTTGTAGCCTCCTATTAGGAAATTCTGAGATAGTACTACTGATACTATTGAATAAATAGTTTAAAGACAAAAAAGCTGCTGTTAAAATTAATAAAATTATTTTCAGAAGCCAAACCTGATAGTGCATGTTCACATGAACAGAAAAGATAAGCTTTTTATGATGTTTTTCTTAGAAGAATAAGAACATCAACAAGCCTCTCTGTACCAAAGAGGGTCTGGATCACTCCTAGGTGTCACTGTACTTCTGCAAGATGGCTAGCTGGTTTTGGAAACTTCAGTGCCAAAGAATGACAGTCTCTCCCGCCTAGGAAACAGCAATGTGAATTCCACTCTAGAAATGGAGACTCATCACTTACTATTTGGTATCTTGCATCTTCGGAAAATTTCCATCAGTTCATCCACTTGTACAAAAGGACCCTATTTTGATACAAAGAAAATTTAATCCCCAATAATCTGACAAAAGAGCCCTACTTTGTATTTCCCATGATACAAGAGAAAAAGCACACAATTACTATAATTACCCATAGAGCAAATATCTATCATGAAAATAGTGAACAAACCTGGAAACAAATAGGAGGAGGGAGAAGTTTCATTAAAACAACTGCTGCAGGTGGTACTGGGAACACTCCACCCGGGACAGGGTGTAAGCCCGGAGCTGTAAAAGAAGAGTAGGAATCAAATGGGATGGAAGAGTTTCTACACATGTAATGAACTAACGTAAGTAATTTGTACATAAATTACTATGTACAGATAGTCTATGTTGCTTTGTTCTGGACATCTTAAAATGTTTTTAGTGCTTTATATGTTTGACCAAACTCAAGTGGGTGAGACAGTGAAAGCAGTCTCAACCCCATGGCCACTGGGAGGCAGAAAAGTAAACAAGTGACTTTGCATAAGGCAACCCAGGGGCTGAGCTAGTCAGTTTTTGTCACAAATCATGCCTAAGCCTCACAAGTCATTTTTTCAGCAATCCCATTTAAAGTCAGTTATACAGTAACATATTTAATCATAAGGGCCTTGTTCAAATAGAATCCAGAGAGGCTACTACCCATTAGTAAGTATAAACGATACCAAATAACATCACCAAAGTAAGTTTCCAGCTGTGCAGGTAATCTGTATGTAGCAGCATTTCTGAAAACTGTCTTAAGTATCACTGCCAAAATGGGTTACTGCAATCTGGATCAATGAGGTTTTGTTTTTTTCTTTTTTAAGACATTTTAAACTCATCTTGGTTCAAAGATTACAGCCAAACCACCTGTCATAGTGACCCTGAGTCTAATTATTAACCTACAATGGAAAGGTCACATTACTTTGCCCCCCACACCTCTCCAGTTAAACCAACAAACAAACTGAGGTCTCAGTACTGGATCTAAAGTCATGGCTTACGTGCTAAATGTCGTGGCTGAAATGGAATCATCTGCTGAGTGTCTGGTTTAGGGTATTCTGGTTTTCTATCCACTTCATCTTTCAGAACAGGCACTATAGAAGGAGCTACAACTGGGTCTGGAATTATAGCTGCTAGCTTAGCACGGGAGACATCCTGAAAATGCAGAACAGAAGAATCCTAAACCTGAAAAAGGGACTTATAGAGTATAACTGCAATTCTACAATCTTGAGGATACACTGTGAATAACTGGGTTAAAACCATAGAGAGAATGGAGAAAGATAAGCGAGAACTTCCATGATAGTAAAGGTTCTTAACAAGGAAAGCTAAAGGGCTGTAAAGACCAGTGTTAAGAATCATTAGACTCAGTGTCGCCAGGTGGGACATTTGTAGGATAGATACAAGCTTTTGTAGGTAATACATACCAGGTAGAGGTGGGGTAATTTGGAAGAAAATCTGCGGTTTTAGATATTTTCCTGATATCTCCCTTCCACTAAAATTGAACATCATCTACCAGGTTCTCTAAGTGAAGAAGCTGGATTAAGTAAGGTGCTGTTTCATGAAACCTAACATAAAGCTTATCATCACTTACATTAGTTCATAAGATTTTGCTAATGAAATGAAAAATTACTCCCAACATACTGTTATAGGGGAGAAGGAATGTTTGTTGAGCAACCACTATTTGTCAGTTTTTGCCATTTATTCCCTCTCTGAGGAGGCAAATAGTAACACCTCCATTTTATAGAAGGGGCTGACACTCAAAAGAAGTTCTGCTGTCTCCAATGTTAGATGGCTAAGAAGTAGAGAGAGGATTTGAGAGCACAGGCCTCTCTGACCTCACACCCATCCAGTCTTCTTTTCAGTGTCCCAGCAATGCCTGCCAGGGCCGAGAGCAACCTTCTGAGATATGTCAAAGGGAGCAACATGCTACCTATTAAAGAGGCCCTATCCCAGAGAAGTTCCTCTGCTACAGGTAACCAGTGTCAATCTGTCTAAAACCAAAAGAGCCTCTTTTGCCACCATCAAGGGATATAAGAGAATTTCATATTCTCAAAATTTGCTCATATGCATTTGGTGGCAAATCTAAATGAGTATGCCTACTGGGAATTACTTTTTTTTCTTTTTTTCCCTCTCTCACTTATGTGTGACACACAAAAGCATAATAATCCTTTCCAAATAAACAAAAGAACAGAAACAGAAATACAAGATGGAAAATTCATATTCAAGAAGTAGTTCTACTTAGATATTTTCATTAACTTCCTTAATTTCCATTTTCATCTTGGCAAAGTTGAAATAGCCTAAAAATTCCACATAATAGTCTTAAAATGTCTTTGGCTTTTCATTAAGAAGTAGTTAAACCAGAAGCAGAACCTGCTGATCCCTGAGCAGTAACCCCTTAGTTCAGAATAGGAACGTGGGGCTGGCACACAACTGGAGCTTCCATTAATGAAAAGGTCTGAAGTTTATTTTAATCTGGTTTAGCCAGTGAGACCCAGGCTAAAAGAGGGCAGTGAGGAAATACAGAATGATGGTGAGGAACATCCTAATGCTGGTTGGCTTAAGGGGACCAATCTAGGACTCTTGTGGATATAGCTTCCCTTTGGATTTCCATCTTAGTCTTTGTTCACATGACACAGAAAAATCAAGAAATGATAGAACAATGGTTTTCTCAGCAAGGGCTATTTCTAGGAGTGTGTAAACATTAATCTTTCCTCTTGGCCTGAATGAGTTCAGGTTCCAGATTTGTTTCCTTATGACTCAGTAGTCCAAACAGAAGAGTTCCATTCCTAGATAAGCTAATTTCCTAAAGGGCCCCACTGAAGGAGCCCTGTTTTAAAGATACAAATCCTTCAAGGAACTTTATGGATTTAATAAGCTATAATGTTTCTTCATTATATCTACAAAATATATAGCAGGAATTACTATATATGATCTCCTGTCAAAACACACACATCAGTCTTAAGAGCTATTAGAGAAAAACTAACCTAAGTGACATTCAGATTTTCTTTTGTTTTTCTTCCTTCACCCACCTCCTCCATCTGCCCACAAGACATAAGATATAACGCATTAACAATTTCCAGGAAAGAAAGTTTGTTAAATCTCATTTTAATTCTCATTTTGTTCAGTACTGTTGATACTCAATATTTCACAAACCCAAGGAAAATCCCTGAACTTTTTTGTATTCTGCAAATCTATTCTAAAGCTAGATTAATTTCTATTTCAGAATTTACTTTAGAGTGAAGTTTATCCATGAACTATTCTAAAACATTAGGAAAGTAAAGACACTACACACATCTTGAGCCCAAGTACATACCTTATACCCAAGCGCTTTTAGTTCACTTGCAGAGCAGGGATATAAATCCATGAACTTGTATCTATCTACCAGTAAAGCTGTTTCTTTGCCTTCATACTCTTCTTTGAATGCTGTAAACCGTCTTTTCTCCACTTTGAGTATACTAGCTAGATCACCAATATTACTTTCAAAAGCTAAAAATCGGGCCCAGATTTCTCTGTAAGAAAATAAATATCATCAATACTTTACTATTCTGGGTTTGGGGCTTAGAAAAAAGCTTTAAGTTCCCTTCCTCCCTTTTTTAAAAAAAAATTATACAAGTCTCTCTTTTTATATTATAAAGATTTCCAAACTTCAGAAAAAGAGTAGTATAATGAATACCTATATACCATAACCTAGATTTAATCATTATTAATACTTTGCCATATTTGCTTCATCTTGTTTTTGCTTAAGTATTTGAAAGTAAATTACAGTCATCATAACCCTTCACCCTAAATATTTTCATATTTAAGGCTTTCTTTTGAGTTTTTACTTATTTAGCATACCTTCCTATCCTTTGTGGCCAGTAAGAGAGACATTTACACTAGAGAGAGTAAACTCTAGGTGGAAGAGTTGAAAAAGGAACCTAGACAGATTTCCAGTTTCTCCTGAATGATGTGGCTTCACCATTTTGTAGTGGCATGAATTAAAATGTAGAATACATTCTTGGGGCAATGTATGAATAAAAATATATTTCGAAATCTAACATGCTCTCTATTTTTTCCCATTAATATGGATCGTTGGGGACAAATTTGTGCCTCACCACTTCTCTAACAGCCAAAATTAATTCTCTAAGACTCTACTTAAATGTCAATAAGGCTCATGCAGCTCAATATCAAAAACAAACAAACAACCCAGTCCAAAAATGGGCAGAAGACCTAAATAGACATTTCTCCAAAGAAGATATACAGATTGCCAACGAACACATGAAAGGATGCTCAACATCACTAATCATTAGAGAAATGCAAGTCAAAACTACAATGAGGGCTTCCCTAGTGGCACAGTGGTTAAGAATCCGCCTGCCAATGCAGGGGACACGGGCGTGAGCCCTGGTCCAGGAAGATCCCACATGCCGTGGAGCAACTAGGCCCGTGCGCCACAACTACTGAAGCTGTGCTCTAGAGCCCGTGAGCCACAAGTACTGAGCCCGCGTGCTTCAACTACTGAAGCCCGCACACCTAGAGCCCGTGCTCCGCAACAAGTAAGGCCACCGTAGTGAGAAGCCTGCGCATCGCAATGAAGAGTACACACAACTAGAGAAAGCCCACACGCAGCAACAAAGACCCAACACAGCCAAAAATAAATAATTTTAAAAAAATCTTTTTTTAAAAAAAGAAAGGCTATTCACTCTGTGAAATTTTGGTTCATACAACTCTTTAAAAAAAAAAATCTACAATGAGGTATCACCTCACACCGGTCAGAATGGCCATCATCAAAAAATCTACAAACAATAAATGCTGGAGAGGGTGTGGAGAAAAGGGAACCCTCCTGCACTGTTGGTGGGAATGTAAATTGATACAGCCACTATGGAGAACAGTATGGAGGTTCCTTAAAAAACTAAAAATAGAACTACCATATGACCCAGCAATCCCACTACTGGGCATATACCCTGAGAAAACCATAATTCAAAAAGAGTCATGAACCACAATGTTCATTGCAGCACTACTTATAATAGCCAGGACAAGGAAGCAACCTAAGTGTCCACTGACAGATGAATGGATAAAGAAGTTGTGGCACATATATACAATGGAATATTACTCAGCCATAAAAAGAAATGAAATTGAGTTATTTGTAGTGAGGTGGATGGACCTAGAGTCTGTCATACAGAGTGAAGTTAAGTCAGAAAGAGAAAAACAAATACCGTATGCTTACCATATATATGGAATCTAAAAAAAAAAAAGGTTCTGATGAACTTAGGGGCAGGATAGGAATAAAGACACAGATGTAGAGAATGGACTTGAGGACATGGGGAGGGGGAAGGGTAAGCTGGGACGAAGTGAGAGAGTGGCATGGACATATATACACTACCAAATGAAAAATAGATAGCTAGTGGGAAGCAGCCGCATAGCACAGGGATATCAGCTTGGTGCTTTGTGACCACCTAGAGGGGTCGGATAGGGAGCGTGGGAGGGAGACGCAAGAGGGAGGAGATATGGGGATATATGTATATGTATAGCTGATTTACTTTGTTATAAAGCAGAAACTAACACACCATTGTAAAGCAATTATACTCCAAAAAAGATGTTAAATAAATAAATAAATAAATAAATAAATGTATGTCAGTAAGCACCTTTGTACTAAAGTAATGCACTGAGTTCCTATTATATACTACGTAGAGGACTATCACAAAATTCCTATACTGGTAGACATTATTGCTACTTGACAAGAACGTAAGGATTGGCAAGGTGAGGAAATCTGCCCAAGGTGTAGTTGCCTGAGCTGGAATTTGAACCCAAGACTCCAAAGCCTTACTACTTTCTGTACCACTATACCATGTTACTTACTGTACCACTATACCATGTTGTTCCTCCTGTAAAACCGACAGAGTCAAAACCATAAATCAGGGATATAATTTGTCAAACAAATTTTCATTTTGTAAGAGTCTTTGCTCTCGAGTAAGAAGTAAAAATTTCAGAACTCTTCTCTAGTTTGTTCATATCAATTTCTAGGGATATATAGCAAGATATATTAAAATATTTAATAATAAATTGCTAAGGCATCTCTCAGTATGCAAAAATTTTTTTTAACAAATCTTAAACAGGTATGAAAATATGGCAAGGCAGGCATTTGTAAATTAAGCTTCAAAAGAGAAGGGAAATTTCTCCTGGAACGTATACTCACAACAAGCAAATGTTCATCCCATAGACCACAATTCAAATATTAGAACGCGACCAGTAAGTTTTCAAAATGGCTTACCCAGACTTCTCAGGTGGAAGACTTCCAGATGTTAAAACTCGTTCAAACAAAACTCGAGTATTATTGTCCTCTAGGATATTAAAGAAGATTTTAAATATTTTTAAAAATGCAGTTTTATAATTCAACAATGCATTATCTCATTTAATCCTCACAAAAATCCTATGCAGAGAGATCTAACTATTATCACACCTAATATTTATAGATGAGGAAGCTTGAGGTTCAAAAAGATGAAGTGAGTTGATGTGGCTCACAGTTATTGAGTAATAGAGCCATAACTAGAAGCCAGGTCTTTTTCCCTCTAGTTTAGCCCTCCTTCTATAGTATAGTGTAGTTGTAATGTCAAACAATTTATAACAGTGTGATATCTGAATCGGATATCTCATTTATGTTTAAATAATGAAAATTACATACCTGTTGACATTATAAGCATCAAACTATTGATATTTTTAAAATACACTGAATGTGGAGGATGACAAGCTCAAATTTAGATATTTGATTTTCTTATTTTGCTGCACCAAGACTACTCTATATTTAACTACTTTAAATTCTTATATAGGTACCATATCCAGATTGGTAGATAAATATGCAAATGGCAAATGAATAAGAATGGTCACCAGAGGCGGTTTAAAATTTAAGAGTCTTGGGAGGTCTGTAGCTGGAAGTGGAAAATGACACTTCTTGCTAAGCTCTAAGGGATCTATTAAAATTTAAGAATCTAGTAGTAAATTTACTAACACTCTTTGAACTGCATATTTTAAATGAGTGCATTTATGGTATATAAATTACGCCTCAATAAAACTGTTAAAAAAAAATCCAACAGAGTAGTTGGTTTTTACTGCTGCAGGGCAGTTACTCAGTTTTACTACATGTCCATAATATGCAAAGTCAAACCAAGAGATGACATGTATTGAACCAAAGAAGATGGCACCATATTCATGGCTTTTATCTTCAACTTAACATACTGTACTTAAAGAAATAAGTAAATCTTGCATTTTATTCTTTTAGCTTTATTCCAAGCTTTGCTCCAGACACACTTTTTGCCATTCCACATAACTTTCCACTGCTTATTACATGCTGTATTCTCCTGGAATAATGCATTTTCCTGTATCTTTAGGAAAACGATTGCTTATCCTTCAAGACCCATCTCATGCTGCCTTCTCTCACCCTCTAGAACAGTGCTATCCAATAATTTAAATTTGCTGCTAGCCACATTTAAAAGAATAAAAACAAACCAAAAACAAAAATAAAAATAAAAGAATAAAAACAGGTGAAATTAATTTTAATATATTTTATTTAACCTAATATATCTAAATTATCATTTCAACATGTAATCAATATGAAAAATTATTAAGATATTTTACATTTCTTTTCTACTATCTCTTTGAAGTCAGTATGTATTTTAACTTACACCACATCTCATTTTGGCCTAGCCACAATTCAAGGGCTCAAAACTTAGTAGTCTAGTGGCTACCATAATTGCATAGCACAGCTCTGGAACTTAGATTACACTCTCCTCTCTGTGCTTCCAAAGTAATTCATTCAGGGCTCTATTATAGAATTTAGCACATGTTTTTCATGATTGCCACCATCACCTTAAATAGTTAACATTTATTGTATGCTTACCACATTCCATATATAAGTCAAATACGTGCAAAAGTTCATTTAATTCTCTCAACAGTCCTATGAAAGGTACTCTTATTATAACCATTCTGCAGATGAGAAATCTGAAACACTATTATACACTTAACCCCAGAATTTATGCCACAATTAAGAATCAAATTATGATGTAATTATGTTTACACATCTGATTTCCCAAGGAGAATACTCTGAGGGTAACAATGGAGTCCTATTCTTGTATTTCCAGACCTTACTAACCAAAGCTACTGAATAAATGATGGGTTGATGAATAAACAAAGACACTGATTTTAGAAGATAATAATGCTGACATCAGAGTTCATCCTCAATTTTAGAGTTCATCCTCAATTTTAGAGTTCATCCTCAATTTTAGAGTAAAATATTGTACATCCTAGTAACTATTCTAAAAAATCAAGCAAAACAATATAAAACTGGTGAGGAACATTCATTTCATACAAGAAAATTTCTTTTTAATTAAATGCTCCACTGTCTCACTTTTTGGAGTTAAGTCCTTTTCCAGAGAGTAGAATCACTAAGCTGAAATATAAAATCATGTTTAAGTTTTATTCTTTTCTACTATTTAGGTATACAGAATGCTATATTTTTCTAAAATATCATTAAAATCACTAATATTTACCTGTGATATCTAATTTACATCTAATTGTTTACATGGCACATAATTTCATATTTCTTTCTTAAATCAGTTTTTAAACCAGATCATTTTTAGTCAAGAAATTACATATCCTGGACTGTGGTTAACTAGACTAAATAAGATACATACATACATACACAGATCCTCTAGCCTAGTGCCTGGTATAAGGCAGGAACTCAATAAAAGATGGTCATTATTATTACAACAAAATAGGAAAATAAAGATGCTCATAAACATAATGTTTCCTTTGAAATATCTTCCCCAGTAGCCTCAAAGCAGTTTACTACTTGGGCATCTTTGAGTTTTTGTGGCTAGAGATTTGTGGCTTTATCCTATTACTGTTGGGACTTTGATGCTAAATTAAAGACCATTCTGCAGAATCGAAAGGCATCAACCATTATGCAATAAGTATAAATTCATAGTTGGCAGGCCACAAATATTTGAGTGCCTATCAAGTGCCTGGTTCTGGTGTGATGACAGAATGTAATACATTTGAGAAAGAAAAAAACCCAGCAACATAATTTCAGAGAATGACATTGATGGCTTAGTATTAAGTAATAACCATTACAGATCTAGAATCTACTTACCATTGAGGTGAGAAAGATAGTCAATATAGGCCAGGACGTATTCTGGAATGTCTCCATATTTCTTTAGCCCCAGCTCAAAAATCTTAAAGGCAACAGATTTGTCCTAGAAGTAGAGAGGAAAGTACTGATTTCCATGCAATGTCAAACAAGATACTCAAAGAATATTAAAACTATAACATCTAAATATGACAAGGTATATTAAGAATTAAAATGGAGATTAAAATTATGTTAAGTAAAAATTACAGAGCTAAAAACCATTCAAGGGGATTCAGATTCAGAAATGTGGAGTTCAATAAGGTATAAATTAATAGGCAGAGTAGCCCCCACTCGCTGCAGCTGGAGAAAGCCTGCGCATAGCAAAGAAGACCCAACGCGGCCAAAAAAACCAGATAGATATAAATAAATAAATAAATAAATAAATAATAAAACTTAATGACAGAAATTAGGACTGCCTTTCTTTTAATTAATTTATCTCATATGAAGGAAATTATTTTATCTTTATATTTTATTTGAGGACTTACCTTACTACAGTAATACTCCATGAGTGCTGCAGTAACATAGACATGGTGGCGGGTTCTGGTATCTTCTCTTGCTTTTTTAAATATCATTCTTCCAGATTTAATACCTTCTGCTCTTCTTGCAAATTTCATATATTGGATATATACCTACACAAAAAAAGTATTTGTTTTCTACAGACTAGGCAAAACGTGAACCCTGTAGCATCCAATACAGGTTCACCTTACTGCAGTACTAACACGTTTTGCTGTATAAGGAAGCAATTTTGAATACTCGAGAAATAAAAAAGTAAGATTATTGATAGTGTACTATTTAAATCCACAAGCAAATTTTTTCTGGTATTAAAGAGGTGCAAATTAATATTTTAATTGAGATATAATTCACATAGCACAAAATTCACCCTTTAAATGTATAATTCAACGGTTTTTAGTATATTCACAAGGTTTTGCAATCATCACAATTATCTAATTCCAGAACATGCAAATTAAATCTTAAAGAAGGAATAAAAGTAAAAATACTAGAAAACGCTAGTATTTCTTGATTTATTACTTTAAAAGCCCACTACTCTATTTCCTAAAGACCATATAATGTAACTTTACTGATAAACTATTTGAGTCATTTTATACTTAGCACCTACAGATTGCCCAACACATGATGAGTATGCAATATTTGTTCAATGAACAAACATCTCTGGACTGTACACAGGGTGACTATGAGTAGGGTCCTGATTTGCTCAGTTTTGATGATGTCAAACTACATTGCCCAGTTTAGACAGATGAATAGATGGATGAATGAACTATGAGTTCCTTGAGGAAAGGAATTTTACTTATGTGTCATTATACTGCTGGAATCTAGCACAGTGCATAGCACAGATCAGTTTGCTAAATGAATTTTAAAATGATGACTAAATGCAAGCAATTAGAGCAGTGGAATCCCATGATAAACAAACAAAAAAAGGAGTATAGCTGTAGTTGACTTGAGGCAGAGGGTCTAGAGCCCCACGCATTGGCCTCTCCCCTTCCCCTCCCACTGAAAGAGCTCTGCTGCACTTTTGCAGAAATTCAGGGCTTTGAAAACCACTATTACAGAGTAGAATTCAGGATAAAGTGAGTTCTTGTCCAACTGCTTCCCAGAATGTTGGTTTCTCCTGCCTCCATTTATTTAAAAAGAAATATTTATTAAGCAACTATTACGTGGTATTCAAACCATGCTCACAAGGAAGGTGTTAGAGAAAGCCCCACTGTGGCTGGTTCATAGCGCTGCACTTACAAACAACAACAGAAGAAACGAGCAGAGAGCAGATCTGCAATTGTCGGGACGGGAGACAGGGAAGGGGTGACTACCAGGGGGTCACATGAGGGAATTTCTGTGGGGTGACTGAAGTGTTTTGTATTTTAATTGTGATGGTTGTCCCATAACTCTATGTTATTGGTCAAGATTCATAGAACTAACAATTCAACAAAAACAGTGAATTTTACTTTATGTAAATGAAATTTTTTTTAAATTAAAGCAGACTGCAAAAGTGGGAAGGAGACTTGTAAAGTTACTTACCAAGGTGGGGTCAATATCCTCAATTGCCAGAAGTCTGTTATATATACTGTGAACTTTCTCATACTTCATGCGACTCTAAGGTGGTAGAGAAGAAGTGGATATAAATGTATATTCATAAACAAGCAGGATTTGAGCTCTGAGGAATCCAGAGGCTGCACCCCACAAAGGCACCTGCTTTGAGCATAAATATATAATGAGCTAAGGACTAATAACTGTTCATTCTGCATTATCTCTGTCTTCCAAAAGCAATATGCCTGGCAAAGAAGCAGCCAGAAAAAAAATTCAGTGCTGCAGTAAAAAATCCAATTACAAGAAAGTTCTAAATATTTTAACTCACCTCTTCATAATCTGCATATGCAAAATAAAGAAGCATATTCTTCTTTAATAAAGTGCTTATTGCTCTTTCATATATATTAGCAGCTTCATCACTAAATAATTTGGCATTATTCATATCCTAGGAGAGAAAAAAGAAAGCTCACTTACAATAATTTCAATAAAGCTGAAAGAGAATAAAACACACACTCATATGTATATACGTATGGACACATATGCATTTCTGGATTCTTAAGAAATCCCAGGGACTTCCCTTGTGGTACAGTGGATAAGACTCCGTGCTCCCAATGTAGGGGGCCCAGGATCAATCCCTGGTCAGGGAACTAGATCCCACATGCATGTCACAACTAAGAGTTCGCATGCCACAACTAAGGAACCCTCCTGCTGCAATTAAGGAGCCCACGTGCTGCAACTAAGACCCGGTGCAACCAAATAAATAAATAAATATTAAAAAAAAAATTCCAAAGACTTCTTCCATTATTTTAACATAAAGAAGAATCATAGAAGTACTCTAAATGATTCATCACTTTAATACATTAAAGAAGAGCCACTATATTTTAATTCTGACTAAGGTAGTCTAATCATATAAGAGGGTCACTAAGATTCATAGTGACATAAGATTAAACTTTTCAATACCTACACTTCATTACCAAAATTCAGTGCTATACTTTTAGCAAATTATTGCTATATCAAAACCATGAAAAGACCAAAAGGGGGAAACAAATAAATACTCACCCCCTTCTCTGCTAACAGTTTACTTGACTGCTCAAGATACTGGGCAGCTTCATACCAAATATCAGGGTGATGGCCCAGCACAAGCAGGCACTGTTCATAAGCAAACATAACTAAGGGAAGACATTTGCAACATTCAATTAGAATAAATATTATTTACAAAACTATCAATACAAGCGTCACAACTCAATTTTTAGGCTAAGACAGGGCCCTCAGTAATGAATGATAATTGGAAATAAAAAAACTTCAGTGATTTCTGGCATTATCATCCACCCAAACCCCATCCATTCATCATTTATTAAATTAATATTTATTGAGTGCCAACTATATGCTAGGGAATGTGAAAGACACTGTGACTATACCAGTGAATAAGACTTCCTATACTCAAGAAGTCTGCAGTATAGTGGGAAGATTGATATTAAGAACGCAGTTATGAAAAGTAATAAGTATTATGATGAGTAAAGTAGAGTGTACTCTTGAAACTTACAGCAGCAGGACTTAACATAGTTTAGAGACTCAAGAAAGGCTTCACTAAGGAACTGACATCTAAGCGAAACCTGAAGAAGGGATAGAATCTGGTCAGATGAGAGAGTAAGTAGAGGCGGGAAGGACAGGAGTAGATACAAAAATGGTGTAAACAAAGGAAACAGTACTTGCAAAGGCCTCCAGCTGAGAGAGCAAGGCAAGATTGAGGAATTTTTTTTTTTTAAGTTCCAAATTCTAGTTCTGACAGTGCCAGAGTAGTCTGTATCAGACTAACTCTCCTGAAAAAAAAAAAAATCATAAACTGAAAAATACAAAAAGCAACTGTTTAAAGGCACTAGAGAATGACCAAAAGAAAAAGAAACTGGAGAGGACTGAGCCCTTAAAAAATTGGAATCACACTAGGTGAGACATATATTTAATATGGCTTTTCCCCTCAAGTGCACACCCCTGTGTGTATAGTTCTGGGATAGCTAGAACTCAAGCCAAATGCTGAAGTCTTACTGGCTTGAGGTAAGTAACATGGAGTTTTGGGTTACAAGAACAGCTGGAAATTAAGGGGGAAGATCCCCCAAAAGAGAGCCACAGAAGGTGGAGGCTGAAAATCTGGGCCTAATGCCCTCAGATCTTCAACTGACTCTTAAAATAGACATACACAGGAAAGAATACAAACAGCCTGAGCAGAAAGCAAAGCTGAAAGAGCTGGATAGATATCTCATCAGCTGCCCACTGTAATGGAGACCAAGTCTGGAATCTGAGTCCCATCAAGTTAAGAAAGTCTGAGTAAACACCTTGAACTTTCCATTATATCTTGGGAGTAAAGACTATATCCCAGGACTAAGAGATTTACTGTGAGATAAAGGCCACTAACAGAGACTCATCCTAACAGTGTAAAACCAAGCCTCCACAAGGTCCAGGAGATCTGCCAGTAATTTAACTCCCTGCTAAAAGAAAACTCAACATTCTTCAGAGGAAGATAACAGAATCTAGTCTTTACTATGTACCATTTACACATCTGTACAATGTCCAAAAATTTTTTTTAAATGTCTAGACTTGTGACAAAACAAAAAATGTGACCCATAGTCAAGAGGAAAAGAAATCAACACCACAATGGCCCAGATATTGGAATTAGCAGATGAGTATTTTATAACTATTGTTATAAAAATGTTCAAGGATATAAAGAAAAAGATGGTAACAGCCATGGAATCTTAACAGAAAAAGGAAAACTATAAAAAACATAAAAATTTCTAGAATGGAAATTTATACAACTGAAAAGTAGAATATTTGAAATGAAGAATTCAGTAGATGGGCTCACCAGCATATTGGATATGATAAAGCAAAGGTCAGTGAACATGGAGACCGATCTATAGAAATTACTGAATCTGAAGAACATAAGAGAAAAAAAGACTGGGAGTAAAAAACATCCTCGGTAACCTATGTGATAATATCAAGTGGCCTAACATACACATAATTGGAGTCCCAGAAGGGTTAGTCTTGTTACCTCTTTTAGTTATAAGGGTCTGATCTTCTGTACGAAGAGGGTTGCTCTTTTCCCACTGTATGTACTTCTTCCACATATCTACCTGCTGAGCTTCTTGAGGAGTATTCTGAGGAGGCACTGAGGGAGCATTGCGGTCCAAACCTTTCATTACTGTCTCATATTCCTAGACAACAAGTATTTAGAATTCTGTGGTAAGCTGAGGAACAACTCAGATGTATGAAATGCAGTTGATCTGTTTGGAATACTTTGTTCAAAATGCCTAGTTTTTCCAAATACTACTTTGTTAATATAACCTAAAAACTATTTAAGAGCAGGAATAAAGATAACAGAAGATTACCTACCCAAGAAGAGGTTCCCAGGACTGGGTGAACAGAACAGCCCTGGGCCCTCTCTGCAGGTGATCTAGGAAGTCACTCTTCAGGACAGAGGAGTTGACAGATCAACATGACTGATGATCTGGTGGCACTGTTACTGCCACCTTTGGAGAAATGATCTGTCTTTTAAAATTTCAATAGTTCATAGTCTAGGCTATTTTCCCTAACTTCTAACAGTGTCAACAAATGGAAAGTTACGTACACAAGACAAAACTCGGTCCCCGAGAGCTATGTCATTAGACCACAGATTATTACAGTTTTCGGATATGTATGAGCTGACAGGAGGGATGGATAACAACTACTTGATCAATTCTAGGTAGAACTTTGTCTCTATGACCTCTGTTTCTATATTTTAAAAAATAATTTCTTCCAAACTTGATTTATTCTATTTTGTCCTTTAACATGTCTGTAAAGAGGTAATTTGCTTCAAATAATCATCTGCTCAGACAACGTAATTAATTGTCATTAGTTAAGACTGCTAATGATTGAAAATATTAAGAGTAATACCAGATAGGGAAAGCGCCTGTGTAAATAACATACTCACAACAAACATTATAGTAAGTGGCCTGATAGAATTCCATACCTTTGCTACCCGCCTAGCATTCATGTAATCCCTACTCCGATCTTCAATCATTTTTTTAGCTAAATGAATATTGATACCCTAAGGAAAAAAAAAGAAAAATGCATATTATTTGAAAATTAAGTATATTTTAATGTTAGCATAATATAGTATATTCATTTGCTAAATTACTTTAAAGTGTTTAAGAGGTTTTTTGGTTAGTAAAATAAAGGTTTGATCACATTATATGCTTAAGAAATGAAGGAGGATCTGCCTATGTGTTATGAGATGCAGTAAGTTTCCATATGTCAGGAATTTCTAAAGATAGGGAATGATTTGGAAAGGACCAATTATTTCACATAAAATTCTAGTAATAAAGAATGATATACAGGACTTCCCTGGTGGCGCAGTGGTAAGAATCCATCCGCCTGCCAATGCAGGGGACATGGGTTTGAGCCCTGGTCTGGGAAGATCCCACATGCCGCAGAGCAACTAAGCCCGTGCACCACAACTACTGAGTCTGCGTGCCACAACTACTGAAGCCCGCACGCCTAGAGCCTGTGCTCCACAACAAGAGAAGCCACCGCAATGAGAAGCCCGCACACTGCAACGAAGAGTAGCCTCTGCTCTCCGCAACTAGAGAAAGCCTGCGCGCAGCAATGAAGACCCAACACAGCCAAAATAAATAAATAAATAAATAAATAAATAAATAAATAAATAAATAAATAAATAAATAAATTTATTAAAAAGAAAAAAAAGAATGATGTAAAGATTCATCTGGGTGACTAGCCATGACTTAGTTCTAAAAGCCTTTTTCTAACTTGGTCTGCATAACTTTAAAAATAAATGCAGGGCTTCCCTGGTGGTGCAGTGGTTGGGAATCCTCCTGCCAATGCAGGGGACACAGGTTCGAGCCCTGGTCCAGGGAAGATCCCACACACTGTGGAGCAACTAAGCCCGTGCGCCACAACTACTGAGCCCACATGCCACAACTACTGAGGCCCGCGCGCCAGGTGTCCGTGCTATGCAACAAGAGGAGCCTGCGCACCGCAACGAAGAGTAGCCCCTGCTCGCTGCAACTAGAGAAAGCCCACGCGCAGCAATGGAGACCCAATGCAGCCAAAAATAAATATATAAATAAAATAAATTTTAAAAAATAAATGCAGAGGTAGCAAGGAGACATAAACATTATCATTCATGCCTAGTAGTTCTCAAAGAGTAGTCCAAAGATTCCTGTTCCCCAAGACCCTTCCAGAGGATCCATAAGATCAAAACAATTTTCAAACAATACTAAGACATGATTTGCCTCTCTCACAAATATACAGTGGAGTTTTTCAGAAGCTACATGACATTCAACAGCATAGCAGGTAGAATTTAGAAGCAGATATGAAAATCTACCTGTCTTCTATTAAGCTAAATACCAAAGAGATTTGCAAAAATATGAAATAATGCCACTCTTCTCACTGAATTTTTTCTTTTGGAAAATACAGTTTAATACTATTTATGTTAAAATATAAGGAGTCTACTACTGCAAGCTTTAAATGAATTAATAAATAAGTATCTTGAAACTTTCTCAGTTTTAATTCCAATATGCTAAATATTCATAGGTAAAAGCCACATTAAAATTGTAAGTTCTTTGCAGTCTTTAATACTTTTTAAAATCCCAAGACCAAAATGTTTGAGAACCACTGCTCATGCCTATGAGGGAACAGTTTCAATACCCTACATAGTTCTTCCAAATCACAGTGGACATGTGAGGAACTTTCTTTTAAAGATAGAGCTTACTTGGCATGTATGTTTACATAATGGGCTTATTAGTTCAGTTTGTTAAATCATTTGCTTATGAGACAAAGATCTTGGACCACAGCCCTACATCTCACAATTACAAGGCAATAATCACATCACTGTAACTAGGTGACAGAGGGGCATTGCAACTCATCATTACTACTAGAAAAGCAGTTCTAAAAAGGAACTGTTTCATAAGAGATCAGTGGCAATGTGTGTGTGTATGACTGTGTGGATATGGTTTAGCACTGATTAAAAATGGTTTGGTAAGAATTATAATTCTCCCAGAGTATTCTCTAAAAATAACTCAACAGTAAAATGAGACTCTCAAAACATTAGGAATGGTTCTTTCATTACAATCAATATGAAAACAAACGTATGCAGCACTGATATCCAGGTACCTGATATTAGAAAGGCTAGCCTCCACAAATCCACAGTGCATAAAAATTTAAATGGCTTGGTCATAATAATAAACTACTGTGGCCTAATTTACCTCTTCATACTTGTTATAGTCTCTCCACAGCTGTTCAATGTTGATCATGGGATTAACACAACCTCGTTGATAAACTCTTCGAACAGCTGTTATTCTCTGATTTTCTGCATAAGACCCAACAGCTTCCCTGGCATTGGATAAGAAATACCATCAATTATATTATAGCTAAATCAACTGTTCACACAGAAAATAAAACTATAAAAATACTTACACGCCTTTTAAGAAATTGATGTAATCCACCCAAATCTAAGAAATAAAATAAAATGTTAGTATCTTTCTTAGTAGTTTCAAATTTTTTAAGTGTATGTATTAAAATAATTTAACTCTACCTGATAAGACATAATTTCCATTCCAATTTTATCCAGTGCAAAGTCATATGCTTGAGCCATTTTTTCTCTGAAATAAACATGAAAGGCATGTTTTTTAGAAAAATTTCATGTTATTAAAATGTATCTACAACTAAAACATAATCATGATTTCTGATCATATGATCAGAACAGCATTTAAACCGCTTATACAAACAAAATGTAAAGACATCTTTGCAAGTATATAAACAAAATGTAAAGGCTAAGCTCTTTTGTGTTTAGCTTGTCAATGTCATTAATTTATGTACTTTGTTTCTTTTACCTACTACTTGTAAGCTTATCAAAGATAGAGGCCATGTTTTATTTATCTTTATATCGTTTATTAATTTTTTAAGACTTTTTTTTTTGATGTGGACCATTTTTAAAGTCCTTATTGAATTTGTTACAATATTGCTTCTGTTTTATATTTTGGTTTTTTGGCCACGCATGTGGGATCTTAGCTCCCCAACCAGGGATCAAACCCACACCCCCTGCATCGGAAGGCAAAGTCTTAACCACTGGACCGCCAGGGAAGTCCCCTCTTTAAAGCCCTCAAATTGCCTAATCTTATATGTAGAAGATTCAAATGTGGAAATATCTGGTTCTTTGATTAAGAAGATAAGTTATGTCTGAAGATCTATTAGCTCTGACATAAAATTTAGGGAGAAAGAACTTCTTCAGTGTAAGACAATAAACAATAATGAAGAAAAAGAAAACAAAGATAGAATTCTGGTTATAAAAATAATTTGCCTATTTGTTATATACAAAAACAGCATTTGAGAAGGTCCATTATTTAGATTCAACAAAGATAGATAGGTGAGGGTAAGTCCTAGTGAGGAGGTCAACTATACAACAATACCATTGTCAAAGATGCCTTGGAATACTTAAGTAGCATATTACAATGTAACCTGCCAAGAGTGGTGCCATGACAAGTAATAAGATGCTTTTTATTAAGTTTGTCAACAAGCCTGTCAACAAAGTGCTTTGGAGTTGCAAATGTACAGTGTTTCAATATAGAAGAGGGGCTTGGATAATTCAATTCTCCAGAATAAATCTAATACCAGTGGCTTTCTTTGAAGCATTTTTTTCCATGGTTTACTGACTTCTCAGAGAATCCTGACTTTTCACATCCTTAAGTTTCTTCACCCTCTGGAGTTAAGAGGTGTGAGTTTCTATGGGGTTGACTGTGTGCCTGGGGATGACCTGCATTCTTAAGCTCCTGATTTAACTTACTTGTAACTTGGTAGTTTACCCTTGGTTTCTCGGACATATGAAAGATAACACTTCCATAAATCAATGTGCAAAACCTTCATAAGGCATCTCTGAAATAGCTGTAAATACAATAAAATATTATCAGAATCCACACTTAAATAAATTTCACATGTACATAGTTGAAATGGAACATTAAAGAAACAAATTCAGCTCCTTTCATGAATTTATCTTCTTACAAATAAATGTCAAATAACAACTCCCACTATTTTGTTTAGATAATCAAAATCATTCTCATAATTTTGGTCAGCAGAGTATAATTATTTTCTTTTCCAAAATTTTATTTTATCTTTTAAAATTTATTTATTTTATTTATTTATTTTTGTCTTGGGTCTTCGTTGCTGCGTGCAGGCTTTCTCTAGTTGCAGTGAGTAGGGCTACTCTTTGTTGCGGTGCGCGGGCTTCTCATTGCGGTGGCTTCTCTTGTTGCAGAGCACAGGCTCTAGGCGCACGGGCTTCAGTAGTTGTGGCTCACAGGCTGTAGAGCACAGGCTCAGTAGTTGCGGCACACAGGCTTAGGTGCTCCGCGGCATGTGGGATCTTCCCGGACCAGAGCTCGAACCCGTGTCCCCTGCATTGGCAGGCCGATTCTTAACCACTGCGCCACCAGGGAAGTCCCCCAAGATTTTGTTATGAACATTTTCAAACATACAAAAGGGCTGAATAAGTACAATGAATTCCTATATAATCACTAGCTAGATTCAACAATTGTTAACATTTTACTGTATTTGCCTTATATACATTAAGTCCTAAATTAAACTTCAGCATACATTCAAAGTATACTTAAGAGGACTCACCTTTTCGACCTTGTCATAATTTTTAGCTTTAATCTGCAGAGAAACAGAGAAAAATATAGAATTAACACCATTCTTTTTAGAGTACTATCACTATCTCTGAGTGTTTTGATTAAGCTTGTAAATTCATTTCTACACTTTCCTATTTAATTCTGCCTTTTGAAAATAACAAATAGAAGTTTGAACCCAATATGGATAATATGCATTGTAAATATGCCTTACATAAATTAATTCTATATGGAAAAATTTTTATAAGCTCATTTATGTTGAACTTTCGTGAATTTAAAATTTTATAAAACAGTCACAAGATGAATAAAGAAATATAAACAAGGCATACTTGAATAGGGCTTTAAGTATCTAATGAAGACAAACTTAAAGCTTTATTTTCCCTGAATAGCTACTACTAGAACAATCTGAGTAGGGTAGCAAAAAAGATTTGTGAATTTTGACTACACATAAATTTTAATCACTCAGTCAATCTACTATACTCCAGGCGCTGTGCTAGGCACTGGGGCTACCACAGTGAACAAAACATGCATAGTCTGCCTATGTCCTCATAGAGCTTACAATTTTACAGGGAAAACAAGTGTCAAGATGGGGGAACTACAGGGTGCTATGGGAGCATTTAGGAGGAGCATAAAACTCAGACTTATGGGGTTGCAAAAGATTTCCTGGAAGAAGTGAAGATGTTAAGAATGAGGTGTGAGGTCAGAATGGCTATCATCAAAAAGTCTACAAACAATAAATGCTGGAGACGATGTGGAGAAAAGGGAACCCTCCTACACTGTTGGTGGGAATGTAAATTGGTGCAGCCACTATGGAGAACAGTATGGAGGTTCCCTTAAAAATTAAAAATAGAGCTATCATATGATCCAGCAATCCCACTCCTGAGCATGTATCTGGAAAAGACGAAAACTAATTCGAAAAGATATATGCATCCTAATGTTCACAGCGGCACTACTTACAATAGTCAAGACATAGAAGCCACGCAAGTGTCTATCAAGAAACAATTGGCTTAAAAAAAAAAAAAAAAAAAAAAAGAAACAATTGGCTTAAGATGTGGTATATGTATACAATGGAATATTACTCAGCCATAAAAAAGAAAGAAATACTGCCATTTGCAGCAACATGGATGAACCTAGAGAATATACTAAGTGAAGTAAGTCAGAGAAATACAAATATTATATATCACTTATATGTGGATCTAAAAAATAATACAACTGAATCTATATACAAAACAGAAACAGACTCAGAGACATAGAAAACAGACTTATGATTACCAAAGGGGAAAGGGAAGGGGAGAGGGATAAATCAGGAGTATGGGATTAACAGATACAAATTACTATACATAAAATAGATAAGCAATAAGGATTTACTGTATAGCACAGGGAACTATATTCAATATCTTGTAATAACCTATTATGGAAAATAACCTGAAATGTCTATATATATACACATATATGTATATATATATACACACACACACACACACACACTTTGCTGTACACTTGAAACTAACACAATATTGTAAATCAATTCTATTTTAATTTAAAAAAGAGTTGTTAGACTGGTAAAGAAAGGGAGGAGTTATTCCAGGCAGAAGGAGTGGCATGTGCGAAGACAAAGGTTAAATAAATACTATTAGATTTCCCTTTCTTTGAGTCAGATGGTAGGTGAGGTTAGTTATTCAATTGTGATATATCAGCAAATCTTTGTATCAGCCTGACAGGTGAATAATTTGACTGGTTAGAGAAACCTTGGCTTGTGGTTCTTTTCAGTCAGTAGTATAGATAAATTTTCCCACTGCTTTCTGGCTTAAGGTGAGGCAGATCAGAACTCTGGTGACAGGCTTTTTTCTTTTGCTGATTACTTGCTCTTTCTCTCTGGAACTTGTAAGATTTCACCCTTGATCTTCAGAGTTCATAAACTGTAACAGGATTTGCTTAAATATAGGTCTTTGCTCTTTGAGGCAGTTTAGTCAAGGCTCTGGAGTCAAATCTCTTGGGTTCACTTTTTGACTATACACTTAACCATTTTTCCTCTTCTGAATTAGGGGGGATAATAGTACCTATTTTGTAGGGCTGTTTTAAGGACTCAACGAGTTAATAAATGTAAAGCCCTTAGAACACTGCCTAGCAGAGTGAGAACGTAGTAATTGACATTTATTATTATTACCATGAATTCTGCCAGGGACTCAGCATGCCCTTTGAAGCTAGAGTCATGTCTTTCAGCTCAAGACTTTTCCTCTTTTTTAAATTATTGCCTCTCTTCAATCTGTTCCTTTTTTTCCTTATTGAACTCCTATTATACACATTAGGTCTACTTCTTCTATCCTCAGAATCTGTTATTTTTACCCTTTCTTTGCCTTTTGGCTCTAAGTTTAAAAATACTTCTTCCACTAGATTCTCCAGGCCACAAATTTAAGTCTCCATGTTATCATTTTCCTCCAGTTGACCTATTGCTGTAGTTGGTTCAAAAATAATGGCTTTTGGCACCAGAGGTTTTTTTGTTTTGTTTTTTTAAATACTGCAGTTTCAATCTCACTGTGCTCCTATTATTTTGTTCAAGTTATTGTCTCTCTCCTCCAGCAGCTCTATTTTGTTGGGGGCCTGTCCCAACAGTTTGTTTATATTCCTTTCTTGTTGCTGGATCCTTAGATATGCAGTTATTTCTTCCGTCTATTCCCTGATCTCAGAGTTGGCAGTCCCAGTGTTGTAGTTGACCCTTCTCTACCACAAGAGCTGTGTAGCAGGTGTAAACAGCAAGTTGGCTGTTGGTAGTCTTCTGACAAAAAAACAGAGAGAAATCTTTGCTCAAGAGTAAGGAGTACTCAGCCTGCCAGTTCAGCTCCTTTTTCGTTTCCTGGTGGCCAGGCTGATGTCAACATTCCTCTGGGGCAAAAAGACAGTGGAAGGGTGCCAAGTATTTCTGAGTCAGTTTCTTATTCCTTGTCCTAGGCGCTCCACCAGCCCTGTTCTTCGAGACTGCAATAGAATCTGAGGTTTCCTTGCATCCAGCTGCTTGGCTCAGTAAATAGGTTGAGTTGAGAGTAGGAGTGAAGTAAGACAAATTCAAGTCACCAGATTCCCAAGTGTAGATGACAGATTATATACAGTTCTTAAAATTGGCCAGGAAAACCGAAACTATCCTTTGGGAAAATTGGCAAAGAATATGAATAGGCAATTCCCAAAGAGAAAATGTAAATGGTTAAAAATAATAAGTGTTAAAAATAACACTGTTGGTGGGAATGTAAATTTGTGCAACCACTGTAGAAAACAGTATGGAGTTTTCTCAGAAAACTAAAAATAGAATCATCATATGAGTCAGAAACTCCACTCCTGGGTATATATATTCAAAAAAACTAAAAACACTAATTTGAAAAGATACATGCTCCTCAATGTTCATAGCAGCATTATTTATAATTGCCAAGATATGTATGCAACCTAAGTGTCCATCAACAGAATGGATAAAGAAGATGTGGTAAATATATACAATGGAATACCACTCAGTCATGAAAAAGAACAAAATTTTGCCATTTACAGCAACATGGATGGACTTGAAGGGCATTATACTAAGTGAAATAAGACAGAGAAAGACAAATACAGTATGTTATCACTTACATGTGGAATCTAAAAAATACAACAAACCAGTGAATATAACAAAAAAGAAGCAGACTCATAGATATAGAGAACAAACTAGTGGTTACCAGTGAGGAGAGGGAAGAGGGGGAGGGGCAATATAGGGGTAGGGGATTAAGAGGTACAAACTAAGCTACAAGGATATAGTTACAACATGGGGAATATAGCCAATATTTTATAATAATTATAAATGGAGTATAATCTTAAAAATTGTGAATCACTATATTGTAGACCTGTAACTTATATAACATTGTAAGCAACTATACTTCAATAAAAATAAATGCCTCCATTTAAATCCCATTTTATATATATATGTATATATATATATACACACACACACACACACACAAGTTTACAAAGATTACTAGATTGCAAAGATTACTAGAACTTGCTCACATCTTATTTATTATATTAAAAGTAATGTTATATCAGTTTAAATAACAGGGGTCTTTAAAAAATATTTTTAGGGAATTCCCTGGTGGTCCAGTCGTTAGGACTCTGCTTCCACTGCAGGGGGCATGGGTTCCATCCCTGGTCAGGGAACTAAGATCCCTCAGGCCGCACGGCGTGACCAAAAACAAACAAACAAAAAATTATCTTTAGTCTTTGGTTCTCTAACTTGCAAACAATCATCTCAGGTGACTGTTAAAAATGTAGATTTCTGTTTTTTTTAACAGGAATCCTAAGTTATCCTAATGCGAAAAAGTTTTTAAGTGGTTGGAAATATACCAAAAAATGAACAATTTATATGTTAGTGTGATGGAATGATTGTTTTTTCCAAAGCTTCTAATAACATGGTATATTATTTTTGTAATTAAAAAAATCATTCCAAGAAAAAATTTAGGATAATTTTAATATTTATCCTTCGATATATCTATTTATCATCAAAATTTGTCATACAACTTCAATATTACTTTTTTGATGAATCATTTGAATTTTACCAAAATATGAAAAGTTGTGGTGGAGAAAATGTACTAAATTTTTAAAAATTGTCAGCTGGGAATTCCCTGGCAGTCCAGTGGTTAGGACCCCTCGTTCTCACTGGGTTTGATCCTTGGTCAGGGAACTAGGGTCCCACCAGCCACGTGGCCAGGCCAAAAAAATAAGAAAACATAAAAAATAAAAAATAAAATTGTCAACTTCCTAATATTTTCATTTTATAAAGGGGGAAGATAGTTGGAATTCTAGCAAGATTAATTAAACTTTAAATTTAATTAAATTCAAATGAGTGGTTATTTGGGGGAGAGTGAAATCAAGTATAACACTGAACAAACACAGATCTGTTCCTAACTTTTGAACACTTCCTATTTCGAGTTGTTTGTTAACTTCCACAATTACTTCCCAAGCATTAACTAACATTGTCTTTTGAAACTAAAACTATCCTCTGGGCAGTTATTGGAACTAATGATCATTTACAGTAGATTATTTAATTTTTAAAAGTAAACATTGTCAGAAAAATCTAAAAAAACCTTCATTTAACTGTGGTAATGTTCATTTATAACATAGTTTAGATTAGCTATGCCTTTTACCTGGAACATTTTTATATGAAGATCTAAAGAAGCCACAATATTTCACTGCTCAAAAATAAGTTTTTCATAACTGATGTTAAGAACATATTTTAATATTTCATTGAACAATTTATAAAATGTCAGTATAAGTGTCTATAAAGCTAGCATTTTTCTTATCAGAGAAATAAACCTCTACATGTCAACAGCATTTTGGCTGATTTCCTCAAATTCACTGTTTTTTTTCTTATGATATAGCTTGGGGAAAAAAAACCCACCAAATCCCATAACATCAGAACTTTTTAATGTTATTTTTTAAATTATCAAGTATAAGAATAATTAATAAGCGACTGTATAATTTATTTTGAATGGTTCAAAAACACATTTGACAAGTGAACCCAACTGGCAAGATGACTCTAGAGAGGAAAGTAAATTAGCACACCAATCTAAAGAAAAAGTAAGTCTCTATACATTTTGTTTAGGTTTTCATATAATAACCATTTGGGGCAAGTCCATACTTGTGTTTTAAGACACTACTGGTCCACACAGCAGAGGCAGAGCTAGGCCCCATCTCAAGCGAGTTAACATGGTAGTTGCTTAGGACAAATGTGATGAATAACTGAATTAATCATAAACCCACATTCTTAATTTGTCCCCTACATCTTTTCTACTCTAAAGCACAGCACATGCACTTTTGTGGAATTTAGGACAACCAATTTAAATTAAGTTTGAGCTGCAGAAGCTGCCTGATTCTGCTTCTCTTATTATCCAAAAAGCTCAGCTCCAATCCTGAAACCTGAAAGCAAATGGAATCCTAAATACAAACCCCATCTTCCATTAATTTACTCTTTCTCACTACTCTTTTCTGTTTTCAATCCGCTATGCCTTGGAAATTATGTCTTAGAAAATTACAAAATGTAAGCAGATTTAACGAATTTGGGAAACATTGAGGAATGAACTCTAAGATCAAACAACAGATTTTTAAGTTGCCAGAGAAGCTGCAGAACATTTTCCTTTCCACCCGGTCCCAATTTTAAAGTAAAGATATCAGGAGAGGAGTATCTGCCAGTAAATTCATTTTTATTCAACAAATAATTGTGTGCCTATGTGGCAGGCTCTTTTCTATCTCTAGAGATACAGTGGTGGATGAAACTAAGTTTTATAGTTCATGGAGTTATATTTTAGTGAGGGAGTCAGATAAATAAACTAGGTAGTTTAAAATGTTTGCTTATCTGTGCTTCCTAATTTTTCCTACAATATACTGTACTATTTCCATAATTTTCCTATTAAATGTAGTTACAAATGTATGCCTACATACACATACATGGATTTACATTTAACAGATTGGCCAAAACCATGTTGTTGTCCCATAAATTTCCAGTTCCTCAAGGCACTTAAAATATGCACAGAAATAACATTTGTTAAATATGAGTGTAAAGTATAGACCACTTATAGTCTCAGTATGATTGACATTAAAATGTGCTAAGCAAAAATATGATTATCTTCAGTTTTGGGTTAAATGATTCTTTGTATGAACCAAATTAGGTATTAATTAATCTTCCACTTTTCTGAACCAACTAAAAAGTATCTGTAGCATGTTTAGGATTTACCAAGTAGATATGGGAATATGGACCTGAACTCTATCAAAGAGCTTATAATCTAGTTAGAATCATAAAATTATTGGAAAGAACACAGGACTAAATTTAAATTACTTTCTACTTGTGCCATGTCTTATAAAATCCAGAGGAATAGGCGTTCCATGCAAATTAGAGTTACCAAGGAAAAGTTTTATTGTTCAGATGGAATCCTGGCCATTAATGAGAAAAAGTTTCTGTAAATTCGTGAAATAACACGAGTTTCTGTAGAATAATGAAAACATTCAAACAAGAATAGGTATTAGGAAAATAGGTTGGCTAATTGTGGTGGAGGTCCATTACAGGGGGCCTAAAAAGCCAAGCAGAGTTTAAATCTGATACACAAAAATTGGCTGTCACACAATAAGGAAAGTACAGAAACTATGGCTCATCTGTGTGTGGGCGGGGGTGGTTTGAGGGGGTAAAGGTAGGAAAGAAGACAGAGGTGGCTTTCAGTGCCATGGAATGAGGCAAGCAGCCACTAGCTGAGAGAATAGCTAAGAGGCTGTTGCTATCATCCTTAAGAGGGATAATAGTGGCCTGGGCTTGGCAGAGGGAGAACAGGGAGAGCAAAACAGTAATATAGAGCGAAAAACAATAGAGTAATTTTTTCATGGGAACAAAAATGAAAAATGTTATAGTAGTTGCTGTACAATAAAGTTTACTTTTTATTACATTTGCGATGACCATAAATAATTCAGGTAGAAACTGTTTACAGTTAGGAGATAAGGTATTGGTTTTCAAATAAGACAGTGGGATTAAAGATGTATATCTGAGTCACTTGTTTAAAAAAAATTTATATATACCTAGAGCATGTAATACCTAACGCATTAAGTATATTCTCTGAATTAGAGAATATACAGACAAGCAAAGATTAATTTCTCAAAAATTATCCATTATTCAGGCAGAGAAAAGGAAAAGAACTCCAAAGAGTACTTGAGATAAGAGAAAAAGGGTAAAAATCACATCAGAGAAGTCAAAGGAGACCGTTATAAGAAAAAGACGTGGTGGATGGTGGGATATGCCACAGGTCAAAAGGAACTCTGGGTATAGGAAAGACCAGTGGATCTGAAAATAAGAAAATTATTGCTTATCTATTACAAATTTAAATTTAAAAGCTGAAACAATTCAACTTCTTAGAAGTCGAAATCAATGACGAAATACTGCTAATACCAACAGCATTTATTAAATACTTAAGGTATGTAAGCACTACTCTCTTACTATGTAAGAGTTTATATGTATTAACTCATTCAATTCTTAGAACAACACTCAAGTAAAGTACTATTATTATTTACTACTTAAAGATGACAAAACTGAGGAAGGTTTAGTAAGTTGCCCAATATTGCACAACTGAGCTCTTAGCTATTACACTACATTGCTCTTTAGCAAGATATAGGTATGAGGATGTTCATTGAAAGAGTGCTTGTGGTAGAGAAAAGTCTGGAAACTTAAATGACCAAAGGCAGACTGACTAAATAAATTATGCTTTGTCTAAACAATGGAATGGATTATGCATATATACATAAAACTTTAAACGCAATGATGTATATTTATAATACTGAATGGAAATATGTCCACAATATATTTTTAAAAGGAAGTGGAATTTTAAAAATGGGCACACATTTGGTATGTTTATCCAATCAACTTATCCTCCTCATCCCACCCCCTCTGTGTCTCTATCTAGAGTGCAAAAGACATAAACTCAGGAGAAATGCACGCAAAACTGTTAGCCAAAACTGTTATCACTGCGAGAATAGAGAATTTTTGTCTCAGTTATTTCTGTGACAGATTTTATTTCTATAACACAATTTCACAGCAGCAAAGAGAACTGGGTTTTTGTTTTTTTAAAAGAAAAGAAAGAAAATCATAGCTGACTTGGGGCAGTAAATTCCTCTTCTGAGTAATTCGTTGGTATTTTTCTCTGGTTATAAACATCTCCATTTAAAATTCATTCTTAAATGCTCTCAAATCCTCAGCCAGGCCTACCAAGCTGAAAAAGTTATTAAGTAATTGCTAGCAAATCAGGCAAAATTAATTTCAACCAAGAATGTCAAAGGTAAAACTCTGACCTAAATTTGATTTTGTCCCAATTTATAGGGCATCCGTCAACAATCCTCACTTGACATTTATAGACTCAGCCTATTTCACTTAATGTCTAAACTCTTTGCTCCCAGTAAACACACTTTGTAAACACCATGCCAAATCATTACTTTTCAAAAATAATCGGCAAACTCTGAGTAAGAAAAACAGAGCAGGATATTTCACTTTTTGAGAAGTGAGTAGTTTGATCTAAAGTATCAAAACATCACTCATCTTCATGGCTCCATTGGTTTTGCTACTCTAGACCCCCTACACCACCTCCCCCATGCCACCTCTACATTGATGTATGACATAGATTTTCTTTCTAAATGGTAAATTAAAATTGAGAATGAGAAATGTGTACAATCATTTGAGATCCTTGAGCTACCAGAAATGTCAGAGAACCAAGTTTATAAGCCACTGATCTCAAAAATGGAATCAGTTCTGTACTGCACAACCAGGGAAGTGCTCAAGTAGGTGTGCTGATTCACTTCCCTCAAAAGCCTAATATCAGTTTATTTCTTTCACATCCATTTATAGTCTTCTCTAGCCTGCTACCTTAATTTTTAGCTTTTATGAATTGTTCTCTTAACAAAATAAAAATCCTTCTAGGCAAACTTAAAATATTATTCAATAGTATAATTTCTCTAAGATTACTATGTGAACTTTATACATTGCCTTAGAAAATATCTCACTCTACTCTCATTTTGCTGAGTTAATCTCCCATTAGTATAGTCACACAACTTTTTAACATGTGGTGAAAATTTTTAGAGTAGAAAACCATTTACGATTCATCTTTCACAATACTTCTCACTGCATACATATTGAGAATTGCTATTTTAAAAAAATTAACAATTGAATTATCATTGGGCAAAAGCCTTATTTTAATCACTCCTCTGATCATTCTAGTTTCATAAATCAAGATAATTTCTTTCCCATTTTGATAGATTCCTATCAGAATATCAATTTGCTTGCCTAATTTTCAGTGGCATCAACTGGCATCGTAAGTTTTTCTATGCATTTCTTTGTTACTAATTCTGTGTACACTTTAATACTGCTGAATCAACATGTATACTAGATACACAGTATCATGGGTAACACTTCATCTCTAGCTTTTCTTAAAATCACTTTTCAAAAACAGGATTTAACTTCTACAATGAAGTGGATACAAATCCAGTGGATTACATTTCTCTACTTTTTGAGCAACTTGCCTACTCTTCCAGTATTTCCCTATCAACATAGACTTATGAATGATGATTTCCTCATTCTATGAAAATTACAGTACATTCATTCCTGAGACTAAAATATTATGTTTTTTTCAATGTTGCTTTTCAAATACTCTTTAGTTCAGAAATTATAATCACATTCTGTAACTCTGCCTTTGATGCCCTTTTTATTTTATCCAAGAAATTAAAACCTACACCTGTATTTTATGATCCAATTCCAGTTTTCTCAATCCTCTAAGCATAGTTTATTTCTATTTTGTTAACGAAATAACCTAATTTCAGGTTCCCTTTTAAAAAATATTAAATAATCTCCTAATCATCTTTCTCACCAAAATTGTACATTTATTTAATCTTTTTTCTCTCTACTCTTGTGCAAACTATACATTGGCCATTTTTACTTAAATTCTGAAGCAATTAATATCATGACCTGAAATTTTTGAAAGATGATGTCAGCAACTTTTGATAGTGAAATACCAAGTCTAAAATATAAATGTAAAGAAGTTATAAATGTGTAAAGATATTTAAGTAAAATTGTATTTGTTAGTTTCACATAAAGCAAAAACTGGAAACTATATGAATGCACCACAATAAAGGACTGGTTAAAAAGCATTTATCTAGGGCTTCCCTGGTGGTGCAGTGGTTAAGAATCCGCCTGCCAGTGCAGGCGACATGGGTTAAATCCCTGGTCCAGGAAGATCCCACATGCTGCGGAGCAGCTAAGCCCGTGTGCCACAACTACTGAGCCTGTGCTCTAGAGCCCGCGTGCCACAACTACTGAAGCCCACGTGCCTAGAGCCCATGCTCCGCAACAAGAGAAGCCACCGCAAGGAGAAGCCCGCGCACCACAACGAAGAGTAGCCCCCGCTCGCCGCAACTAGAGAAAGCCCACGCACAGCAACGAAGACCAAGCGCAGCCAAAATTAAATAAATAAAATAAATAAATTTATTTAAAAAAAAGAAGCATATATCTAAAATGAACTACTCTGGCATATTTAAAAGTGATTTTGTATAGTAAACAACACAAAAGTATGCTATCATGTAAAAAACTTAAGTTACAAAAAAGTTTTAAGATTTTATAGATAGCTACATCTAGAAATGCTAAGTGGTGAAAGTGGGAATATGGATGTTTCTTCTCTTTATGCTTATATTTTTCTAATTTTTCTGCAATAAACATATATAACTCTTTCAAATAATATTTTCCTTTATCAGTGCCAATGTAAAAATGTAAAACGTGTAAGTTTTATAGAAAGCTCATTGTAAGTTCTGTAATTCTTGTTAAAAGATTAACTATAAAAACCTCACTTCAGTAAAAAGATTTAAAAAGAATGCTAAGAATTATACTGTCATACAATTCACAATGAAATAACAACGGATAGGGACTGATTAAAACTCTAATATGTACTTTGAAAACAGATTTCACATGGTTTAGATAATTCCATGCAAACACCCAAATCAATTTTATTTTTCATTAATTCTTTTGAATGAAAACATGGTTTTCATTTCCCATGTAACACTGCTTTAAATACTTACTTAAAAGATGAGAAGTTGGAATTTCGAAAATGGAGGTTTAAATAGGTAGACATAGCTAACAAATTATCTTCAAGAAAAGCAAAGAAAAAATTCAGGTAAAAAAATATTAAACTCCAGAAGAATCAGTAAGACTGAGACATGAATCTTCTTCCTCTATGGTAGACATGCTCCAAAACTGAAACTTCGGCTCTATTTTAATGGGTTAAGTCCTACTTTGAAATGTTAAGTACTACCTCCAGAATGTTTATTAAATAATCTAATAGATACTTAAATTTTAAAACTTCTTTTTTCCTAACTTTGTAAGTTCCTAAGTACATTTATTTAAAGGTTTATCAAGAAAGCATGCACTATGTTCTCTGGAATTTGTTTTATATAGTTTGAAATGTTTGGTTTATATTTCACATTTTATCTCCTCCAGATATATGTTTGTGATGACATTTTCCCAAGTGGTTATCACCTGAAGTAAAGAATTAAGTCCAAATTCTATATAGAATACTGCCATTAAGGTTTCAGTAGACAAGACTGCAATAAAGATTACATTGGAATTCCCTCCTTGTGCTGTGACAGAAATGCAAAGAAAGTTGAAGGGGAAAAAAACCCGAAGAGCATGCTCTGGATCAAGATGATGTTACTTTAGCTGGTAAATGAAGTCTGGAGGAAGGCTCCTATAATCTAATAAACACATGCCCATTCTTTCTAATGGATCCTAATATACAGGTCTGATTTTGTCCAGGCTTTATGTAACAGGTTAGTGGGGATGTCAGATTATCGAAAGCTGTGACATGTAAAAAATAACAGGAAAATAAAAAATTTCCTAATACTGCTTCTCAAAGAAGTCGAGCTCCTAACAGCCCCTTCCCAAGCACTCCCTAAACCTAAGGGAAGACAGGACAGGGACAAGATCATTGCTCTATCCTCCTCCCCACATTCCCTCATCATCCTACAATATGCACACAATAATCTAAGGACAGACTTTCAAATTGTTACAGTTGAGATACATTGCTGGATAGGAGGGCATGCATGTTCGAAAACCAGATTTTATGAAGTATTTACCTGACCACTGAGAAAACTAGTTTAAAAATATTTAATGTTAAATGAGTAGTGCAAATATAATCCTTACACATAAGACTCACTTCAAAGGGAGCTATCATTCTTGAAAGATGGCTTCATGATTTTGATGCCTACTATTTTCAGTGACACTGAATAGCTCAAGAAAATCTGTACTGTGAATCAAGATTTTCCTTCAAAAATATAGGCAAATCAACTTAAGGGAAAAAATATATAACTAGCAACAGAAATATACACTTATAAAATCTACTTAAAACTATTATTATTACATATGGGTATTCAAGTCTCCTCATACCTTTCTAATGCTGAGTTGCAAGAATATAAAAAGTTTAAGACATGTATGAGAAAAATAATTTGCAAACGTAATACTTAAGTGGGAAATCATAGAGCTGATCAACTAAATGAAAATCTAAGCACAAAACATTTGAAAGAAAATTATTTAAAGCAAGTCATGAACACCAAAGTAACAAATGTAAGTATTGGTCTTTCACCTCAGAGAGCATATTTATTATTCCTTCCAGTCTGATACTGAGAAAAACAACATAAACAATAAAGATAACATACTATTTAAATGTTATATCAAAATTACCTGAACTTATAAATAGCAAGTCATGCAAAAGTTAAAAGTTTCTCTTAAGTCCCCTAACGTATAATGTTCCTGCAAATAAGAAAAAACAAAACAGAAAAATGGAGTAAGGAGATCAAGTCTCAGAAAAAGAAATCTAAAGGGACTTTAAATGTATAAAAACAGGTTCAATCTCATACATAAGAGAAATGCAAATCACAAACATACTGATATTATAATTGTTTGCCTATGAATACTGGCAAAAATTTTAAAGTATAATAATATATTGAATTAACAAGTTGTGAGGAAGTGTACTTTCAATATCAAGGATTATTAATGGGATTTCAAATTATTACAACCTCTGCAGAAGGCAATTTGGTTAAAAAAAATCCTTCATACTCTTTGATCCAGGAATTCCCCATCTAGGAATAACCTAGATATATTTACAGATGGAAATGACATGTACACATATATTCAATGCAGTAATGTTTGTAATAAAACAAGTTTGGGAGGAACCTAAATGTCCTTCAGCAGAAGACAGATTAAACAAAATAAGGAATAAGTACTTGTAAAAAAAAAAAAATACACACTCTTAAATTTACTTTGTTAAGCAAAAAAGAAAAAAAGCAAGGTGTAAAACAAAACCTAACAGGCAATTGTTCATGTAAAAGGAGAGGAAAAAAATAAGCTGAACATTTTTCACTGTGGAGGGGAATTGGGTGACTCAAGGATGGATAGATGAAAAACTTTTCCCTGTAGGTCCCTTTCATATCTTGGGTTTTTGAACCATATTTTAAAATATACAAATATGTATTTTAAAACTCTTTAGGTAATATATAAACTTTTGGGGCTTCTCTCATGTTTAAACATATTTCTGTATTTAACCATCAATTCTTAAAAAAAAATTCCAAATACTCTAAAAATGTATACAAGTAATAGAACATGTATTATGCATACAGGTATTAAGATGTATAATATTGTTAAACTATTTAACTCACAGTATTTTTTAAGGCAAAGGATTTTTGCAACATCTAAATACCTAGTAGAATTTAAGCATTTGTAAAAGAAACAATCAACCATAACACAAACTGATAAAACAAAGTACAGAAGTACTACCATAAAATTTTAACTTATTTAGTCAGATAATTTTCAAACCTAAAAATAGATGTTAACTAATGGAACAAGACATTGACGTCACTCAAGATTACTTAAAGTGTTTTATAAAGTATTTATAACATTTAATAATAAGATTATTGAAGTAATATAGATGGGTAAACATCTGAAAGTCAACATTTACTTTAACAAACTGTTGCATGCTGGGAAGACTGGACAGCTACATGTAAAAGAATGAAATTAGAACACTTCCTAACACCATGCACAAAAATAAACTCAAAATGGATTAGAGACCTAAATGTAAGACCGGACACTATAAAACTCTTAGAGGAAAACATAGGAAGAACATTCTTTGGCATAAATCACAGCAAGATCTTTTTTGATCCGCCTCCTAGAGTCATGGAAATAAAAACAAAAATAAACAAATGGGACCTAACGAAACTTCAAAGCTTTTGCACAGCAAAGGAAACCATAAACAAGACGAAAAGACAACCCTCAGAATGGGAGAAAGTATTTGCAAACGAATCAACGGACAAAGGATTAATCTCCAAAATATATAAACAGCTCATGCAGCTCAATATTAAAAAAACAAACAACCCAATCCAAAAATGGGCAAAAGACCTAAATAGACATTTCTCCAAAAAAGACATACAGATGGCCAAGAAGCACATGAAAAGCTGCTCAACATCACTAATTGTTAGAGAAATGCAAATCAAAACTACAATGAGGTATCACCTCACACCAGTTAGAATGGGCATCATCAGAAAATCTATGAACAACAAATGCTGGAGAGGGTGTGGAGAAAAGGGAACCCTCTTGCACTGTTGGTTGGAATGTAAATTGATACAGCCACTATGGAGAACAGTATGGAGGTTCCTTAAAAAACTAAAAATAGAATTACCATATGACCCAGCAATCCCACTACTGGGCATATACCTTGAGAAAACCATAATTCAAAAAGACACATGCACCCCAGTGTTCACTGCAGCACTATTTACAATAGCCAGGTCATGGAAGCAACCTAAATGCCCATCGACAGACGAATGGATAAAGAAGATGTGGTACATATATACAATGGAATATTACTCAGCCATAAAAAGGAACAAAATTGGGTCATTTGTAGAGATGTGGATGTATCTAGAGACTGTCATACAGAGTGAAGTAAGTCAGAAAGAGAAAAAAAAATCGTATATTAACGCATATATGTGGAACCTAGAAAAATGGTACAGATGAACCGGTCTGCAGGGCAGAAATTGAGACACAGATGTAGAGAACAAACGTATGGACACCAAGCGCGGAAAGCGGCAGGGGGGTGGGGGTGGTGGTGTGATGAATTGGGCGATTGGGATTGACATGTATACACTAATGTGTATAAAACTGATGACTAATAAGGACCTGCTGTATAAAAAAATAAATAAAATTTAAAAATTAAAAAAACAAAACTGTTGCATGCCACAATCTTTATAAACTTCTGGCACTAAACCAATCAAATAAGATTTACCAATTTATAAATTAAAATAAAAATAAAATTCATAATCATTTTCCTCAAAAAAATGAAGGTAAAAATATAACATGAATTACAATTCTAACAAAAGACCTTTCATCTATGAGAACTTTCATTAGTAAAGAATGACTTTGGAGGGAAAATCTTATTAAGAAAAATATTGAGTAATCTGGTGGATACTACCTAAACAAGAATATTCTTTACATACATATATATACATATATATATATATCATTTCTTTTAGTTTGAGGAAGTTATATACTATAATGGGAAATGTCAAAAAATACATATGTGGCCTCTTGCCTTCTGAGGTGGCCCACACTCTGTCTGTGGAGTGTGTTTCTCTAAATAAACCCACTCTTACCTATCAAAAAAAAATATTTAACCTCGCCTATAATGTCTTTCTTCACCCCTATAAAGATTTTTCTCCTGCATATAGAACTTTTGACAGGTTTGTTTAAGTAAACGGAAGAGACAATTCCATTGTCTTCTGGCTTCTACTGCTGCTCTTGGGAAGTTGTCAAACTAACTGCCATTCATTTGAAGGCCATTTGTCCTTTTGTTTCCAGCTGCTTCTGAGATGGGTTTGGTTTTCATTGTTTTTCTGTAGTTTCACTCTGTGTCTACATGGGAATTTTTCTTTTTTAAATCCTGTCTGGGATTCATGAAGCATCCTGAATCTGCTGAATTCTTTTAATCACCCTAAAAAAATTCTTAGTATTTATCTCTTCAAATTGTGCTTCTGCCCAGTATCTCTCCTCTACTTCTGGAACTTCAGTTAGACACATTTTCACTCTATCCTTTGTGGTCTTAATCCTTTCATATTTCCTATGTCATTGTTTCTTTAAACTCCAATCTGGATTTCTTCAATTTTCCAATTCTCTCTTCACCTGTGTCTAATCTGTTATTAACCTAATTCCATCTTAATTCTAGTCTTTGAAGTCTTTGCAGATGTTTCTGCTGTATCTTTTTTTATTACATGATTAGATTTTAACAAGCAAACTCCTTTTCCTTGGAAAAATATTCGTGGATATTCTTCTGTGGCTTAGGATGAAGGTGCATTCCTCCAGAAAAAGTCTGAGAAAGATTATCAGGCACCTAGTAGCATAATTCAGGTTGAGGCCACCTTACGCATGGTTCAAAAATTTTTTGAACCACCCAAGTTATGTTTATTTGGACCACAAATCCATGCAAGTGCCAACTTGTTGAAACATCCCAGGACTTCCCCATTCTGCTCTGCTCAGGACCACAGCAACCTTCCTCAGTCTTCTAGGGTTAATAAGGCAGCACAGATTTATTTCTGGTTCACTGTCATCCTGAGTATTACCTACACACAGCTTTAGAGGAAGAGGGTGTCCTGCTGAGCAAGCCTTGGGCTTTGACTTTTGCTACCTGAACTCCTATAAGCATTTGAAATTGAAGCTCAAGTTCTCCCAGTTTGACACAGGCTCTCAGGGTAAAAACAGTTTAGGAACTCAGCTTATCTCCCAGCATTCCTATTTTTGTTTGTGTGTGTGTTTGTTTTCCAGTTAGGTTTTGGCTTGGTAATTCTCCACTATGCTGTCAGTTCTTCAAGACGTTTTAAAATTCTGCCCGGCAGCCTTTGTTTTCAGTGAGACCATTTATCTGAGTAACCAAGCTCACCATATCACCCAAATCTTCTTCAATATATTTTATTAACATCTGGCTTCAAAAGAATTAGGAAAAAATTCTGTATGCAAACTATCTTGAAAAGCAACTAAAAACTTAAAAATCCAATGTTCTTTGAAACACTAAATTTCAAAGGTTAAGAAAATTACAGAATTCAATAAACCAAATGTATTTCCTCTAATGTACTGGAGAATTCCCAAGTAAGTGTAATTCAGTTCTCTGAAATACTTTATAAACCAGCAATTTGAGTTTACCCTTAATATTTGCCAAGCCAAAGTAAGTGAAGTTTGGGTGAAAGTTACAAAAAGTAAAATGATAAATAACATTTAACACAGAAGTACTGTTTCTAAGGACCAGAACTGGAGTAATTCACCTTTTATATTTGTTCTTTTTAAAATAAATCTATATAAAGTTTATGGATTAAGTTAAAACAGGAACTTTCTATATTTTTAAATATCTAAATGTCTTAAAGAATTTCCACTCATCAACTGGATGTTGGCATTGTGCACATATACATTGGTCCAAGTGAAAATGGGTGGGTAAGAATTAAAATGTTTATGCTTTACTAATTTGACAAACAACCTGTGAACTTTGATAAATCACGTTGTGAAAACTCCTGTTTTTATCTCATACATACACATACAAATGTCTCAGAAGTTTTACTTCAATATATACACCTAAATCTTTCTTGTAACCAGTCAGGCATTTATTTTCTATATCAGGTTTTAAAGTTTTATCTGAAAGCATTTCAGAATTACAAACAAGCAATTTTTTTTTTAAGGTACTTCAAAATGCTAGGTAAATTAGTAATGCCCTTTTGTAATTCTTTAAAATTGGATAATTCTTTAAAAACCTTTCTTTTAGGTCATACATCAAGATAGAATAATTCTAAATGTCAATGATGCTCATTCTAAAATACTTAAATGGCTGAGGGTATTAGATAATTCAAAAGGATAGTTTCTTTGTATTTTTAGAAAAACTGTAGACATTTTTAAAACCTATGTTAACAGTAAAGGTATTGGCCACGTATAATTTGATGAAAAATAATACATTGTTATAAATTATGTCACACTCTAATTCTTAGAAATTAAAATTCAAGTTGCAAAATAATGATAAATTCAGTTTTATTTCCCATTGTGCATTTTTCACCCAACAAATATTTAGAGTGCCACTATGTGCCAAGCATTGTTCTAGATTCCTGAAATATATCAATGTATAAAATACAAACTATAATAAGTAAACTGTTCAGTATACTAGAAGATAAGCACTATAGGTGAAAAAAACAGAGGAAAGGATGAGTTTTGAGGTGTTGGGAATGGGGGTGGCAATTTAAAATATGGGCAAGAGCAGATCTCACTGAGAAGGTAACACTTTTACAAAAATTTGAAGAAAGCAAGGGATTTTGCCAAGCAGCTATCTGGATAAGTATCTTTAGAGCAGATAAAATAGCTAATGTAAAGAAAAGCCTTGAGGTGGGAATGTGCCTAGAATATTTAAGGAGGCCAGAGTGACTGAAGAAGAGACTTTACTATGTGAATTATCTATCATGCAGCTCTATCAAGCACAAAATTTTATACTTAAGTGGGTATCCTAGTATTCACTCCGTACATTTATTTTCTAATAATTATTTAACCTATCTGAATTTATGACTAAGAAATAACTGATTCTTAAACATATAAAAATGTTACTTTACAGATATCAATTCATTAAAAATGTATCATTAAAAAAAACCTATATTCAATTTCTACTTGAAATAGGACCCTGGTTAGTTTTTGAAGATTCCAATCAAGAGCCAGAACTCGCTAATTCAGCGATCAAAATTCCATTATAATTCTCAACTACTTACTGCTATAAAAACATTGTTTCATATAATACCAATGTCTTTCTAAAATATACAATATTATCATTATTACACCAATACAATTCTTATTAATACTTCCCTCCTCATATTAATTTAACATACTGCCATAGATAGGCAATCTACCCTCCCTAACAGATTTTTGGACTTCACGGAAATTTGAAAATTTAGCGAATGAAATTTACAAACTTTTTCGTCAAAAAGAGAAGTTTGAAACCCAGTTCTTGTGCTTTCACTAAATTTTAGTCAGTCTTTAAGTATTCCCAAAATATTCACAAGACATCAGAACATGAGTTTCAGGTTTTATCCAAAACCAAGTTTCAATCCTCAATACTATAATCAATACAAGTGTAAGTGGTATTTTAAAAGTTTTGTCCCTTTGGTGTAACTGTCCCCTTTAGTACACACTTGCATATTAACTTATGTATTTAACCAAATAAAAGGATAGTGTCCTATACATTTCTTCATTAATAAAATTCATGTAACAGATGAGCAATCTTTTTTGTGTGTGTGCAGAAGTCAATCTGGGAACTATGTTACTGGATAAACTAGACATACTGACAATGTGGTATCCTGGGACTGGCATTTAGTAAAAACAGATTTTATTCATGGCAAAAATTTTTCTAGGAACCAACTTTTTCAAAGTAACTACTCAAGTCTAACCTACCAATAAAACATAACTAATTTTCTCCCTTTGAAAAGGCTTTGTTCCTCCTCCAAAATGAATACTCTGGTCAATTAATGTCATTTTCCTCAAACTATATGAAGGCTACTATAGAGAATAAAAGGTTTCATAGCTTCTTAACTCTATTACTTTCTTACGACTCAAATACAAAGTAAAAATTAGTGAAACCAAGAGAATTTCTAACCAACATGCAATTTTCTTTGAAAATTATAAAGGAAACCTCCCCTCACTTAACTTCTAAATTTCTGTAGGCATCTGAGTTTAAAGAGAGGCCCACAATTATAAATATCACAACTTACGGTTTTCCTAGAGCAAAATTACATTCACATAATTCTAGCCATTATGAAATTTCAGATGTTCATACTTTTTCTCCAGCTCTATTTTCCTAACAGCTTAGCTGCAATTCTAGATTAACTATTGAGCTAGTGTTCTTGTAATTAAGAAAATTTTCATGAAATAGTCACAAGTCATCTGTTTGCAATACTGCGAAGGGCTAGAAGCAAAACTTAGCTTAAAAACTATCAAGCTGTTTCAACTTCTCAAACAGAGCATGTTTTTTCTCCCTTAATCATTGAGACCTCGGCACTAGTGCTTCTCTGCCAGGGATTCTGTGTGTAATTTCATACTTCCATTTAGAAAGTCTTGTTCCTCATAAAAAGGAACGAAATTGTTATTTGTAATGAGGTGGATGGACCTAGAGTCTGTCATACAGAGTGAAGTCAGAAAGAGAAAACCAAATACTGTATGCTAATGCAAATATATGGAATCTAAAAAAATGGTACTGAAGAACCTAGTGGCAGGGCAGGAATAAAGATGCAGACATAGAGAATGGACTTGATGACACGCGGAGGGGGAAGGGTAAGCTGGGACGAAGTGACAGAGTGGCATGGACATATATACACTACTAAATGCAAAATGGATGGCTAGTGGGAAGCAGCCGCATAGCACAGGCTCCGTGCTTTGTGACAACCTAGAGTGGTGGGATAGGGAGGTGGGAGGGAGATGCAAGAGGGAGGGGATATGGAGATATATGTATACGTACAGCTGATTCACTTTGTTGTACAGCAGAAACTAACACAACATTGTAAAGCAATTATGCTCCAGTAAAGATATGTTTAAAAAAAGTCTTGTTCTTCTAGAGGATTTCCTTGACCCACCCTCACATACACTACCCCATGTTTTCTCAATCAGAGCACCTACCACCCAGTATTATAATTGTCCCCTACACCAAACTGTAAATTTGTTCACTAATGTGTCCATAGCATCTAAGTGTCTAGCATGCATTTACTCAGTAGATACTTTAAAGTTAATTCCATCTTCCCGATATATAAAATGAAAGAACCTGAAAGAAGGCGTTTTCATGTATGTTTTTACCCGAAGCCATATAAAAATTTATGAAAATATATAGATGGTGTAGGGCCTGAAAATATACCAGATGACTTTTTTCAGAATCCATAAATTCAAGTCAATTGTGATACAGAAAAAGAGTTAACACTTCAGGCAATTTTATCTGAATATAATCCAGGCAAATATATCAATAGGCATCTGTCTTCATTCTACCTACTGTTTTGGATACTTTTAAGGACTCCACATGTAAAATTACTTGCCAAAAGGACTTGCTAACAGAATTCTGCATATTTTAATCTGCACAGAATCTCCTAAAAGTTAAAGTACAACTTACACTTTTCTTCCTATCCAAAAAGTATCATCCTATCCAAAAAGAATAAGCATTACAGAATACATGAAATTTCTAGTTCTTCAATTGTGGGAAACTTAGAACTGCTAAATTCTCTTATAAGGTAAGTAATTTAAATTTTGACATAACATTATAATGGTATATTTAGAATCAACTGAACTGTATCAGGAAGATGCATGAAGATATTTCAGTTTTCAGTGACATAGTCTGGGGAGGTATGCAAAAAGTATGTCTTGAATTTCTAAGTCTGATAAACCACAAGGTTCAAATAACTGGAAATGCTGATCTTCAATAAATGTGATTTTCCCATTAACTATAGGAATTAACACCCTCTTTCACTTTTTCTTAAAAAGGAAGCTAGATATTGTGCTCCCTGCCTTTAATCTTTCATTTTTATTTTTTCATGAAGTTTTGCTTCATAACTTCAAACATTTTAAAGATCTCCCCTCCAAAAAAAAAAAAATCACAATAAAGTACAGACTGACCTATCAGAAAACTTATTTTGCAAGACTTCTATGGAAAGAAAAGTATAGAGATAACCGTTCAGTAAGCAGATTGAAAGGTAACATACTTTACCTAAATTCTAAATTTTGGCCTTGATTTGAAAAAATTCCATCCTAATAAAACTCCTAATTGCTAAATCAGAAACGAAAGGTAAAATTTCTTGTTCTCACATTAATGCTGAATGTAAATAAATATTTAGAGCTATAAAAAATACAGTCTTAGAAATTTCTTAAAGGGTCAGAATTGCTAAGATTTCCCGCTTTTGTGTTCGGAATTCCTTTCTACTACTTGAAATCTGAACCAAGTACATAGTGCAGAAAAGTTTAAAAACCGTGAAGGGTAAAAACAGAATTTTGCAAAGTAGAATTTTAGAACTAAGATTTTATACAAACTCTAAGATGCAGTTATGTGTTAGTTATTGTACTATGCCATCTTCCAAAATATTCGTAGCAATTTTATGTGGTTTTGAGTAGTTATACATATTTTTTCAAATGTACCCCCAAATGCTAATAGCTGAATAAGAATGCAAGAAACACTTGAGCAAAGAAAAAAGGAGTCAGTTATGAACCTACTACTTAGCTATTCTACAACTGTGTTTTAGGTCCTTTAGGTTGTTAGTACAGTGGTTAATGAGTAGGAGTCCAGACCTAGGAATTAGATTATCTGAGTATAAAGCCTCCAGCTTTCCTATTTACTTCCCAGTAGCTTAAACTTCAGTATTATCTTAGGAAAGCTATTTAAGAACTCTAGATCTCAGAAAAGCTGAACATTTGAAAAAAATGGGATAATACTTACCTACTTCAAAAGGTAAACTGTGATTAGTCAGATATCCCATGTAAAGTACTAAACACAGTGCCCAGAATATATTAAAGGCCTAATTATTTTTAGCTATTACTGTTTAGGCAAGTAATCAGAATAAAGAAAAAAATCACTATCAATAACAATTGAAAATCAACAATGGATTTTTTAAATGCACTCTTTATTTCTAAACATCTATTCTAGAAAATATTTCACCTCCAAAAATATCATCCTCACACACTCTTCTTTTCCTCAAATAACGTGCACATAGAATTATTTTTTCCATGAAATTTAGTAGTTTTGTAGATCTACACTTAAAATGTGATACAATTGAAAAACACCTGCTTATTTCTAAGAACAAGTGCAATCCTATGCATATTTTGGGTAAGATCCTCAAAACTTTTAACTCACTGCAAATATATTTAAATTTAGAATAAAATAAGTTGCCTTATTTTTATAATAAAAATATAAAAAGTTCCCACCCCACTCTCTAATATCAGGATAGTTATAAAGACAGCTCTTGTCTATAATTGCTACTGGAATGTTTACATTTATACCATAATTTACAAATTATTGGAAACAACACTTGAATTCACATTAGTTTTCCTACTGGGAAGGGGAAGGAACAAGAGTGTGAAATAATATGAAATCTTGCTAAATTTAGTAAAAGGCACAGCAGAAGGACCATTATAAGAAGATAAAATACAAGTGATTTCATCCATCATAGAAATAGGGCATTTTAGAAAGAATATGAGACCGTTGGAAAAATATAAACATGAGCCGAGTATGAAATTATATTAGAACACTGTTCCTTTTCAGTGGGATAATGGTACTGTGGTTATGTAGGACAATATTCTTTGTATAGAGAAAGATAAACATGTATGGCAAAACATAACATTGAATCAAGGAAGAAGGTGTATAGGTATTTACTATAATACTTATATTATTCTTTTGACTTTTGTTTCATAATTTTCATAATAAAAAATTGGGAAGGGAAAAGAGAAAAATTAATGGCTTCCCTAAGGTCACATTGATTCAATGGAAAAGCTAAAAGCAGTAAATCCTAGGTCACCAGATTCCAAATTCTGTGTCATTGCTATTCCTCCACACTATCCTTTGTAGAGTAAAATTTACAAATTCCTTGCATTTCTTTAAATAAATTAACAATTACTTAAACATCCTTTCCACACTAGCAAAAATTATCAGGCCACTGTCTTAGTAATAATGGGGAGAATTCTGACCGTGCCATTGAGACACACGGCAAATAACTACCCCAACTAACTATAAAACATTAAATCACAGACACATATATAAATAAGTTCTTTCAACTTGGAATGTCTGTTCTTTAAGTGTAAATCTCATTAACTATTCTGTGAACTCTGGGAAATTCAAATTCATAACTGAACAGCTTACTTTGGGGAAAATACCACTTCCATGCTGTAAGCACCCTTTAATTGCTAATAGAGAAATTATTTCCTTTAAAGTGTTAACTTTCTAATTTGTACCTCAAACAACGGAGAATTTAAATAAGTACTTGAAAAATATAGCATTTTCAAACACAAATATTTATCCAGATGATCTTTTTGACTCACTTTTTAACCTGTTTTAAAATCAAAGATCTCATGACTTTTAAAACACGTATTAATTCTTACTTGAAATAATTCGCCATTTGGTCAACTAAGTAAATCAATATATTTATTTCCCATAGCCTACAATGATTGTTATGAAAATATACAACCAGTTAAGTTTCTATATGAGTGGGGGAGCAAATTTTTTAATCTTCCCCTTATGATTTGTGAGAGAATTTAAAAGCATTACTGACAGAATATATGATTTTATATTTGGAAAACTTGCTACAATCATAAAATGCACAAATCTTGTAAATCATCCTCTTTTCTAACTATTAGTAAGCTGTTCAAACGAAAACAAAATGAGGGCAAGGAGAAGCTAGTACTTTACAACAGTTTTCAAATACAAATAAGCCTGAACTTTAAGTACGTATTTATATTCAACAATAAATACACTGAAACACCCTAGATAATGTCAGAAAAACATCACTGATTCAGGCAAAAATCGTAATAGATTCAAAATTGAGTGGGCAGTTGTTGAGACACAGGAGTTTTACAGAGACTCAAAATATCTCCCCACTATTTTATTAGTTACAAAAGTAAAATCAGTAACTACACAGTGGAGAAAATGGTCAACACTGACATCATCAATAAGTGGTAAATGAACGTCACGTGCCTCTGAAGAGGACACACAACCATTTGTAGCTTTTCAGCTATACTGTATATAACCTGAATCTAATAAGGAAATATCAAATTTAAGACTGAGGAACTGTTCAACATCCAAGGAGACTGGAGAGGAATGACAACTATATACAATGATCTTGGATCAGATTCTGATTTAAAAGAAAACTGCTCTAAAGGGCATTATTAGATCAAAAATTAAAGAAGAAAATGGACTGCAGATTAAAATTCTATTAATGTAAAATTTCCTGGGTTTCATAAGTTTGTTTACGTATGAGAATATCTTTGTTATTAGCAAATACACTGATGTCATGATGTATGCAACCCAATCCCCTATGGCTCACGAAAAACAGAACTGATAAAGTTTATGTCAGATGTTAAAAACTGGTCAATCAGGTTAAGTGATGAACATATAATTTGAATCTTTAATCTAAAAGAATGATAATCTAAATAATATGTTTTAAGCATTTTCTCACCTACTAACATTCTAATTAATAGAACCACAAAACCTTAAAAAAATCACTTATTACACAATAGTTAAAACTGGTAATCAAAGGAAATGGTGGATGAAAGAATTAAAATAAACGTATAGATAATACAGGAAACCAAGTTATTTTGTTGGCAATCCTCCCCAAATATTTTTAAGCTCTTCTATGACAATCTACACTTTCACCAGCTGTTCTGTTAAGGTAATGTCATTTTTGACATTTAAGTTTTATGAAATTTGGATATTACTTGAGTACTTTTGTAAGTATCATTGGTGGCAAAATTCTCAGTTACAGCTGGAAAGAGCCAACTCTCTTGAGAATAGACATTAACTACAAATACTAAAAATACCATTAAAAAATCACATTTCATTTAAAAACTATCAGAAGCCACTAAGGAAAAATTTATTTTAAAATAAAGGGACATGAGTTAAACGCACTCATCTGTGTAATGAAAAATTTAGAAATGAATCGAAACTGAACTACAGGAATAGTTAGAAATAATGAATGGTTCTCTGTGACAACAATCCATTTTCACCCCCCAAAAGAATTAGAGTCTTTTATATTACAAAGACTCAAGTACTAATTAAATGAATGGATGTTAGCTAACAATCTGAAAATATGAAGATGTGGTATTCATATGTTTAAAAATTCTCAGGAGTAAGGGTAAGAGTCAGCTATCAAAAAAAGCTGCAGTAATCTTTTTTTGGGGGGCCATGCTGCACAGCATGTGGGATCCTAGTTCCCAGACCAGGGATCGAACCTCCAGGGATCAAACCCGTGCCCCCTGCAGTGGAAGCGGGGAGCTTTAACCACTTGACCCCGGCAGGGAAGTCCCTGCAGTAATCCTTTTAAGCCATAGCTTAAGTGGCCCTCTCTTAACACATGAGACTTCCTTACAAGTTGATTCTTAGAATTTGGCACTTAGGTGATTATATTGTGTTTAAAATAAAAAGTTTATGGAGTTAGAAAATCAGGCTTCAAACCCAGGTATAAAATTAAGTTCAAAAAAAAAAAAAAACTGACCAAGTTTAATAACACAACCACACTGTCAAAAACACTACCAAGCAAATAGTAGATACCTCTAAAGATTACTTCTTGATTGATTATATACTGATTGATAAATCACAACATGGTATAGTCAAAAGAACAATCACTTTATACTCCAGACAAGTACAGGGAGTATTCTGCCAGGTATGAAGTATACTCATGGCAATAAGATTCAATTATTGCCCTCTAAAGAAAGCCTCAATGACCAAAACTGGCTACCAGAAACACCTAAAAATAACAGATCCTACATGTCCATTGTTTGGAGATTGAGTCAGCAATGCAGGAATAATAATTACAAAGCCTGAATATTTTAAAAGCTTCCCAGGTGACACTGAAGTTACGTTATTTGCAAACTTTGGCTCTAAGGGATAACAATCTCTTATTTTACACATGTAAAAAACAGGGGGCTAAGCTAAGTCATCTTTCAGCTCTAAATTTGATTTAAACCTAATATTCATTTTGGCTTTAAATATGTAATACATACATAGCCATAGTCTGTTGAATTAAAAAAATTTCAAGAAAACCATCATCATGAAATAGTCAGCACTCTGTTTTTCTTCAAATTGAATATGAAAAAGTTACAGAATCTGTCATCATATAAGACCATTTCCCTTGTTATTATGTGAGGTGATGGATGTTAACTAAACACTGTGGTAATCATTTCGCAATACATACATATATCAAATCATTATGTTGTACATCTTAAACTTATGCTGCATGTCAATTGTATCTCAATAAACTGAAAGAGAAAAAAAAAAGACTTTCCCATATACAGTAATCTTTAGACAAAGACTTATAATAATGTTATCCGCATATGCTAGAGCTAAAACTTTGTATTTAAAAAAAAAGGTTGTAACTGAACATGGTCTGTAACATGAATAAAAAAGTATTAGGAAGATTAAGAATAGCTTTGGGACTTTATCTTTGGACCTTTTTACATTTCAAAGTAATTATCCCAAAACAACATTTCAATACTGTCCTTGACATCAGCCTCTGTTTTCAGAACTATCACTTAACATTTCCAAACAGAAAATTTTTCTTTGGAGGTTTCCTAGCATACAAAATGGTAAAACTTACCCCAGGTTATGCTTTCCTGATCATTAGAAAAGCCGTTTAGTTTCTCAACAGGTTGTATTCAAAGCAAATATTCACCATTTTGTTGAATTTGCTGCAGATTCTGAATACGTGGGGGAAAATTTTATACAGAATTTATTATGCCATTATACTAACCGACTATTTGTTTTCTGCTCCAAAGTTGCTAAGAGTAAAAATGTTTAGTAATAAAAGTTAAAGTTTAAAAAGGAAGTTATTTACAAGCAAATAAATGCATTCTTGTCCCCATTTAGAAGTGCAGCTTTTCATAGACATCACTAGTATTATTTCAGACATCTTCATTTCTTGGAAATGCCTTGCGCCAGACTCATTCATTTAAAAGGAACAGCTGTTTGCAAGTTGAAAGCACACACTAAACCCATCAGAAAACGCTTGAGCCTTTATGAGGTCTTTTTGTCTTTTAAGAGAAAGTCAATTAACTGCCACCAGGTTCCCTTATGCTCAAAGTTAGAACCAAAACCGCAGAGCACCCTAAAAAAGGCTTTTCATGTTAGGGTTAGTTCTGTTTCCAAATATGGAGGTTTCTAACTCCACAGTATTATAAAAGGCTTAGGGGAGTTTGTGTTTATTCATGGATGCCACATGTTGGAGCCTACCTTTAATGAGTATCTTGGGATGGCGAGGGGGTTGTATAGCAGATTAATCCCCCAAGACCTTACTGACTACAACCCCCGGTAATTTAAAACACTAAGTACTTGGTATTGTATATTACTATGTTATTCCATAAATGCCCAAGAAATTTAGGCTAAACTACTACCCACAGGGAAACCTCAAACTGCATGATCCAATAGCCCTTTATGTTTCTCAACAAATTTTGGAATGTATATACTTAAAAAAAAAATCTGGTTAGAGATGGCTTTTCCAGATTTTCAGAATATACCATAACTCTTATTAGATACACAAAAACAGAATATAAAAAAGCCTGGCTAAAAATTTTAAGAGTCTTTGAAGAGGGGGAAAAAATGAACCTTTTTTCCCAATATTCTTATGAGTGACTCAATGATTATAAATTTGTTCTATAAAGAAATATAAAAATGATCAGGTTGATTAGTACAAGATTTTGCCTGAAAATAAACGGCTGGCTACACTTCACATAAAATAACAAATTACCTAGAAGACATAAAGAATAAAAAAACAAGATTTTTTTTTTAAGAGAAATTTTGTTATCTGAATTAACTACGTCTTTTTGCAAATAGTTTTATTTTGCAAAGCCTGGGGTGAAAAGAAAAGGCTCCAAGGGAAAAAATGTATAGATCATGTTAGTGGAAGTGACAAAACCTAAACACCTATGCTACAATAATGGAAGGGAAGATGAATGGGATTAGATATTTCAGTAAGACCTAAAATAGAAGTTTACTACTTAAAACAGTAAATGTAAATAGTTCCTTTGTTTTAAAAATAGTATGTAATTATTCATATCACTTTCAGATATTTGATCACTCAGTTCAGTGTTTGCAAAATTTGTTTTCTTTTATACCCCTACACTACATTTATACATGCATTTAAGAAACTATAGATTAAAAAGCATATTGCATTTTAGAGAACAATCTGAATAATCACACAGACATGGACCAACATTTATTACAAACAGGAAAAGAGCAGATCTATAAGAAAAGAGTACAGATTTTTTTTTAAAAAAAGATTGCAAGCTGAAGTATAGAAAAGAAATCTATATGATAATTAAAATTTTTTTTCTGCATTTAAAAATCACATTGCTCAATATATACAAAACATTATAATACAGTAGTTTAAACTGCTACTTAGAGGAATTAAAACAGTATTGACAGTGGAGAAGTTTATTTCAATTTAGGTCACCCATGTTCCATCCTGAGTTCACTTCGATTTTCCAAGAAGAAAGGTATTTTTAAAAGTCATTTTTCCCAAGTAGAAAGGTTATTTTGAAAAACTGAAATATGTATGTCACAACTCATTATTTATAAGAAAAGGATTCACATTAAAAATTTTTTAATAAAAGGCAATCAATTCTCTACATACTTTTATTAAAGAATTACAGCTTTCACAGACAGCAAGATACATTGTTGCTATTACCAGCAGCATTACCTTCTTCATTTCTCCTTCAGCTAACAAAAAAAATCACCCTTTCATAAGAAAATTTCTTATGAATGTGGCCCAATTCAAAACAACTTACTTCTAACACTAAGTTATTTGTAGCTTACATGCTGTCACATTGATTACCTAGCTACATGAAGAGCTACAGAAACCAAAAGGGGAAAAGCGACTTAAAAAATGTAGCAAAACTATAAATTTGCTAATATTTAGTGACCCTTCTGACCACTCTAAAAAGGGGTTCTTTAAAGAGCACTTAGGCTCTAAATGGGTATTTCACTTAACTCTAGTGTTTAAAAACTCCCATTTCTTAAACTCTAAAATATACTGCACTGCAGATTTAAGACATCTGTATATGAACTAGAGATGTACTAAAATGTTTCCTTTACTAAAACCAAGCAGCAGCAAAACTATTTTCATATCATAACAATTTAGACTCTATACTTATAACTGCCATCACTTTAAGAAGAGCCATACAATTGTTTGCTGTTATGATATGGCTAGTAGCATTTTGGAATTCAAGAAGAAAGCAAAGAATTTCAAGCAGTTGAGGCGAAATGTGATCTCCTATATAATATATACAACATTAAAGTAATTTGGCTTAATTTTGAAATTATGTATGTATTATAAATATATAGATGTTGGTCCTAAAGGAATTTTACCTCCAATAAGCAACAAAAATAAAAGTGGGTAATGAATTAAGGATGACATTTTCAAGTTCAAATTTTACACAAGTAGCTTTTTAGCAACTAGTATTGCTAAATGCTCACTGATATGAGAAAAGGTGATATACTGGCAAATATTAAAAATATGACTGTCATTAACTTCTTTACTAAAAATTATTTATAATATGCTCCCATTTGCAATTGATGTTCCAAGTTTAAAAGTAACCCCCCTACTCCCCAAACCCCTAAAACATACCCCGCTCCTTTGCCACTTTGTTCTTAAGTAGGATTTACAAGAAATTTCTCTGGGGAAGCAAATTATCTCATTTTTAAAGATGTATGTATTTTCTATTAGAAAAGAACTAAATGTATTTGGACTCACACACACTGGTTTAACTGAACATAAACAATTTTCCCACCATGAAGTACTGAGTTACAACAAATGTATTAACAAAACTTTATTTTCTTGAGAGTGCATACAGGATGTTAATGTAAACACTGTTAGTATTATCTTTAAAGACATTCTTATTATTACTTCAGATTTTAATGTATTATAAATATGTGTCTTCTCCAGAAATATTAAAGGCCACATTGGGTGATATGGCCAAAGAAAACTTTAGCCCCTCACAGGCTAAACAAAGTACAAATGTGAAAATAAAGAGCAAATTAAGAAAGAGGAAAACATAGCTCAGGATATGCATTTTTAAAATTTGCATTCAATGTAACATTTTAATTCCTAAACCAGAAATATAAATTTTATAAAATACACATATATATTCTTTACCATTTTTTTCTCAAAAGGTGTTTTATACATACATTCATATTTGTGTGTGTATGCGTGTGAAACTGCAAACATTACCAACTAAATCAATCAGGCAACTGTTAACAGTTCTGAAATATTACATGAAATGAGCCTGTTATTTAGACAACTTTCAGCCCTCTGGAATAACATCTGGTCTCAGAATTTTTTTTTAGAATGCAGTTTGTATTTTTAGCTAGGAAATGGGAGAAACAGACTCACTGTGCTTATACTTACAGAATGGGGTATATAACAGCCAATTTCAGTTTCACTTATGCTATAATAAAATGCATGAATAATACCTGAATATTTGAGAAACTGAAAGAAACTTCTAAAACTCAGAACGTATTACTTCATTATACAAAAACTATCATGTACCAATTATGTTAATTTCTGATGAGTTTGCATATAAGCTTATATGTAAAGTCAAACTGGAATGAAGACCAAGTAAAGGTGATCCTGGCTTCAGCACACTTCAGACAGGCCTATTCACTCACCTGGTGAATTCCACGCCAGTCTACTCTGATGATTAGATATACTAAAGGAAGGAAATGGTCCCAAAAGATAAGTGATAAAACCTTAAGGATATGGTCTTGGTCCAAAACCACAACCAGACTCCACATAAGGTACAATCTCTCTCACACATACAAACACACAAACACACATACCACATACACAACCACACAGAAAAAATTTAACACACACACAATGTTCCTGCTATTGTCCAGTAATTCCCCGCCTCCCAAAGTAATACAATATAAACTACAGCACAAATACAGTGAGTACACTGTAGCCTCAATTTAAATCTGCTGTTGGTTGGGTCCATTTCTGAGGGACACATCACAGGTCACACTGTGTTGTGTTGAAGTCAGTACTGCTGATGACTAAAGCCCTTTGATAGGTCCAAAACAGACCCACATGTTATCAAATTTCAGCTAGTGTGGAATATGTTATGACGAGGCTGCAGTGTACTTGATTATGTTGAGAATTTATATTACAAAATTAATACTCAAATAAGAATACTTCTTAAGTCATAAAAAGAAATGGATATCACTTTCAGCTTAATGTGTATATCAACTATTCCCATCTTACCCCTTACATCTCATTAATATATCACCTGAAAAATGACTACTTGGTGCCAACTGTTACCGATACATTTACACTTTATTATCATCTGGATTGCTAATTCCGGTCTTCAAAAATGAACATTTCCCTTCTAATCATAACCAAGAATGGGGCCTTTACTCTTTAAAATAAACATGCCTGACTTCAAATTTCAAGAGAGTTAGAAAGAAAAAAAACAAAAACGAAGTATCATTGGGTAAATTATGATTACATAGGTTTGAGTTCATATTAGCGTATTCCTGTATAATGTAAACTTTATCCTATAGAAAAACGTTTCTTTAAATTATTGAAGTGCTTACATTTATTGACAAACCATGCATTTTCACAAAATTAAAATCGAAAATAATTTTCCACCTAAAGGTTTCATTTAACCAGAGACACTCAAAATATCCTATGAAACTAAGTTAACATTTCTGTATTTTCTTATAATACCGTTCATATTAGTTTGTAAATAGGAATAAAAAGAAAAATGAGTTCTAAATAAATGACACAGGAGGCAATAAATTGACACATGACAAGTAAATAAAAGGCTAAAGCACTCCAATACCATTGAAACTGTTTTAATGTTGTTGCAACTCCAAAATGCAACAATCATCAGCTTGTAAAGACCCAAATTTCAAAAATTCATTTTAATTACTCCTTCATACCTATTTTACAAAATAAAGGCAAGAGACATTTTAAATCCTCCTTGTCCTAGTTGTGCTATCTATGTTCCTAATTTGTTTTCTATCACTATAGTGTATGTTGCAATTCCCATCAAAAGCTATGTAAGAAAAAATAAAATAAAACATTAACCTCTGCTTCAATGTACAGTTTCCAGAATCTGCCAGAACTGGGGAACTGGGCAACAAGGCGTTCATAAGTCTTCCGTGCTTTGTCTATAGGTTGATTCTAAAATTGAAAACCAATAAACAGCATTTACAATGTTAGGATTATAAATGTATTATTTACTGCAGAACCAAGTAGTGTGATTGGACCCATAGAGAAGGAAATGTAATCCTATATCACTAAACCTGTGCCTCTCGAATGAGAATGCTCCAAGCGTCAAGGTCATAGGGATTCTCTTCTAATTTCTTTTCGGCTTTCTTCACTTTCTCTGGGACATACTCAGCTGCCTAGGGAGAAAAAAAACAATGAACTGAAGTTACTGTTTTAAAAATCTCAGGCCTAATTTAATTCAAGCACAACATATCAGCCCCCAGATGCAGTATCACAGTACAAAGCATAAAAATGTCCTCTTATAAAAGAGGCCTGTGTTTCCTATAATCTATATATACTATCTTATCATAAATCTCTTGCATAATAACAAAATCAAGTGAACACATACTTTTAAAAAACATTTTTAAAACTTAAATAAACCCATCTTTTACATGAAATAATATAGAGCAGCAGTTCTCAAACTTTGTAGTCTTGGGACCCCTTTTATACCCTTGAGTACACCAAAGAGCTTTTGTTCATGTGGGTAATTTCAGCATTTACCATATTAGAAATTAAAACTGAGAAAAATGTTAGATATTTATTCGTATACAAATAACAATAAAATTATTTACATGTTAACATAAATAACATTTTAATGAAAAATAACTATTTAAAAATTCAGTGAGATTATGTTACATATATCTGCAAATCTATATAATGTCAGACTTCAAAATGCAGCTGGATTTTCTTATCTGCTTCTGCACTCAACCTTCTGCAATATCAACTCATGTAAAAATTCCACTGTAGACTCATGAGATTAACAGTGAAAAAGGCAAATAATGTCTTAAATCTATTATGAAACAGTATGAATTCACAGGTCCTCTGAAAGTCTTGGGAACCCACAGGGTCCCTGGACCAACATTGAGAAACACTGCTATACAGAATTCATCCTGAGCCACAAAGAAAAAGCATGAAATGACACGGAAATTTTATTTTTGATGTGAAAGTTTTAAAAGCATGATTTACAAAGTGTATATACAGCATAATGAAAACTATAAAAGAAATCCATAATAAAACAGATTGAAAAGATTGTACTAAAATATTTAGTAGTCATGTCTGGGTGACAGGTGGTAGAAGTACAGGTGACTTTCCCCCCCCTTCTTTTAATATTTTCTAAACTCTTTAATAAGGTAGTTTTATTTTTCTTATAGAAATATAATCTTAAAAAATTAATACCTAAAAGAGTAGCTAGGACCTGAGGCATAAATACAAGTATTACTTCTCAAATTGTTGTTCAGAATACTGTGTGCCACAAAAAGAAAGTGATACTCAAAAAATTCAGATAAATGTTAATTTGTACTGTTTGGTTTTACCTTTTTTGTAGGACTTCTTGAAATCCATAGTAGGGCAATAAATATCAGTAACATTCAAGAGGGGATAGAGAGGGAAGCATTGCCCCTAATACCTTTCTTTTTCCTTTTTTTCCCCCCTTAGTGGCAATTAATATTTCACTAAGCAATTCTGTCAAAATAGCAGTTGGGAAAAAAATTTTCAAGTCTTGTGTCTAGGGGAAAAAAATTACCTGGAAGAAGTATACTTTTCTTTGGAATAAATCAGTTTCCACCACTGATAAGTATACATTTAGAAAGAAAACCATGTTTTAAAAGACTAATATAATTTTGTATCAAAATTAGGATATTCAACTAATACACAAGAGCTTTGTAAGTAGCTTGCTGAAACTACTTTAGTTTAGAAACTAAAACTGGAAGTTTAATAAAGGAGGACCACTGGTCCCACCCACATATTAGAACATAAAATGACAAATAAAGAGTACTGCAATGGTGATAAATCACCAGATCAGGATGGTTCAAAAAGAGGATATATGGAAAAACAGCAAATAATAAAGGTGGCATTTCAAATCAGAATGTTGGGTTATTCAATGCATGGTGCTAGAATAACTGTATCAAAATAAAGTTGAATTCCTATTTTACCCTTTCTACCAAATTAATTTCAGATAGATCAAAAATTTAAACATTAAAAACAAAAACACAAGAAAGAACCATTGGAAAATATAATGAAATGTATCTTTGCCCAGGAAGGCTCTTTGAAAGCCTCTGAAAAGAGTAAACTTAATTCATAAAGTTTATTTACATTTGTGCATGGGAAAAGTATCACAATGACAGTGAAAAGACGAACTTAAAAAATATCCCCAACACACATGGCAAAGTATTAAATTTATTAATATAAAGTCCAGTCACTTATTGAGCCTGCGCGTCTGGAGCCTGTGCTCCGCAACAGGAGAGGCCGCGATAGTGAGAGGCCCGCGCACCGCGATGAAGAGTGGCCCCTGCTTGCTGCAACTAGAGAAAGCCCTCGCACAGAAACGAAGACCCAACACAGCCATAAATAAATAAATTAAAAAAAAAAAAAAAAAAAAAAGTCCAGTCACTAAAAATCAGAAACTCAAAAAGAAAATGGGCAAAGTATTCGAACAGTTCATAGAAAAAGAACAATGAACTTTAAACACTCGAAAGCAATACAAATGTAAGCCACAAGATAAAGATCAAGGGTGTTTTTGGTTTTTTTTGAAGATTTTTTTTGATGTGGATCATTTTCTTTTTAACATCTTTACTGGAGTATAATTGCTTTACAATGTTGTGTTAGTTTCTGCTGTATAATCAGCTATATGTATACACATATCCCCATGTCCCCTCCCTCTTGCGTCTCCCTCCCACCCTCCCTATCCCATCCCTCTAGGTGGTCACAAAGTGCTGAGCTGATCTTCCCGTGCGATGCAGCTGCTTCCCACTAGCTATCTATTTTACATTTGTTAGTGTATATATGTCAATACTACTCACTTCATATGTGGACCATTTTTAAAGTCTTTATTGAATTTGTTACAATATTGCTTCTGTTTTATGTTTTGGTTTTTTGGCCGAGAGGCACATGGGACCTTAAGCACCCTGACCAGGGATCGAACCTGCACCCCCTGCATTGGAAGGCTAAGTTTTAAGCACCCACAAAGGTGTTTTATAATTAACATTGCACTGGCAAGGATCTATATCAATAGAAACAGACATTCTCGAATTGTTGGCAGGAACAAGCAGTAATATTGACCAAAATTTAACATGAATATCTGACCCTGAATTCCAGTTCTGACAACTTACCCTACTCTACACGTACACAAAGATGTACACAGGAGAGTAATCAGCTATGTGGTTGTTTGTTGCTGTGTAAGACTAGGAATAATTTAAATAATCATGTGTAAAAGAACTGGTTAAATAAATTATGGAATCTGTAGTCACTAAAAGGAACAAAGCAATGCAGCTCTATAAACAGCAACATGGAACAATCTCCGTAACAGCCGGTTAAAAAAATAGGAGTGGATGGGGAGACACACACACCACATACAAGTGTACTTCACACACTGTATACTCTTCTGCTGTTTGAATTTTTACAGTTCACCTGAGAAATATTTGTTCAGTGCCCAGTGTGTGCCAGACATTGCTGAATGGGCACTTGGGATACAACAAAATAAAGATTTCTTTCAAACGGTTTACTTCTTGACAAACTTTAAAAATACTTTAAAATAAACTAGGATTCGTAAGATATCAACTATAAAACGTTAACGGTAAAATAAGTAAATCTGATACAGGAACTTTAAATCAGGAATTAAAAACCAGCTAAATTAATCAATGCTAACAATTAGTGTTTCAAAGCAGTCTGATGGGAGGCCAAATCACTCAAATCCACTTGCTGAAAATTAACCTACCAAAATTAGATTATGTATGCCATAATCTGCAAAAGAACAGAGAAACTCAGAAGATAGCATCTAATATCTGACCAGCATAATTGCAGCAAGTATAAATGTCTCCTTACAAAATAAAACAAGCCATTCACTTAGTGATTCTCAACCCTGGCAGCACACCAGAATCACCTGGGGTAAAGGGAATATAAAAAGATGCTCAAGCCTCGCTCTAGATCAATTAAAACAGAATCTCTAAGAAGGAGCCTGGACCATCACTATTTTTAAAATAACTCCCCAGGAGGTTCTCATGTGCAGCCTCAGTTGAAAATTATGGCTCTCTAGGGATTCCAAACTTTTTTTGTGTGTGCTGCTGAAACTTCCTGCAATCTAACGAAGCCTATGGGCCTTTCTAGGGATAATGTTCTTAAATACACAAAATAAACTATGCAGGATTTCAAAGGAAACCAATTATACTGAAATATAATTATCAAAATATTTTTAAACAAAGTTTATATTGTAATAAATACTTAACACATGAAATAACAAAATCTAGTTGCGAGTCTAGTGATGAGTGCCAACAGTACTTTGAATATGTCTGTCCCAGTCACACAGCTGTTGCTAACACTACTAGTGTGGTTTCTTGCCTACATTCGTAATAGAAGGAAAGGCTCAATTTCAGTTAGAGATTAGTGAAAAGTTTTATTTTGCCCATTCAAGTTCAGGGAACCCCGAAAATTCTGCCCACAGACACCTGGGGGAAGAGGTTACCAGGGACCTAAGAACCCCATGGAAAGGATGTTGGATCAGATATAAAAAAAAACATCTATTGAGCATCTACTATGTTAGTCATTAACTATCACTCCTCGTTAAGTAACTGATAACTCCATTTCATAATAAAAAATATAACTAAATTTTACACGAATTTGCCCAAAGTCCAGTTAGAATCCGGCAGAACTATGGCTCAGCTCTTCGCAGAACCTCTTATAACCCTAAATGTTTTCCTCTGGACAAGGATGTAGTTAAATGTTCATAAAACAATCCATTTAGATAATTCTCAATCAACTGAATTAATTAACAATAGAAGGTAACCAAAATGGCCAAGAGTATCCTCTGGTAGTTAAAGGCCACATTTAATTCTCACAATAAAAAGTCGTTCATCGGGCTTCCCTGGTGGCGCAGTGGTTGAGAGTCTGCCTGCTAATGCAGGGGACACGGGTTCGAGCCCTGGTCTGGGAAGATCCCACATGCCGTGTAGCAACTGGGCCCGTGAGCCACAACTGCTGAGCCTGCGCGTCTGGAGCCTGTGCCCCGCAACGGGAGGAGCCACGATAGTGAGAGGTCCGCGCACGGCGATGAAGAGTGGCCCCCGCTTGCCGCAACTAGAGAGAGCCCTCACACAGAAACAAAGACCCAACACAGCCAAAATAAATAAATAAATAATAAAAATAAGTAAATTAAAAAAAAAAAAAAGTCATTCATCATCACAGCTATGAACCAACTGGGTAACCAAGAGCATAACATTTTTGTTTTGTGGCCTGGTTACCACACTGCTGTAAAGCAAATGAAAACTGAACAGTTTTCTAGTATCCACAAGGAGACTGAGCCTCCATAAGGAATGGACTTGTAATATTATTTCCTGAATCTGTTGCCAGATCAGAGAAATAGGTCACTTTAAGAAAACTTGTGCCAAGTTTCCAGTGCCCATTTGTAATGGAATGAGGTCAGAACTCTCCTTAGTTATAGCAAAAGAAGAGCCGTCTCATGCTTACATGTCCCAGAAACATTACTATAAAGAAACTCTATCAAAATCCAGCTTTTGTCTTTGGAATATCTGTAATCCTATTATCATTCTTCAGGGGGATGATAATGGGGAGTAGGATGGGTCCCAAATCAAATGAGCGGAACAAAAGCTGGACTAGTTCCGTTCCCAAGGCATGCACGTTTAATGATACTAGTAGGACAGTGGGAACTTCTTTGATTTGCACAATTTTAAAAACCAGAAAAATAACACAACTGTAAGGAGTATACACATACACACCAACATATACTATTTCAAATGGGTACAAAAATCAGAAAAAATTGTGAAGTAGATGACGGACTTTTTTTTGGTGTAAGGCGAAAATGTTGCTGAGGAACTACCTCCAGTATCTGTTCTATGAACTGTTTTTCTAGTCGTAGTGTACTGCTAAAATATCAACTTTTCTATGTGAAGAATAACCCATGTACAACTGGCTTAAAGTATGGAGATAAGATACATTATTCATGTTTGACCTTTTTTATTTTTAATTATGGCTTTATTTAGACATAATCACATTCCATAGAATCACCCATTTAAAGTGTAAAATTCAATGGCTTAAATTTAGTATATTCACCATCATAATAAATTTTAAAACATTTTTATCACCCTAAATAAAAACCAGTACCCATTAACAGGCAATCCCATTTCCCAATCCCCCTAGCCCTAGGCAACCACCAATCTACTTTGTTTCTATAGATGTGCAGGTATTTCATGTAAATGATATCATACAATGTGTTTTGTTTCTGACTTTCACTTTGCATGTTTGCAAGGTTCATGTTTTATCATATATCAGTACTTTCCTTTCTATTGCTAAGTATTCCATTGCATGGATATCCCACATTTTATTTATTAATCAGTTGATGGACATTTGGATTATTTCCAGTTTTTGAGTGGAATTCGTTTTGTGTTTTCTTTTTACTTAGGTATATACCTAGAAGTGAAATTCCTAGGTCAAAAAGCAAACCTCTGCGTAACATTTTGAAGAACTGCCAGACTGTTTTCCAAAGCGACTGAACCATTTTACAGTCCCATCAGTGTGAGGGCTCCAATTTCTCTACATCTCCACCAACACTTGTTATTATCCATCTTTTTGATGATTATAACCATCCGAGCAGGTGAAGTGGTAACTCATTGTGGTTTTGATCTTTATTTCCCTGGTGGCTAATGAAGTTCAGCACTTTTCATGTTCTTATTGGCTTTTGTATATATTTAGAGAAGGGTCTTTTCAGATTGCTTGCCCATTTTTAATTCTTTTTTGTTATTGCATTGCAAGAGTCCTTTACATATTATAGATACTAGTCCTTTATTGGATATATGATATACAAAAATTTTCTCCCATTCAGCTGGTTGTCTTTTTACTTTCTATATTTAACCTTTTGTTTTGTGAAGCTAACTCAGAAACAGAACTTATGACATTGTCTCACAGGCTCCCTGCACTATTTCAACAGTTCTCAAACTTCTTATAAAGAATCGCTTTGCACTCTTAAAAATGAGGAACCAGAGATTTTTTTTAAAATGTGGGGGTTAAATCAACATTATTATACTAAAAATTAAAACTGTAAAAATTTTAATGTGTTAATTCATTTTAAAATAAACTTCTGATTTTATTTTAAAATATTTTCCAAAATTAAAAAAAATTAGTGAAAAAAATGGCACTGTTTTACATTTTTCTGATCTCTTTAATGTCTGGCTGAATAGAAGACATCTGCTTCTGCTTTCAACCTATTGCAATATATTGTTTTTGATGAAGTATAAGACCACAAAACTACAATTATGTAGTTGGAAAAGGGAGCAACATTTTTAATAGCCTTTTCATATAACTGTGGATATGTCATGTAGCCTCTGGGAAACCGAGTTAAGCTGCAAACCACTTTCTTTCTATATGATAGCTTAATTTATATTAGGTGGTTGTTAATGGCGTGGGGTGTGGAGAAGTGACAGACACTATTATATTAATGATTAAATAATTTATAATCTAATTTAATTTCTTCTTTCCATTCCCACAAGTAAAACCTGGACAGGAAAAAAAATGTACTTCTCTTTCTCCAAACAGCTATTTTTGTGGTAAATGGGGGAGGGTGTTATGCTGGAGGTCATATGGAAATTAAGTTAAACTAGAGGTCAGTGAAAATTTAAACCAAGTGATAAACATCAAAAGTATGCAGGGAGGAATGTAGTAAGTTAAAGGATGTAAACCTATATTAGCTTTTTGACCAAGATTTTTGCTGATTTTTGCAACAGAACAAGCAGAGAAGAGTCTCAAAACTAGTTTTGTAATGAGTACTTTCCACTATTAAGGATAACGAGTGACTAAATATAGTAGGAAGAGAAAAATCAGTAAAAATACTACCAAAGGCCTAACCATCCTCAAATAATCTGCAATGTTTGTCTCCATTTATTTTATCAATGTATTCAAAACCAACTTTGAAGGTCCAAGTATCTTCAATCCCTAACCTAAGTGATTTGCAAACTTTCATTTACATAAAAATCACATGTGATACTCATTTCCAATGAAGATTCTCAGCCTCACCTACAGAATCTGTTACATTGATAGTATGTCTGAAATTGAGGTATAGGCACCTATACTTTTATAAAGCACCTAAGTGAATATGATGCAATGGACCATGGACTCCATTCTGAGAAACACCACCTAATCCATCTGTTCTGTAATATATTTTTTTCCAAATGTTGTGTTTCCTCAAAAATAAAGTGGAATCAGACCTAAGTCATTCCTTTTGTTGTTGTTATTAAAACATTAAGAAAACTGCAAATACATACATTTCAACTCTTAAGTCTGTCTTGGTAGCCTTTTTTCAAAATTAAAAGTAGACTAGGGTAGCACTCTGCAAGACTATCTGCAAGTAATAACTGAGCCGATTCATATGCCTAGAGAATTAAGCATTGTATGTGACAGATGACATTAATACTGGACGCCAGCTTAGTCCTATGTTCCTTTACCAATGCAACAAAACTCTACTAGATGTTTTTTGTGAATGAATCTTAATGTATCCTATATATAATCCATTCAAACCTTCCAAAGACTAAAATCTACTAAACATGCAAACAATTCAAAAACTTAACAAAGAAAAAATAGGCTAATGGTTATTGGTCCAAATAATTATACTTATCATATTTGCTTATTAAATTTGTTTATTCATCCCCCAGGAAACAAACAGCTACAAACTATAAATAAAAATCTTAATATTTTAGAATTTGAAAAATGCAGCTTTAGACCAGGAGTAGCCAAAATATTAATTCACTTGATAAACTAAGTGAAACATTAGAAAACAACAATTAGGACACAGTTTTACCCTTCTGGTTTTATTCAATATTTACTGCTGATTATAACCTATCCATTAATCTAAAAATAGCTTAAACATTTGTTCAACTAAAATCTCTTTTAAAATCAATTCTCACACCATTACCAACTGTTCAGTAAAAACAAAAAAGACTCAAATTCACAACTGGGTCTTGTCTAAAGAGGAATAAAGATTTAGAGACAATGGCAGAAAAGCTTAAAACTATGAACTGTTTTTTGCAATCATCCACTGAATAGGTACAAACATTTGAATAGATTTTGCCATTCTGGAAGGTCTATCTAGGATGTAAATTTCTGTATTCCTAATGCTGAGGGAATGCAATCTCTTCTAACACAATCTCCTTCTGTTGTACTTCTCTGGAAAACCAATATTTCTGTAAACACAGATCAATCTCTCTTAGGAATAATTACTGCCAAACAGAGAATCCTATGTAGTCAGTTTCCGCAAGAAATATTAACAATAAGATCAAATCAAATTTGCCTGCCCCAAACTATTATACTAAGTATCTTAAAATAGGAGGGGGAAAAGTAGGAAAGGCTATTACAGAAAGATTTTGTTAACAACAGATAAGAATAATTGGATAAGAACACACTGTTTTTATAACATATATTCTTTATAACATATATTCTTGGCCTTTCCCTCCCTCTTCTAACCTCCGCACACATCCACTTGGGTTTAAAATTGGCACTATTTCCCTTTAACCCCTACTAAATATTAATGGTTACTCAACAAAATAAATCAGGTTTCAACATTGAGTGTTTCGTCTTTCTTTCCTCATTAGTAAGTATATAATAGAACACATATTTTTCATATTTTCTATATCTTCCTAAACTTATTTTTCACCAAAAGCAAAACAATTATTTATGGCCCTAAATTCCCCTCTTTGTTAAGAACTACTGGCAATTAATTTGTGCTCCTTGAAGTCATGCCATTTTTCCGAAGTAAGGATCATTCTTTTTATACTTTAGGCCTTCCTAATTCTAGGATAGGCTATGAATTGTTTGAAAACTGAAATCTTATTCCTAAAACACAAAAGCATAGAAACAGAATTTTAGGGACTTAAAGGTTCATGGGAATTGACTTGGCCAAATACATTTCTTTGGCCAAATACATATAACAAAACTTTAGAAACCATTCACTCTTATGCCCCCAAATATTTTACTTTGTATTAATTATTAACAATAATTATAAGCACCTGTATTCCCAAAAGATACAATTCTTTAAAATTTTGTAACATAGCATATAGCCTGAATGCAAAAATTTATCCATTTATCTAGTGAACACCTTTAATTATCAAAACAAGTGTTTCTAGGTTTTTAAGGTGCAATGGTGAATAACTAAGGCAGCCTTTCAACTCAAAACCCAGTGGAGGAACTCTAACCAATAGCCTACTAAATGCTGTAGAGGTGGTGCACAAGGTAAAATTGAGTGAAGAATGAGATCAGAAGTTGAATCAAGCAGTAAAAAAAATGTACACGATAAAAATATAGCCATAATTCCACACGGGAACCAGATGTGCTTTTGTTAGCAGGAAAACCTAACAAAACCTATATGCAGGTGGTTCTGTCACCATTAAACTGACAAAAACAGCAAACACGAAGCTCCAGAAGAATACCCACCAAAACTGCAAGGTAATTTAAATAGCCCTCTAAATGTAAAATAGAACTTCCCTACAAGAGTTAAAAAAAAAAAAAAAAAAAAATCACAATAAACCTTAGCTGTGATTTTGCTTGTCTGCAATCATTTCCCTCTTTCATACAGCATAAATCTACAGATTCAGTACGAAGAAAGGACCATCTATATTTGTGAATAACAAATTTAAGATATTATCAGGTTTACTGAACAAAAATTTTTTTTGAGTTTCAATGCTAACCAGCTAAAAGAAATCTGTAATTCATATCTCACAGGATTCTTTGTCTATCCCACCCTTACCATCTTTCCAAAGCAAATCTATGATTCAGAGTGGTTTTGATGTTTTTCTTATTATTCTTCAGTTTTGTTTAGTCTTTTTTTCCTTGTCCATCATCTCATTTTTCCTCTAAATTTTCATTAACTGTTGTCTTACACATCAAGCAAGCTAGTTGATTCCTATTTTTGATCATGTCACTCTTTAAGGTATCATTTAATTACCATTTCAGTTAAAGTTGAATAATACAGTATCTGCGATTTGCTTCAAGGTAATAGAGGTGGGGAGAGTAAGTGAAAGTATGGAGAAAACAGTATCTGCGATTTGCTTCAAGGTAATAGAGGTGGGGAGAGTAAGTGAAAGTATGGAGAAAACATGTTTCGCTGTGAGTTGAAGCTCTATGATAGAAACATCATACATTATACTATTTTTTTCTTGCATGTTTGAAATGTATCTTTAAAGAGTTTAAAAGACTATATGAAGATAACTCTCTGTTGATCCTCAGATGTCAAAGCATGTCTTACAGACTGATGGAAAAAATATATAGGAGGCACCATAAAGGCTAGGACAAGTTAAGCATTTAAAAAACAAAAAAAGAAAAGAAAAAGAAAAGGCTATTGCTGATTTTAACATAGTCAATACAGAGAAACCCCATGAATCCACAGCTATCCTCAATCTTTTAAAAGGAGGAGAAAAGAAAAAAGGAATTTCATCTTTGAGGAAAAAATATGAGCCAGTAAGTAGAGACAGAATAGGATTTTTAAAAAAACCACCATTTGCCACTTTCAAGGAAACAACTGATTTATTTAGGGATTATCAATTGATGATAAATAACTAGATAAAAGGTTATTGAGAAACACAGTTATCAAGCCACAGATTACTAACTGCAAAGGGGAAAATAATCCTTTACAATGAAGAGATCCAGCAGTCATTACCCTAACCCTGACCAAGTGACCAAACTTAACCATTACTAACATTGGAACAACCTAGCATGAAGTGCCTTTTGATGTGATGTTATAACGTATTCTACACAAAAATATTGAACCTGAATATTATCGAAGCTCTGAGTTTAGACATAACCATAATTTTCAGGAAATACAGAAGATGAGGGGACAAGTTAAATGATACCACACACACACAAAAGAAATAAGCCCAGACATAAAATGAGAAGTTCTGCAAGAGAACTGTTCTGGATTCTTCAAATATACAATAAATATCCTAGGGGAGAAAAAAACACAGGGACGATTCAAGAGACATAACCAAATGATGCAAATAACCTAGATTAGATTCTGATTTTTTTTTGAATTTTATTTTATTTTTTTACACAGCAGGTTCTTATTAGTTATCCATTTTATACATATTAGTGTAGATTCTGATTTTTAAAATAACAAAACCCTATGAATCACATTCTTGGGACTGATTTTTAGAAATGATATGGTATTGCTATTAATTTTCTTAGGTGGGAAATGGTATAATGGTTATATAACAGTATTAATGCTTTACACTGTATAAGAGAATGCTGAAATAAGGGGGCCTGAATATGTGTCACTTACTTTCAAATAAATATGTACAAGGAGATAAAGCAAATATGGCAAAACACTCAACAACTGTCGATTCTACGTGAAGAACTGTACTGCAGTTGTTCACTGCACTTTTCCTTATGTCCTAAACTTTACACATAAAACTTCTGGGTGAAATTTTTTTCTTTAAATTTTTACCACCTTCTCTCCAACTTAAAACACCACAGTTGTGAAATGAAAGGTCATGGCAACATTTCAGTGTCTTTACACTTTCAGATAAATTTAAAAATTAACAATGAGTTCGGGAAGCTTTCAATGAAAACCTCAGTACATTACTCCTCCTCTACTTTCAGGTGACAAAACATGAGCCCAGAAAAAGGGTAGGTATACATAAACAGACTTGACATAACGATTTTAAGACTTGGCATTCTTGGGCATTCCAACAGCATGTAAAATGTAAATACTGTGAAAATTTCAGGACTGAAATCAGTCGACGAGCAAACACAAAATTCAGTTTAGCCAAACTTTCCCGACACAATAAAATTTACAGTCACCCTATTCAATAGGAACACTCCAATTCTGCCTCATCTCTGTCAACCTCCAAGAACAGCCCCCACGTTAAAAGCTGGGGACCTCAAAAACGAAAACCTAAGTGTATTTCGTTGCTATGGCAATGGGAAATTTCAGGAAACTGAGACTGCAGTCTAGCTAGCCTCCATTTTAAAAACTATTTACCTAAACATATCGGACTTGAATCGAAAAATAAATTGACAGCTTTCATAAAACACCAGTTTCCTCTTTCAAAGGTAAATACTATCCTACAAAATTCTGAATAAAGAGCAAAAGAAACAAATCATTTAACTAAAAATCTTAATTTTAAAATACTTAAATGTCACATATCCAGTACTAAAAAACAGATGCTTTTACTTACAGTGGCCCAAACAGACTTCTCATTTCCGATTTATCAAATTCTACAATTATTTGTGTCGTTGGAAAAATGAAAATGAAATGTTGATAGAAGAAAGGGAAGGAGCAGGAGAAAGCCACAAAATTCCCAAATCTTAGCATAACGATGCTCTTACTCCTAAACTGCTTCCTTCTTCATTCGCTCATGCAAGAGTCTAATTCTCCAGATTAGTTTCATCTTAAATTACTTCTCAAACCTTTTTCTGGTTGCAGTATATATCGGAAAGGCGGCGGAGGGAACACTGTCAAGTTTTTCGAAAACAGCGAGTACACGTTAAAATAATCAATTCCTAACCCCTTAACACCAAAACGGTATTAAAGGAAAGACTCTCACCGGAGAAGTCCCATGAATCTAAATAGGACGAAGTAGCTTCCCGGCTATTGTCTAAATCAAATATTTGTTCATCTTAACGCCTAAGACAGAGAAGCCAAAAAAGTTTTAAATCTCAGTCAGATCTTGCTCCCCAATTCCCACCGTACTTCTGCACCCTGTCTTTCGGGTTCATTAGACCCTTGATTCCTACTCAAGCGAACATGGCTGGAGAACTCGGACGAACAGAGACGGGGAGAGAAGAGGTCGCCACGAGGCCCCACCACTCTCCTTCCTCACCTGCTCCGTGGCTCCGTCTCCTGACATGGCCTCAGACGACTAGAACGTGCGAACTGGCCCGCGATGCCAAGCTAGAAAAGAAAAATTAAACTAAAAGCCACCCCCAGACAACTAAAATTGCCCCCTGCCCTGCGGAGCCAGACCGCCAACAAGAACCGCCACCGCCCACTCCGATATGAATTAAAATGGCTGCGCCCGGGCCGGCCAAGGAGGGGGTGTGGCTTCTGCATTAACTTCCGGGGCAGCGGGCGGAGTTAAGAGCGCAAAATCATCCATTACTGAACCGCGCAGAAGCAGGAAGATCCCAGGGGCGGGCCCAATGTAAGCGCGGGACGTCACGGCCTGGGAGTAGAGAGGCTGTTGCTGAGCGAGCTGCAACCGGCTGGGAGGCGGGAAACTGTTTTGCACTGGGGCTCGCGCACCTTTCGGAATTTAATTATCAAGCTGTGGAGCGCACCTCTTCACTGTTGAAGCCTGCAAATCGTTTCAGTTCAGGCAAGCTGGCCATATTTTGGAGCAATGCTAAGTGTTAAATGCTTCCTATATTTTGGAGATAAGGAATCTATGAAGTTTTCTATGGTCTCACCTAATGCTCTTCACGCTTTTGCGGTATTAACGGGACAGATCAAGCCCATGTTAATTTATACCTTCACCGTTTACTCATGTGTCTAAGGTTTGAAGTCAGTAAGGCCCAGCGTTTAAGCTCAGCATCCCACCATGGTTCTTGATAATAGCGCTCCGGCTCTGGAGCCAGCCTGCATTCATTTGAATCCTGGCTTCATCTCTCGCTAGATGGGTAACCGTGGGTAGTTAAACATCTCTGTGCCTCAGTTTCCTTGCCTATAATTACGAGTAACAGTAATACCTGCTTTTTTTTTTTTACCGCTTCACGAGGTTTGCAGGATCTGAGTTCCCCCATCAGGGATGGAACCTGCGCCCTCAGCAGTGTAAGTGTGGAGTCCTAACCACGGGACCGCCAGGGAATTCCCAGTACCTGCAATTTAAATAAGTTATACATGAAAAAGTGCTTGGAACTGTACTTGGCGAAGTCCAAGATTAAGTGAGAGCAGGTCTTCTCAAACTCTTTTACGTTCAAGGATCATCATAAGACTTATAACACCCTCTCGTCTACAGTGGCCTATGGTCCAACGTAAACTATTCAGCCTTTCCCATACACTCCTTATTCTTTTCAGTCTCCCATGCCTCTGCTCATATTTCCACCTCTGTCCTTTCCAGCCTGAAGTCTTTTTTTTTTTTAACATCTTTATTGGAGTATAATTGCTTTACAATGGTGTGTTAGTTTCTGCTGTATAACAAAGTGAATCAGCTATACATAAACATATATCCCCCATATCTCCTCCCTCTTGGGTGTCCTTCCCACCCCTCCTATCCCACCCCTCTAGGTGGTCACAAAGCACTGAGCTTATCTCCCTGTGCTATGTGGCTCCTTCCCACTAGCTATCTATTTTACATTTCACAGCCTGAATTCTTACACTTCCAAGAAATCAGACACATGAGCAAAGGGTGTATATTACAGATGTTTATCGCACCATCCAACAATAGAGGACTAGTTAAACACTGTAATCCCTCCCTCTCTTATCCTCTGTAGCTCCCTTATCCTACGTTCCAAGACCCCCAGTGGATGCCTGAAACAGGGGATAGTACCAAACCCTATATATACTATTTTTTCCTGTACATACCTATGTTATCATAGTTCAATTTATAAATTATGAACGATAGAAGATTAACAACAATAATAAAATAGAACAATTATAACAACTGTGGTAAAAGTTACGTGAATTTTGCTCATTTGTGCACGTGCGCTTTATCTCTCTCAAAATATCTAATTGTACAAAGTTAATGCCTTTTCCACCTTAACTAAGCACTTACCACGTACTGTGGCCATAACCTTTGTAATTTGAGGTGCAACAGCAAAAGTAGCATGAATTTATTTTTCCTTCTTCACAATTTCACAGGTACAGGATCTGTTCTTACCATGGATCTTAGCAACCTCAGCACATGATTTTTTTCCTTTCCTTAATAAGGCAAGAACTTTCACATTTTTACTTAAAGAAAGCACTTTACAACTTCTCTTTGGCATATCCAAATTGCCAGCCTCAGTACTGTGGCATTTTGGGGCCATTTCTAAGTAAAATAAGGGTTAACTGAACACAAGCACTGAGATACCTCCACAGTCAAGCTGATAACCAAGACGGCTAAGTGGCACCAGATTTCATCACACTACTCAGAATGATACACAACTTAAAATTTAAGAATTGTTTATTTCTGGTATTTTCCATTTAATATTTTTCAGACCAAGATTGATCGCAGGTAACTGAAACTGGATGGTGGGGAGCCGGGGGGCGGGGTTGGTGGTGGAGGGCAGCGGAGACTACTATACATCATAATTTTTCTCTTTTTATCTGTTTTCTAAGTTTGTCTTAAATGAACTAGTGTAAGAACATCAGTCTTTAAGAATAGTATTCACATTCTATTCTTCAAAGTTTGACTCAAATGCCAATATTTTTTCCCAATATTTTTAATGAAAAACTTTAAAGAGATAAAAGTTCAAAGAACAATACAACGAATACCTGTATACCCATCATCTTGATCCAATGGCTAACATTTTGGCATGTTTGCTTTATATGTATGTATTTACATATATAGTTTGGTTTTTTGCAAAATAATTTTCAAGTAAATCACAGACATCGTGACACTTCATCCCAAAATAAATCAGCTTGTGTTTTCTGAGAATATCTCAGAAATTTCCTTTATACCTGCAATACATATCACACGTAAGAAAATTAACAATTATTTCCTTGTATAATTTACTACTCAGTCCATGTTCAAATTTTCCCAAGTATCCGAAAAATGTCTTTATAGGAGGTTTTTACAAATCAGGATCCAATCAAATTCCAAGCATTGCATTTAGTTGTTATATCTCTAGTTATTTATCGCCCATCTTTTTATTTTTTATGAATTTTTAAAAAATATATTTATTTTATTTTTGGCTGCGTTGGGTCTTCATAGCTGCACGAGGGCTTTATCTAGCTGTGGTGAGCAGGGGCTACTTCGTTGCGGTGCACGGGCTTCTCATTGCGGTGGCTTCTCTTGTTGCGGAGCACGGGCTCTAGGCACAGGGGCTTCAGTAGTTGTGGCGCACGGGCTTAGTTGCTCCGCGGCATGTGGGATCTTCCCGGACCAGGGCTCGAACCCGTGTCCCCTGCATTTTCAGGCGGATCCTTAACCACTGCGCCACCAGGGAAGCCCTATTTTTTATGAATTTTTTAAGAGAGTTCGCCAGTTGTCCCTAGGAATAGTCCATATTCTGGATATATCTGATTGTTTTCTTGTAGTATAATTGAACATGTTCCTCTTTCCCATGTTTCCTATAAACTAAAATGTACGCTAAAAGAGTGATTAGATTCGGGTTACACATTTTGACAAGAATATGCCATAATATAGATATGTTTTTCATTTTGTATTACACCAGAAGATACATCAAACTACTAGTTTGATTTTAAGTTTGATCACTTGTTTAAGGTGGTGACTATCACATCTCTTTTTTAGGTATATTTCATCCTTAGTAGTTAAGTAGTTGCAGAGTAGGGCTTTGGTACCGTGCCAATTTCCTGTTCCCCAACAAATTTTCACCACGGTTTGGTCATTTACTGATAAATCTTTCCTGAACTAATAATGAAATATCTGGTGATTAAATAATTCTCTAATTCCTACATTAATAGAAATTTCTTCTGTGAAAAAGAACTCTTCCTCATTAACCTTAAAAAAACAGGATAAATGCTTACTTTTTTCCCTATAATGACCAGTTTTCAAAGTAAAGGGTTTGATTTAATATCTACTTCAAGTAGTGGAAAGTGATTTTTTTTTTTTTTTTGGCCTTTTCGCTTTTCGTGTGGATTCACGAGTTTTTTAAAATTTAAGTTGTTTCGGTCGATTGCAATCATTATTCTTTTTCAGCCAGTACAGGTCCCTTCCCTGGGTGAATGGATTCTATGTCTTTCTGACATGGTAACAATAGTCTTGGACAACTTTCTGGCCTACTGGCACAAGATGTCCCAGGATCACTTACGTACCTTCCCTATCACAGACTTGGACTCCGTCATTGCTCCAAGGTTACTCTGGTTCCTTCAATTTGGGAATAGAAATTAGAACTAAGATGCCGGCAATAGATGTTCTCTCTGCTACTGGGTGTCATTGCTTCTAGGCCTTTTCAGTGTTCAGCAATAGGAAATGTATTTTTCTAATTTTGAGTTCATACATGGATTTCCCAATTCAAATTAAACATGACCGGTTTTTTTCTTTATTGATTTTACATTTGTCTCTCTTTTCTCTTACACTGAAAATCTTGGTTCCTACAAAATATATTTAAAATTTCTAAATTAAAAACACCAGTACTAAAATATCAAAAACAATACATTTGGGCTTCCCTGGTGGCACAGTAGTTAAGAATCTGCCTGCCAATGCAGGGGACACGGGTTTGAGCCCTGGTCCGGGAAGATCCCACATGCCACGGAGCAACTAAGCCCGTGCACCACAGCTACTGAGCCTGTGCTCTAGAGCCCAAGAGCCACAACTACTGAGCCCGCACGCCTAGAGCCCATGCTCTGCAACAAGAGAAGCCACCGCAATGAGAAGCCCGTGCACTGCAGCAAGAGTAGCCCCCGCTCACCACAACTAGAGAAAGCCCGTGCACAACAACGGAGACCCAACGCAGCCAAAAATAAATAAATAAAATAAATAAATTTGTAAAAACAAAAAAAAAACAATACATTTGCTGAGTGAGGTTTAAGATTTCTTTAAAGTTCTTTTTGTCCTTAGATTATGTCACATTAAGGATGGTCAGTCAGAAAGCCTTGTGCAAAAGTTATTTGAAATAATTCTTATCTCTCTGAGTTTATGTGAGCAATTCAATATATAGTTAGGTTCAATTGTTTGCATTTGTTTTCAATTTTAATGTTTGTTTTTCTAAGATGTAATTTTATTTGAAAATATAAAAACCCTATTACATGGCTCAAGAATCAAAACTTCTACAGAGTTATAATCAGAGAAGTTTCACCTCAATCTCTACCCCCTCTACCCACCTAATTCCATTCCAGTATTTTATAGATAAACATTTTTATTGGTTTTCAGTTTAATCTTTCTAGTATTTCTTTTTGCCTAAATTCACAATGCATGCATTTCACCTTACTTCTTACACAAAGGGCACACTATTCTACACTTGCTTTTTTCACTTAGTACGTTGTAGAGGTCACTCCCTACCATTAAAGTAGGGAGAAAATGATGAAAATAGAGATTTTCATCATTCTTTTTTTAACATTTGCATAGTACTCCACGGTGTGGATGTACCATGAGTTTACCCAACCCTATTGATGGATATCTGTGTTGTTTCCTATCTTTGGCTATACAAATGCTTCAGCAAATAATCTTGTGCATATGTTGTTTTATATTTATGTATAGGTATCTTAAGGGTACATTTGTAAAAGTGGGATTGCTGAATCAAAGAGTAAATAGACCTGAAATTTTATTAGATCTTCCCTTCCATGGGAATTGTGCCACTTTGCACTCCTAAAATCAGTGTACTTATTTTTCCCACAGCTCCTTCAACAAGTGGTATCTCAGTATAGTTTTATTCATATTCCTATTAATTACAAGTGAGGCTATGATCTTTTCATATGTATAAGGATCATTTTCTTTTACTCTGAACTGTCTATTCATGTCTTTTGCCCATTTTTCTATTGTATTTTTGGTCTTCATTGTCTTGATTTTTAAGAATCCTCTCATATTATAGAGATTAACTCTTTGAGTGTTATATAGGTTGCAAATATTTCATCCCCATTTCTCATTTATCTTTTTTAAAAAATTTTTTTATTTTTGGCTGCATTGGGTCTTTGTTGCTGCACTTGGGCTTTCTCTAGCAGTGGTGAGGGGGGGCTACTCTTTGTTGCGATGCACGGGCTTCTCATTGCGATGGCTTCTCTTGTTGCAGAGCACGGGCTCTAGGCGCCTGGGCTCAGTAGCTGTGGCTCGCGGGCTCTAGAGCGCACGCTAAGTAGTTGTGGTGCACGGGCTTAGTTGCTCTGTGGCATGTGGGATCTTCCCAGACCAGGGATCAAACCCGTGTCCCCTGCATTGGCAGGCGGATTCTTAACCACTGTGCCACCAGGGAAGTCCCCTCATTTATCTTTTAATTGTGCTTATGGGTTTTTTGGGGGGGTGGGGGGTGACAGGAAGTTTGTTTCTTTTTTTGTCATGTAAAATAATTTTTTTGAATTGTTATGTAGTAGAATTTATCAATCTTCTATTGCTCTGGATTTTGAGGCCAAGATAGGTAGCCAAAGGCTTATTTCTTCCAGACACTTCATTTTTAATTTATTGAGATATAATGGGCATATAACATTGTATTAGTTTTAGGTGTACAACATTGTGATTTGATATATATGTATATATTGTGAAATGATCACCACAGTAAGTCTAGGTAACTTCCATCACCACATGCGGTTACAATTTTTTTTTTCTTGTGGTAAGAACTTTTAAAATCTGCTCTCTTAGCAACTTTCAAATACAGTATTGTTAACTATAGTCATCATGCTGTACATTACATCCCCAGGACTTATTTGTCTTATAAGTGGGAGTTTGTGCCAAGAGAAATGTTTGTTTTTAAAGTGGGAGAGGCCTTCCCTGGTGGTGCAGTGGTTAAGAATCCGCCTGCCAATGCAGGGGACACGGGTTTGATCCCTGGGCCAGGAAGATCCCACATGCCGCCGAGCAACTAAGCCTGTGTGCCACAAGTACTGAGCCTGCATTCTAGAGCCCACGTGCCACAACTACTGAAGCCTGTGTGCCTAGAGCCTGTGCACCACAACGAAGAGTAGCCCTCGCTCACTGCAACTGGAGAAAGCCTGAGCGCAGTAACGAAGACCCAACGCAGCCAAAAATAAACAAAATAAAAAGAAATAAATTTATTTTTAAAAAAAGTGGGAGAGAGGGACTTCCCTGGTGGCACAGTGGTTAAGAATCCGTCTGCCAATGCAGGGGGCCTGGGTTCGATCCCTGGTCAGGAAACTAGATCCCACACGCATGCCACAACTAAGGAGCCCGCGTGCCACAACTAAGACCCAGGGCAACCAAATAAATAAATATTAAAAAAAAATAAAGTGGGAGAGAGAACAGCAAAATTATATATTGGCAGGAATGATGCAGTATCAAATAAAACATTAAGAGGTAAAACAGAGAGTTGCTGGAGTAAGATAGGCAGAAGGATTCTGAATGTCACACACAAATTGAGGAGGAATTGGCTGGAGATAGAAGCCTGAACAATTCAACAGACAGATGAGTACATGAGTAAAGATGCTGGAACATGGTTAGGTGTGTTGTTGAGTCTTTGGACGTTCCCTTGTGATTACTTCCATTTTCTTGTGAAGTAGGAAGCAAGATCACGAGTTGAAAATAAGTTTTGAGGGTGAGGATTTGGGGGCTTGAGGAGGGAAGAGAAGGTATGAGAAGATAACATGGGAGGACTTCCCTGGTGGTCCAGTGGTAAAGAATCCACCTTCCAATGCAGGGGATGTGGGTTCCATCCCTGGTCGGGGAACTAAGATCCCACATGCCACGGGGCAACTAAGTGCTGCAACTAAGGCCCGATGCAGCCAAAAAAAAAAAAAAAATTAAGGTAATATGGGAGGGGGTGAGGGTGAGTTGACTAGGGAAACATAGTAGGATTGAGGGGCAAACCATAGAGTCCAGTTGAGGTTTCTGGTCATGGAATTAAAATGGACCAATCAGCTTGGTTTTATGTTTTGCTTCAGCCTAAGTTCAGCTGCACAATTTCATATGTGGATTGGCAGGGGGTGGGGCTGGGGGGGAGTAGAGGGGGCTAGGGGGTGTTGCATTTAACCAGAGGTGTGGTTTTGTCAAATGAGCGTGAGCAACCAAATGGGAGAAACATTGAAGTTTCATGCAAAGGAGTGTTTGCAATGATTGACCATGGAGATTAAGCTGTGTAAGGAGGAGAAATGAGGGCACCAAGAGGTGAGCAACAGTAGCATCACCAGATTTGAGGACCTATGGTGGCATTAAAGGGTGTCTAGGATGGGAACTCCCTGGCAGTCCAGTGGTTAGGACTCTGTGCTTTCACTGCCGACATTCAGTGCGGCAATCAATCAATCAATCAAATAAAGGGTGTCTAGAAGGACTGAGCTAAAAACATAGAAGGTGGGACTTCCCTGGTGGCGCAGTGGTTAAGAATCCGTCCGCCAGTGCAGGGGACACGGGTTCAATCCCTGGTCTGGGAAGATCCCACGTGCTGCGGAGCAACCAAGCCTGTGTGCCACAAGTACTGAAACCCACTCACCTAGAGCCCGTGCTCCGCAAGAAGAGAAGCCACCACAATGAGAAGCCCATGCACCGCAATGAAGAGTAACCCCCACTCGCCACAACTAGAGAAAGCGAGCGCACAGCAATGAAGACCCAACGCAGCCAAAAATATAAATGAAATAAATAAATAAATAAAAAGATAGAAGGTGGTGATCAGAGAACTGGAATGCAGAAAAATGAGATTACAGAGGATCTGTAGTTTTCCATAATGACATAATGACAAGATCTAGGGTGCAACCATAGACGTGAATGGCTGAGGACAAGATCATTGGAGGTGTGCTCAAAAAATCGAAAAGTGTTGGTGTGGGAAGGTTTGTCTAGGCATACATTGAAATGAACAGAGTGGTACTGATGAGAGAAACCAAGAGCCAGGATCTAAAGTCTTTGAGAAATGTAAAGAAAATATTTCCAAATATTAATAACAATATTACTACTGTTCATCACTGTAATGAAGGAAGTCTAAAGTTTTTCTGTTAGAGGTTCTTAGACTTGTTGGTCTCAAGAGCATTATAAACTCTTAAAAATTATTGAAGGCTATATAGAAATTAAAACTGATAAAATATCAACATTTATTTATTAAGTAAATTAAATATAATGATGTCATTACAAGTTAACATAAATAACATACATTCATAAAGAAATGACTATATTTTCCAAAACAAAAAATTAGCGAGAAGAATGGCATTTTGCAAATCTCTTTAATATCTGGTTTAATAGAAACAGCTGGATTCTCAAACTGCTTCTGACTTTAATATGCTTACATGTCATGTAGCCTCTGGAAAACTCCCCTGCATACTCATCAGAGAACAAGAGTGAAAAATGACTTAAACATTATTATGATATATTTTGATCTTGTGGACACCCTGAAAGATCTAGACACTCCCATAGCAAGACGCAGTACCTTCTAGGCCTATCTTAAGGAAAGCCCCATTTGCTCAGAGCTCCCCTTCAATCTGGATAGTCTCAGCACACACTAGCCTTGATTTAATTAAAATGTTGCTGGTATTTTCACTCTACTGTTTTTATATATTTTATTTTATTTTTTATTTTTTTAAGTAAGGAGAGGAATTTATGGCTCACCATGGAAAATTTGAACAGCCAAATTATGTGAAAAAGCAGGGAAATCTGGATTTCAGGAAGAAGTGGCATCAAGGGCTTAGTCCCAAGATTCTCTCTGTATTATTTTTCTTAGTATGTTGATGTCATTCTTGCTGATGACCAGCTTTCCCTTTGTATGATGGTATTGGAGGCTATGTAAATGCACCACTCAGATGTCCTTGAGCTGGCCCAGTGAGTATGGGCCTGAGAGATGTGCAGCTGCAGTGAGCTTCATTGACCAAGGGTCCAAGCTGCTGAAATTCATTGCCTGTGTTTTCTCTGAGGCTATGCTTTTCATGAGCTGCTCCCAGCCAAGGACTGAGTGTGTTAGGGATACGAAGGCAGGCCCTTTCCTGGAAAACCAGAACCCCTTGATGACTGATTCTGGCTTGAGGACTTTCCAACAGCTTATTAAATCTTTCTTTGGCTGCATGATAGTCTAGGATGCTACTTTCATCTGTCTTTCACCTGGAGTCAGACTTGCATTGTAGTCTGATGATCCTCCCAGCCTTCCCTGGCTCCTTTCCCTTTTCTCTCACTGGTGACTTGCCTAATAAAATCCTTGAACATTTATTTAATCCTGTTTTAGTTTCTGCTTCTTGGAGGACTAGACTAACAGACTTCTCCAAGAGAGCCTGCTGTGGGGGAGGAGGGTTGACTGAAAGGCCTAGCTGTACCCCTTGTTTTTACAAATTTTAAATATTGATCCTGGCAGCCTCCAGTCACCTCAGGCTGCCTGTCTGAGTGATCCAGGTTTTTGTCCAAGGTATCAATTATTATTTTTATTCATGCTTGGTTACAAAGTGACAAATTTTTAATGGTCTGCTCTTAACCCTATTTTTTTCACATAAATCCTTAGTTTAAGCATGCAGCTTTTCAGAAGGCCAAGTCTTTTTAGAAAAGTACACATTACATTATAGCAGAAATATGTGTATGTGCATATATCCTTATCCCTCCCCTCTTTATTTCACAGTTTTGCACTTTGCATTTATCATTTGTATTGTAGATAATCCAGAGATCTCTCCACATTAATACACAGAGATCTTCACTCATTTTTACAATTGCACAGCACTCCATAGTATGGATGTACCATAGTTTGTTCAACTTGTTCCCTATTGATAGGCAGGAGGGTTGTTCCGATCTTTTCCTATTACAAATAATGCTACAATGAATAAAAATGTGCATATATTGTTTCTGTTTGTAGAGGTGTCTTCAGCATAGATTCTAAGAAATGGGATTGTTGAGTCAAAGGGTAAATACTTTTGTCGTTTTGGTAGACATATTTCTTTTCTTTTTTTTTTTATTGGAGTAGAGTTGCTTTACAATGTTGTGTTAGTTTCTGCTGTATAACAAAGTGAATCAGCTATATGTATACATATATCCCCTCCCTCTTGAGCCTCCCTCCCACCACACCCCCATCCCACCCATCTAGGTCATCACAGAGCACTGAGCTGAGCTCCCTGTGCTATACCGCAGGTTCCCACTAGCTATCTATTTTACACATGGTAGTGTATATATATCAATCCTAATCTCCCAATTCATCCCACCACCCCCCTTCCCCCCCGCGTCCACACGTCCGTTCTCAACATCTGTGTCTCTGTTCCTGCCCTGCAAATAGGTTCATCTGCACCATTTTTCTGGATTCCACAGGTATTTCTAATGTTGTTACCTTGTACCATTTTCCACTCTTACTGCCATATCTGAGTGCTCATTTCCCCACAGTCCTGCCATAGAGTATGTTGTCAAACCTTTGTATTTATGCCAATCTGGTAAGTTCGACGTGGTATCACAGTAAAGATTTGTTTTGCATTACTTTTATTATATGTGGAGTTGCGAAAATTTTCTTATGTTAAAGACCATGTGTACTTTCCTGTGAACTCTATTCCTGGCATTTGCCCATTATTCTATTGGGTGCTCATTCCTTTCTTTTCGATTTCTAGGAGCTCTTAATGTAGAAGGGAGATCAGTCTTCTGTGATATAAGTTGCATATACTTGCCCTCTACCAGGCATTCTTACACGATACCTTAACAGATCAACTGAGCCAGAAACTATCTCCACTTCTAAAATCCTTATAACACGTCTCCATATTGCCTTGTGTTATATTTGCATTCATATTTTCTCTCTTCTGCTAGATTATATCTACTCTCTAGTAGAGTACTTTTGAATGAATTGAGAAGCAGTCCATCAAAGTTTTGTTTTAGCTATTGCTTGAAATGTGTAAATCAACTAGAGCTTGGGAATTTGTCCTGTATGATAGTTGTTGTTTAACACTTTTAGATTTATTTAGTTCAAACATTTCATTAACTTCCAACATCATTTTAGAGCTAAAAATAATTCTGATACCAAAATTGTACATAGTTGGCACTTATAACAAATCCTAATGCCAATTTTACTTGTAAACAAAATTGGAAAAATAAAAAATCAAAATTAGCAAAAAAAAGAAAAGAAAACAAACAAAAACAAATTGAAAACAGCATGGAGCTTAAAAGAAAATATAAAATACTGGATAGTTAGATTTATCCGTAAGCATAAATTAACATTAGCAAATCTATTAATGAATATTGTCATATTAACAATTGAAAAAAGAAAATCATTATTATCTGATATTTGTTAAAAATTATTTGATAAAATTCCACACACATTAATGATTTGAGAAAAGGAAAGTCTCTAACAAACCAGTAGTAGAAAAACGCTTCCATATTAGATAAAGAATATTTCCCAGAAATCTACAGCAAATCATTTAAAATTACAGATATGCCACTTAATGCCACATAAAGTATAAATGTTGGAAAGTAAGACAAATCTGTTGATATTTTCATAAATATGATTTTCTACCTAGAATATACAAGTAAATCAACTGATAAATTATTAGAAATAATAATAAAATCCAGTAAGGTGGCCCAATAAAAAATCAACTTACAAAAATTAATAGTTTCCTATACTCCATCAGTAATGGATTAGAAAATGTCATAGGGAATTCCCTGGCAGTCCAATGGTTAGGACTCTGTGCTTCCACTGCAGGGGGCACCTGTTCAATCCCTGGTGGAGGGACTAAGGTCCTGAAAGACATGTGGCAGCCAAAAAAAAAAAAAAAAAAAAAAGTCATAAATGAAAAGACATACTGACAATAGCAAGAAGAACCATAAAACATCCAGAAACACCTATGACCTCCCACTTGCCAAATTCAGTGTTCAGCCTTCCATCCTCTTCATCTTATTTGGTCTATCAGCAATATTTGACAAAGCTGATCACTTCTTTCTTTTGGACATTTTCATCACTTGACATTCAGGATACAAGTTTCTTCGTTTTGCCACAACCTCATTGGCCACAATTATGTAAATATAATACTATTGATACATATGTTGTAATACTTTATGAATTTTGCCACTTGCAGTGGTTCCATGAATCCCCCAGGTGGCAGACAATTTCCACTTGATTAAACATACTTGGTGGGAATTCCGGGCTTCCACTGCAAGGGTCACAGTTTCCATCCCTGGCCCCCTGGTCAGAGAACTAAGATCCTGCATGCCACGAGGTGCGGCCAAAACAAACAAACAAACATACTTGGTAAGAACATTACTTCCTTATTACGAATCAGTTAAAAATACTAATCAGAATTCTAGAGTATAGTCCAAGCATACCTACCAGATGATTAAGGAACTAATTTCTTATAACTTACATAAGAATTTTACTAGAAACATTAATGACAACTGTTAAATTGCTGAGAGATCATTGTAATTAGGCACTCTGATAAATATATATTCCAACTGATCCATCATCTTAAACACTTACAAATGTATCTGCTGGCTATGAAAGCTAATACTGGTCCTTTGTTTGGGATCTGAAAAACTCAAGCATCACTGATAATAAAGCAAAAGCTCTGTTAACCAGCTGATTGGATTTTTTTTAATTCCTTGGAGATTTCTACAGTTATTTCTAATTTTAAACTCATATCTGTTAAAGTTGGTCATAAAAGGCTGGGCATATGTTATACTTGATATAATATACCCACTTGCTACAAATACATTAATCATACCCCCACTTCCTCACCCTCAAAGCTATACTTTCTTAATGTTTCAGTCTGCTTTTTATATTTTGATCTATTTTACAGAAAGTTTAACAGGCATATGATTACAGCTATGTAGAGGGATGGGCAAATATTTTAAAAGCTTGTGTGAGAAGGACACAAATATATCTGGAATTTTATTTTTTAAAGTACATGTAACACTTGCAAGTAATGAATTCTTCATGTGCATGATAAAACTGACTGGAATGACTATTGACTCATCTTGAATTAGAATGTTAATTAATCTCATCTTTTACACATTTCCTAAATTTAATGACTCTACTGCTTGAGTTTAAAATGATTTCAAAAGTAAAAAAGCTGGAGATAATCAGTTTAAAAAAACATATAGGTATTGTTAAATGATACTTATTGTTCTAAATATTTTTAAAACTTTCTTAAATTAGTCAAAGCACTAGAAAACAATATTGGCAAAAACTGAGGGGGGGAGAAATAATTATAATCTTACCACTTTGAAAAACAGTTTTTATTTCACATCGTCCCTTTTTGTATTCAATCATACGCATACACTTCTTCCCTTGCCGTAAATATTGGGTATACTGTGCAAGTTTGATTTCTGTGGAGGGCTATTTTTTGTTTTTAAGAAAGTGGGGCCTGTACTAAGTGATATGACACAGACTTTCTACTGTCTCCTATTGCCTCTTTTTTTTTTTTTTAATTGGAGTATAGTTGATTTACCTATTGCCTCTTAAAAAAAAGAAGCTAAACCTAAATGCTTTTGTCAGGAATGGGCACCTGAATCAGAATCTACCCAATAGATAGACTCCACACTGATGAATTAAACAATACAACCACATGTACCCTACTTGAAAGTTTGAAGCTGAAAGAAGAGGGACACCAGAAGAAAGAGAGCGAAAGACCATGTGGACACTGGTGTGACCAGTCCTAGAACTGCCTGCTAGGAAATGGCTTAACAATCTTAAACCATCCATGTCCTTACAGTTAACTTCCTTTGTCCTTAAGACTGAATGAACTTCTGCTCTTGGCATTCTAAAGTGTGATACAACCACATTCTGATAAATTATCAGTTTTTGTCCTCTTTCCCCTTCTTTTTCTGTTCCCTCACCTTTTATGTGAGCTTGTTCACCAAATGATTCATCTGAAATAGAAATAATTTTAAAGAACAGATTTTACCATCTCCGAACACAACTTGATGTTGTGTAAAAATAATGAGTATTTTAGAACTTTGCTTCCACAGTTTCATTATCCTTTATCCTGGAAATTGTATAAAAGATGTATTCATTTTCTAGGAGAAAAATCTACCATATCCATAAATTTACATTATCTAAAATGCCGTGTCTATTTTGAGGACATGAATTTGGCCCACAAAAGACTGTCAGCAAAGTATGTATGGTTCATAATCTTTGGTGTAATAATACTCTGCACAATAGTACAATACTACCACTCTACTCTGTGTGGTGATTTTTCATCCAAGGACTCTTCTAAATTCCTTTCATGAGGCAACAAATACTTAGACTCTATGATGGTCATTTCGTTGTTTACTGTTATAGTACACAGAAGGATGGAATGTGCTATCCCTGGCACAAAGGGTTCTGCTGGAAGTTTAGAGAGAATAAAATGTCTTCATCCTTCAGTGACTACAGAGAAAACACTTGTGGAGAAGAGAGAAAGCAAAGTTCCAAGAAGTATGTATTTATTATCTCTGTGCTGGTTAGTTGGAACTCGTCAATGAGGTCATAGTTTTGATCCCAATGTGGCCCATTTATCCTTGCTAGCTTTCTTAATCAGAGCATGCACCCCTAGCTCCAGCCAAGTGCTTGACAAATGTCTCTCTCTCTTTTCTAAAATTTATTTTATTTATTTTTGGCTGCGTTGGGTCTTTGTTGCTCGCGCGGGCTTTTTCTCTAGTTGCGGTGAGCGGGAGCTACTCTTCGTTGCGGTGCGCGAGCTTCTCATTGCGGTGGCTTCTCTTGTTGCAGAGCACAGGCTCTAGGCGTCTGGGCTTCAGGAGTTGTGGCTCGCAGGCTCTAGAGCGCAGGCTCAGTATTTGTGGCGCATGGGCTTAGTTGCTCCGCGGCATGTGGGATCTTCCTGGACCAGGGCTTGAACCCGTGTCCCCCGCTTTGGCAGGTGGATTCTTAACCACCGCACCACCAGGGAAGTCCCCAAATGTCTCTTTTTGATCCAAATTGTGCCTGAAAAGAGAATAACATAATTTGTGTAAATCTACCAGTATAGTTGGAAAAAAATAATTTAAAATGCTTTTCCAATCGACTGGAATAATAAAATTATCATTTTCATCTAGACACTAGTTAGTAGTCATTTAGAAAGGCACTTCCTATATATACAGACAATTCCTAAATGATTCTAAATGAACAATTAATTGATCCATCTAATGGAGATGGGGTTTCCTACATGTGTTTCATTGTGTACCAATCAATGTACAGATAGAGCCTTATTTATTATCTTAAAAAATTTTATAACTGGAAGTTTGTACCTTTTGACCATCTTCACCTATTTCACATCCCCTCACCTCTGGAAAATGCCAGTCTGTTCCATGAATTCTTTTTTTTTAGATTCCACATGTAAGTGATGAGATCATACGGTATTTGTCTCTCTCTGTCTGACTTACTTCATTTAGCATAATGCCCTGGAAGTCCATCCATGTTGTCGCAATGGCAGAATTTCCTTCCTTTTTTATGGCTGATTAGTATTCCTTGATATGCCACATCTTCTTCATCCATTCATCCACTGATGGACACTTGGGTTGTTTCCATGTCTTGGCAACTGTAAATAATGCTGCATTGAACATGGGGGTGCTGATATCTTTTTGAGTTAGTGTTTTTGTTTCCTTCAAATAAATACCCACTTTGAATAAAAAGTTAAATTGCTGGATCATTTGGTAGTTCTTTGAAAAAGTTTTTAGGAACTTCCATACTATTTTTCATGGTGGCTGCACCAATCTACATTCCTACCAACAGTACACAAAGATTCCGTTTTCTCCATATCCTCACCAACGCTTGTTATCTCTTGTCTTTTGATAATAGCCATTCTAACAGGTGTGAGATGGTATCTCATTGTGGTTTTGATTTGCATTTCCTTGATGATTAGTGATGTTGACCACCTTTTCTTGTATCTGTTGGCCATCTGTATGTCTTCTTCGGAAAAATGTATTTCATTCTGATCTTCTGCATAATTTTTAATCTGATTTTTTTTTGCTTCTGAGTTGTATGAGTTCTTTATATATTTTGGATATTGACCCCTTATCAAATATAAAATTTTTGAATATTTTTTTCTATTCTGTAGATTGCCTTTTCATTTTGTTGATGGTTTCCTTTGCTATGCAGAAGCTTTTTAGTTTGATGTAGTTCCATTTGTTTATTTTTGCTTTTGTTGCCAATAGAGTCTTATTAAAATGAAGGAAGCAAAGGGTTTTAAAAGATTAGAAATCTGAGCACTCTAGTTTCACATCAAAATCATTTGTTTGAACCACACCAAATCAAATGGTAGCAGAGGAAAAAATAATGATGAATTTTACTCCTTTGGCTACCATGGTCACATAATTATTGGTAAAATAATTTGGTACCATCTGTGTATCAGAAAGGATATGACATATCCCTTACACCTATCTTTGAACTACAGCTATGTGAAAATTGATTGATGATGTTTGCTATAGTACTATTCAACAGTAAGGCAAAGGCAAAATGTGGGGGTTTTCGGTAAAATACTTAATCATGCAATGAATTTTCTCCTAAAGCGAAATTCTGAAAAAAAAAAAAAAAAAAAGGTCCACTATGGGGGCCAAACTAAAAATTACATAATTTTTAAAATTGACATATAGTTGATTTACAGTATTGTGTTATTTCAGGTGTACAACATAATGATTCCTTTTTTTTTGTAGATTATATTCTATTATAGGTTATTACAAGATATTGGGTATAATTCCCTGTGCTATACAGTATATTTTTGTTGCTTACCTATTTTATGTATAGTAGTTTGTATCTGTTAATCCCATACTCCTAATTTGTCCCTCCTCACCTCCCTCTGCCCTTTGTAACCATGAGTTTGTTTTCTATGTCTGTGAGTCTGCTTCTGTTTTGTATATAGATTCATTTGTATTATTGTTTAGATTCCACATGTAAGGAATATCATATAGTATTTTTCTTTCTCTGACTTATTTCACTAAGCACAATATTCTCTAGGTCCATCCATGTGTGGCAAATGGCAATATTTCATTCTTTTCTATGGCTGAGTAATATTTTATATATATATATCACAACATATGTATACCACATCTTCTTAAACCAATTGTCTGTTCATGGGCACTTGGGTTGTTTCTATGTCTTGCCTATTATAAATAGTGCTGCTATGAACACTATTTATTTGGGTGCATGTATCTTTTTGAATTAGAGTTTTTGTTTTTTCTGGATATATACCCAGGAGTGGAATTGCTGGATCATTTGGTATTCTATTTTTATTTTTTTAAGGAAACTCCATACTATTTTTCATAGTGGCTGCACCAATTTACATTCCCACCAGCAGTTTACAGGGGTTTCCTTTTCTCCACATCCTCTCCAGCATTTGTTGTTTGTAGACTTTTTGATGATGGCCATTCTGACCAGTGTGAGGTGATACCTGACTGCGGTTTTGATTTGCAAAAAATGCACAATTTTCATAAGTGACAAAAAACAATCAAACCTAACCAGCTCTAGCAGAAGTTTCTCATTTTTGGATCAAATTTTTGTATAAGTGTATAATGAAATGCAGGAAGCTAGGTATAATGTATCACTGTATGAGTCTCACCTATAAAATAATTTGCCTTGACATTTCTGGAATCTAAGTCTTGTGATGGGTGAAAATTTGGGGGACAGTTTCTTCTGTCTTCTTACTTCTACTTGCATCAGGGACAATTACTATGGCTCTTTTTAGAAAGAGAAATACTTCTTTCTTCCTCTTGTATCATGGAAGTTCCATATGCCCAATCCTCTACATGTCTGAAGATATCAGAATCGTTTAAAAGTCTCATATTTAAATATTTAATCCACAAACTTTTATGGAGGTCCTACTCTATGCTTTGAATCTACGGCATACTGTAATTCAAAGATAAGTAGGATACAGATTTTGCCTTCCAGAAACTCAGTATGGATTAAAATGTACAATTACTAAATTACCTTAAAAAGTATAAATAAATTCTACACTTCAATAAAGGTATTTAAACATTAGAATGCAACTATGAAAATGATGGCAGGAAGGTCACTGACTATGTTAGACTTATTAAATATGAAGCTGTCATTATCCCCCAATTGATCTATAGTTTCAAAACAATTACAGTCAAAATATAAGCAGGGTTTTTTGAGACCCATACAAGTACAAACAGCTGACTTTTGACCAAGTGTCTAGGTAATCCAACGGAGAAAGTATAGCTTTTTCAGCACATGGTATTAGAACAATTGGACATCCATGTGCAAAAACGTGTCTCAACTTATACCTCATACCTTATATAAAATTAATTCAAAATGGATGACAGACCGAAGTAAAACTATATAACTTTTAGGAAAAAACAAAGGAGAAAAACTTTTTTTACCTTGGATTAGGCAAAGAGTTTTCCAGATATGATGCCAAAAGCATATTTAATCCGTAAAAGGAAATATTGATAAATTGGACTTTTTCAAAATTAAAAAGGTTTTGTTCTTTGGAAGACATCATTAAGAGAATAAAAAGACAAGCTGCAGACTTTGGTAAAATGTTTACAAAGCACATATCTGACAAAAGAGTTGTATCCAGATTCAAAGAACTCTTGAAACCTAATAAGGAAACAACACAACTAAAAAATGAGCAAAACATTTGAACAGCCACTTGATGAAAAAATAAAAGCAGAAGGCAAATAAGCACATGAAAAGATGCTCAATTTCACTGGTCATTAAGGAAAGGCAAATTGAAACTGTGATAGGTTATGACTACAAACCTATTAGTAGTGGATGGCAAGACAACAACACCTGACAATACCAGGTGCTGATGAGGATGCAAAGCAGCTGCAACTCTTATACTTTGCTTGTGGAAATGCAAAATTGTGCAGACAGTTTTTAAAACAGTTTGGCAGTCTCTAATAATGTTAAATGTATACTTACTGTGTGACCCCAAAATTCCACTCCTAAGTATCAATATTTACCCCAAGACAAACAAAAATTGTTTTCACACAAAACAATATACAAATGTTTATGGCAACTTTATTCATAATCTCTAAAGACTGGGAATAAACCAAATGTCCATGAACTGGTGTTGAATTAATGAACTATGGCACATCTATATAAAGAAATACTATTCAACAATTTTGAGGAACATCTATTGATAAGCAAAATAGTATGGATGAATCCCAAGTGCGTTATGTTTAGTGAAAGAAGCCAGATTCAAAAGACTACATACTGATTGATTCCATTTATATGATATTCTGGAAAAGGAAAAACTATAGGGATAGAGATGGAGACCAAATCAGCGGTTAATTTCACCAAGCAATAATGACAATTCTAAACTTGTATGATCTTCCTTCTTTGTCTCTTTTGCTGAATACTTCTTATCTCCCAAATTTAGAATGCTCCAGGACTCAGTTCTTAGAACTTTCCTAACACAATCTTTTCCTTGGTGGTCACATTTATGTTCCATGGATTCAAATACCAGCTATATGCTAACTCCCAATTTTATTTCTTCAGCCAGTACTTCCATTCTGCACTCCAGACTTCTTAAACCAATTGCCTATGTGATATTTCCATATGGGAATCTAATGGTATCTCAAATTTATGTCCAAAACCAAGCTTTTGATCTTACTTGCCAAACCTGCTCTTCTCCTAGGCTTTACCATCTCAGAAAATGGCAACTACATATTTTTGTTTGCTTAGGCCAAAAGCAATGCAGTCATCGTGCATCCTAGTAGACTAATTTGACTCTGCTTTCTATTCATCACTCCTACAGGCTACACATGACTCTGGAATTCATGTTCAAGGAAAGTAAAAGGAACAATGTCTACTTGGAGAAATGGTTGATTTCAAGCTGGGGCAAGGAAAGACAAAGTAAGTTTGGAATATCTCATTGTATCAGAAAGTAAGGAAGTTCTGAAAAACTGATGGGGACACAGGAGTCAAATTGAGGGGGTGTCCCACTGGTCAAATAGTGGTCAAGTTCAGCATCAAAATAAATAATAGTAGGAATTGACTAACAAAAAAGAACCTATCCATCCATGTTATTACAGAACAAAAAAATCACCATTTTATAACCCCCATAGTAATAATTGATTCATACAAGAATCATCAAAATATATTAAAACTATTATGTAAAAGACTGTTGGGGAACAGAATATTCATAGTCTCAAAGTATCACTCTACAGAATACTTCCTAATTACAAAGGGAAAAGATATCTTTATACTAGAGAAATTCGGGAGGAACTTAGTGAAATGAACAAAGTTAACACCAATAATGAAGCAAGCTAACATTAAGACCCCCTCAGGTTTGATCATTCTCTAGAAGGACTCACAGAACTTAAAAAAGCTGTGATTCTCACAGTTATGGTTTATGATAGCAAAAGGATAGCGATTAAAATCAGCAGAGTGAAAAGGAGCATGGAGCCAAATCTAGGAGGAACCAGGAGTAAGGCTTCTGGTTGTCCTCTCTCAGTCACACGGACAGCGCTTAATTCTCTCAGTAACCATGTGTGACAATATGTGTGAAGTGTTGCCAACCAAAGAAGCTGACCCAAGCCTCGGTGTCCAAGGTTTTACTGGGAGTCAGTCACACAGGCACGCAGCATATAAAAACAGGTACTCACCATAAATCAAATTGTTAGCATAAATTATCTGATCAAAATGATACGGATTGCCCAAGGTCGAAGGCATTCAAAAAACACTCTTTCCAGGCAGGATATTCCAAGGGCTCAGAGGTTATCTCCCAGGAGCCAGTCAGGGTCCAATCCTTTCTTTGGAAGGTGCAGAGTTTGAGCAATCAAGCCTGCTGAGTTAACTCTTTATGGCATACCACCTGATAGGAAAAGAGCACAAATCAACAATGTGGTATCCCACAAAGTTTTTAACCTAGACCTAGTCATGAGGATATCCAGACTGATTGACATTTGGCAAAACAACTGTTCTGACTTTTTTAAAATGTCAATGTTTTGAAAGACAAAAAACAAACAAAAAAGATGGGAACTATTCTAGATTAAAGGAGACCAGAGAGACATCACAACTAAACACAATATGTGATCCTTCACAGGATGTCCTTGATCAAAACAAGAGAAAATGAAACAAAACAAACAAACAAACAAGCAAAAAACAGGTATAAAAGACATTATTGGGACAATTGCAGACATTTGAATATAGACTGTTTAGTAGATAGTAGTATGGTATCCATGTTAAATTTCACGAATGTTGACAAAGACTCTGCTTTGACCTAACTTGAGTCAGGTTCCTCTGAGTCCTCTTTCTGACTATGCCCCTGACCTTGGGTTCTGTCCTTGGCCCATTTAGTACAGTTTTAGCAAGAATCCTGCTGGGTCACTTTTTGGAAAATTTCCCACACTTGGTATCTGACCACTCCTGACATCTGATCAAGTTCCTCATCCCTCATCTTCTATATCTTATCACCCTAGCCTGCCTTCAGCAAGAATCTTGTCAAATGGTTTAGCCAGAATCTCCCTACACTTGATGTTTCCTCTTAGTAATTTTCTATCCACAGACCTTCACCTTGCTCCTTCCTTATAAATTCCCACTTGCCTTTGTTAGTTGAGCTCAATCTCTCCTCCACACTACAAAACCCCATTGTGGTAGTTCTCTCTGAATAAAGTCTGCTTTGCCATCTTTAACAAGTGTCATGGATAATTTTTTTTCTTTAGCAAGTGTAATAATTATATTATGATTATGCAAGAGAATATCCTCGTTCTTAGGAGATAGTCTGAAATATTTAGGAGTAAAGTGTCATGATGTATGCCACTAACTTGTAAATAGCTTAGTGAAATGATTATAATTATATATGTATATGTGTGCACATACATACATATATACATATACATATATGTATGCATGTTAATATATATGTGTATATGTGTGGGGGAAAGACACAGCAAGAGAAAGAAAAAAGTATATGTGACAAAATGTTGACAAATCTAGGATGAGTATTCAATTTATACTTCTTACAAGTCTTCTGGTTTTTAAATTTTACAAAATAAAAAGTTGGAAAAAATAATTCTATAAACCTTGAGGGTAGGAAGGAAAAAGTGTTAGGGAAAGAATTTTGCCAGGAAGGTAACTGTAGCTTTTGGGTTTCTCCCCTTGATAGTTATTTATTTATTTTATTGTGGTAAAAAATATGTAATATTAAATTAACCACCCTAACCACTTTTAAGTATACAGTTCAATAGTGTTAAGTATATTCACTAAGATTTCTTCTAGGATTCTTTCATCTTGTAAAACTGAAACTTTACATCCATTAAACAAACACTAATTTCCCCCTTCCCTTTTCCCCAGCCCTTGCCAACCACCTTTCTACTTTCTGTTTCTATGATTTTAGATACCTCATATAAGTGGAATCATACAGTATTTCTGTGACTGGCTTGTTTCACTTAGCATATTGTCCTTGAGGTTCATCCATATTGTTGCGTATTGTCGATTGCCTTCTTTTTAAAGGTTGGATAATATTCCATTGTATGTATATACCACATTTTTTTTATACATCCATCCATTGATGGACATTTGGGTTATTTCCATCTCTTGACTACTGTGAATAATGCTGCAATGAACATAGGTGTACAAATATCACTTCCAGATCCTGCTTTCAATTCTTTTGCATATATACCCAGAAGTAGGAGTGCTAGATTATGTGGTAATTCTATTTTTAATTTTTTGAGAAACCTCCATAGTTTTCTATAATGACTACACCATTTTACATCCTCACCAACAGTACACAAGGGTTCCAATTCCTCCACATCCTCACCAGTACTTGTTATTTTTTGTTCTTTTCATAGCAGTTATCCTAAAAGGTGTGATGTGATACTTCATTTTGGTTTTGATTTGCATGTATCTTATGATCAGAAATAAGTATCGTTTCATATGTTTGTTGGCCACTTGTATATCTTCTTTGGAGAAATGTCTTTTCAAGTCCTTTGCCTATTTTTTAATTGGGTTGTTTTTGTTGTCATTGAGTTGTAAGAGTTCTTTATATATTCTGGATATTAACCTCTTATTAGATATATGATTTGCAAATATTTTCTCCCTTTTCTATAGGTTGATTTTTCACTCTGTTGATTGTTTCCTTTGAGGCACAGAAGTTTTGAACTTTGACATAGTTCCATTTGTCTATTTTTGCTTTTGTTACCTATGTTTTTTGATGTCATATCCAAGAAATAATTGTCAAATCCAATGTCCTGAAGCTTTTTCCCTATGTTTTCTTCTAGGAGTTTTACAGCGTTAGGTCTTACATTTAGGTCTTTAATCCATTTTGAGTTAATTTTTATATATAGTGTAAAATAAGGGTCCAACTTCATTATTTTGCATTGCATATTCAGTTAGCTATTGGTTTTTAAACTTCTTTTTACTGCATGACTGACTGAGGGCATGATAGTTGTCTTTTCTTTTTTGGTGTTTCACTTTAACTTGATAGGAAAAGTTATCTCAGTTTGATTACATAAAAGCTATGTGTGAATTTTCTCTGTAGATATAATTGAACACATAAGCAACAAGTACATTCTTATACATTTTATAAATGTGTAAAAGGAAAAAAATCTGAGGAATTCTAATGGTGCTTAGCAAGCAGTAATATAGAAAAGTCAGTTGGATAGAAAGAGCAATAACAACAAGAAGAAAGTAATGTATTAGTTAATTTGCTTTGCAAAACTTAAACTGTAATAAGAGGGATCTTGCTTAGAAAAGCAACACTGAAAACAAACTCATATGCACACATTGTGCTAAGTATTTCTCTGGAAAAAAACAAAGGAATGTCAGGTAATATGGTAGTGGAAGATGGGACAAAACAACAGGCATTTGGATTAATTGAATTAGTGTCCTGTTGAATTTAAGAATACAGTGTCCTACACATGCACAAACATAGATCAGTAGTAGATTTAGGGGAGCACTATTAGACTGCACCTGTTGGAGTCCTCAGTGAATCCAGTTCTTGTTTAAGGCTTCCAGTTGGAGCTGGCAGTTGTTGTAGGGATTAAATTATTTAAAGCCTTCAGCTGGCTAGTGTAGGCAAGCAGTGGCTTAGAAAACACTTAATCTATTTTTTAAAATCTGTTCCTAAGTTTGTTTTGCTTAGGCTGTAAGACTACGTGTACCACCCACCTGCCACATTCTAGAAACCTTTTGTCAGAGAGGGGAAATTTATTCAAGAAGAAGAGATTTCAAGGGGATCTCTCTATTTTAATACAATATACTTATTTGGAACATAATTTATTTGTAATAAATATTTTGCTAAGCAACTAAAAAGGTATTGTTTAAGTTTATTTTCAAATTGTTATTACCAATTTACTTACTTATTTCAACAGCTATCTTTTAAAGTTTTATTTTTAATTATAGTTAGAGAGGCTTTTGGTAACAAACAATATATGGACCTTTCCAACAGGGACATTTTATAAAGGGAGCTCCATGTATATTGAGTAATTTGGTAGCCCATTTCGATATACTTAACTTCTTTTTAGAAAACTAGTATTACTTAATAAGCCATACTCTGCCTTGAAGTGACCTAACAAGGAGTTTGGATAAAACCTTCTGGATAACTCTAAAGCAGAGGATAATGGCAAATCTACTTATTTGTAATTAACTGTTACTTAGAGGTCCAGTGTATTTTTTTCACCTGCAAATATCTTCTTTCCTACTAGAAATTTTTAGTCTATGTCTCTATTTGAATTTATTAGATGCATGATAGATTAAAATAATATATTTCTAAAATAAAGAACTATGTTTTTTTTTTTTTTTTTAAGAACTATGTTTTTGACATCATTCACTGCCTAAAATTCTTTCTTGGCTATTTCTAGAATAAAACTGTTATTTTTCCAAATTGTGGGATATGAAATAAAATAACTATGGTGGGCATATACTCTTATTTTCCTAAAATTTGTATGTAGAGTTTTTGAAACAAAAATGGAAACAAAACCCTATGAAATAGGAATAAGGTGTTGAATGTAAAAGTCTAAACTTTTAAATTTACAGGCCTCAAGATCCCTTATTTGTAAAGCTAACAAATTTCATCACCTTCTTTCTTTTCCTCCTTAAGACTTTTCATTACTTTATTTTTAGAAGCTAATTTTGGGCATGATAAGATGAAGACAAAAATTTTAGCTATGTAGCAGAGGAAGAAAATCAATGTAAGACAAACTGTCTCTTAAATAAAAAAAATAATGGTTGAGCTGTTATAGTGCAATTTGTTACTTGACTGCAAGTATACCCCTGCAAAAAAGCTGAATATGATTTCACGCTAAATGGTGGCAGCCTCTGGAGAATCAACTTGGTCAAATCAAACCAAATGACCTAAGTATTTACACCAGCAACGTTATCATGATTTTTATTTAACTAATTTTATTCAATCAGGCAGAATTTCATAGATTCTCCAGTTCGGTTGCTTTAAAATGTTATTATTGGGCATTATCCCAGGACTCCATGGGCAAGGCAGTTAAGTGTCAGCTCTATTCCCACTTCTAGGCCACCCCCCTCAGAGTCTCTTTCTTGCTCTCCGCAGGGTCCCTAGGGATTCAGCACTCATTCCTCTACTACTCACAGCTGTCATCACCTGCTCTATTTCCTGGGGTTCCTCCCCCACCCCATCCCACCTAAGACTGACTGTGGTCTGACCCAGTTTCTTTAGCTTCCCCCCTTCCTTTCTGTCTCTGAAAATAAGTGTGAAGCCTGTTTACACAGTAAGGACACAGAGTCCTGGTATGGAACCTACAATCCAGCTGTCCTTGCCTTTGTCATAAACACATCCTTTGTGGGAGAAGCATCAACTCTGACGTGCCTGACTTCCCCTTAGAATCCATAAAGAATAAAACCGGTGTGTTTATTTAACTTCTCTTTAAGCTACTTCCCTTTTCAGCTAGTACCACTTTCCCTAGAGTGGCTGCTTACTGCATTCGCAATGATTTTTGACATGAAATAAACAACGAAATCCTGAGCTGCTGTCAAATGGTGTCAAAGTAAGCAAGCGCTCTTCACTTTGCTACCCTGACCAGCTACACCCATGTACACCATGTGCAGTCAGCAGCCTGGCCTCTGTAGGCATCTGAGTTTTCCCTTCCTGCCTTAGATCTCTCTCAACTGAATGCTTATCAAGAACAGCCAAAAAAAAAAAAAAAAATTAGCCAATCCTGTAAATTTCTACTCTTTACTATTAAAAGAGTACTATCTGGAGTTCAGAAGTAGTGTATTGGAGCCTTGATTTCCCATAGATGGGAAAACAGGACCCTCTCCACATGGGTTTAGCTCTTTAACTCCTTGACTTTTCTTACCACACCCACACCAGAGGCCACTGGTAACGACCTGTGGCCAGTACCTAAACTCTCAGCCAGGTAAGGATTCGAGATCTCTTTCCTTTAGTCTGCTTGGAACCATCTCACATACTAGCTCTCCTCCAGTCCCAAGCTGACTGAATTTGCATTCTGGCTTCCTCTTATTTTTCCTCATTTGGATTTAAGTGTTAGGTTTTAGTTTTTTTTTTTTCCCTTGGAACTGACCTGGTAATGCCATAGAATACTGCCTCTGGCAATTTCCTTTGACCCAGCGGGGAAATTAGATTAAATTCTTTCAAGAGCAGAGGTCATGATTTATCTCTCTTATCCATAGGGACAGAATAGTGTCCTCTGTATAGTGTGCACTCATTATCAAATTTTGTTGTTAATGATGATGGGGTTGAAGATTATGGCTTTGAGTGCTAGTTCTGCTTTAAGAAAGCACACCATAAGTCTTCATCTTTGCAGTGATATGATAGATTTATAGTCAGCCTAAAGGGGGACAACATGGGGGAGTGACTATGATCATGAACTCTGGAGCCAGACTTCCTGCATTCAAATCCTTGTCACTTTCTAGCTATGTGACCTTGACCAAGTTACTTAGCTTCTCTAGGCCTCGATTTCCTTATCTGTAAACTGGGTATAATGACAATACTTACTTCCTAGGGTTGTTATGAGGATTAAATGAGTTGACATTAGTGATGAACTTAGAACAGTGTCCTGAATTTAGAACATAAGCACAAAACTGTTTAAGCAAAAAGTAATTTTAATTAATTTATTTATTTTTGGCTGCGTTGGGTCTTCGTTGCTGCACGCGGGCTTTCTCTAGTTGCAGCGAGCAGGGGCTACTCTTCGTTGCATTGCATGGGCTTCTCATTGCAGTGGCTTCTCTTGTTGCGGAGCACGGGCTCTAGGCGCGCGGGCTTCAGTAGTTGTGGCACGCGAGCTCTAGAGCGCAGGCTCAGTAGTTGTGGCACACGGGCTTAATTGCTCCGTGGCCTGTGAGATCTTCCTGGACTGGGGTTCGAACCTGTGTCCCCTGCCTTGGCAGGCGGATTCTTAACCACTAAGCCACTAGGGAAGTCCAAAAAATAATTTTTAAAATAAACAACTGATCTACTTCTACCATCCTAGGTCGTATTAAAATACTATAATTTGGAACAGGTGGAAAATGTTTTTTTTTTTGCGTGTGGCTCAACCAGTTTCCAGAATGAATTTAATTTAATTATAATTGCTTTGCTTATTATTGAATGCTTTCAGTTTCAGCTTCCAATCACCAATGACAGTCATACAGTGGATAATTAGGTGTGATGTGGATTACTCTAAAGCTTAGCAATGAGGGTTTTTTTTTTTTAAACAAAGTTCCTGTAAAAACAGAAATATCAGGACTTCCCTGGTGGTGCAGTGGTTAGGAGTCCGCCTGCCAATGCAGGGGACACCGGTTCGATACCTGGTCCAGGAAGATCCCACATGACATAGAGCGGCTGGCCCCGTGAGCCACAACTAAGCCTGCGCTCTACAGCTCGCAAGCCACAACTACTGAGCCCGCATGCCACAACTACTGAAGCCCGCACGCCTAGAGCCCATGCTCCGCAACGGGAGAGGCCACCACAGTGAGAAGCCTGCGTACTGCAGTGGGGAGTGGCCCCTGCTCGCTGCAACTAGGGAAGACCCGAGCGCAGCAACGAAGACCCAACGCAGCCAAAAATAAAATAAATAAATTTATTAAAAAAAAAAAAACCAAAAAACCCAGAAATATCTTTCACATAAAATAGATGCTTAGAAAGTGTGTTTATTTAAGTGTGGTAGAAGCATTTAAGGTGTTTGTTTTAAATTTTTTTCTACATTTTTCTTTACAGATTAAGAATTACTAATATATTGACAACACCCTAAAAAGGAACAATTAAAATAAATCATTGTACATCCTTAAAATGGTCTACTATGCAGCTGTTTACAAGAATGCAGTAAATTTATATATATTAATAGGGAACAGCCACCCAGCTACATAAAAAAAGAAAGCGTAGAACAGTATGTATGGTATGTGCACATATGCTTTTGTAAAAATCCTATTAAATGGGTCACGCTCAAAATAAGGTATAAGTAAACAGCAACTTTACTTCTTCCTTTCAGTATCTCTTTAAACCTTGGAGGAAATCTTGTGCAAGATCATAATTTTTTTGGTCTTGAACGCTTTTATTTCCAATAATAGTTTCATTTCTGTAATTCAGTTGGTCAGTCCAGTGAAATAACTGAAACTACAAACCCCTCTGTAAATTAGAACTTATCCTTCCTCCAGCTCAGCTTAGCTGTAAGCCTGAGGAATGGGCAGGCTGGGAAGCTTCCTAACTTCTCAGCCTTGGGCCACTACTGCCTCTCGCCTGCTTCTCTAAGCTGCTTTGACCCCTCAGGGTTAAAAGAATGGGGAGAAGTAAAGGATGGAAAAGGTCATACCTGACTGATAAACAGGTAATTCTAGTTGTGGCCTTCTAGGAGTAGCAGATTCTGGCTGTGATTCTTTTTTTTTTTTTTTTTTTTAAAGAATCCAGATACTTTTTTTTTTTTTAATTTTTATTTATTTATTTATGGCTGTGTTGGGTCTTCGTTTCTGTGTGAGGGCTTTCTCTAGTTGCGGCAAGCGGGGGCCACTCTTCATCGCGGCGCGCAGGCCTCTCACTGTCGCGGCCTCTCTTGTTGCGGAGCACAGGCTCCAGACGCGCAGGCTCAGTAGTTGTGGCTCACGGGCCCAGTTGCTCCGCGGCATGCGGGATCTTCCCAGACCAGGGCTCGAACCCGTGTCCCCTGCATTAGCAGGCAGATTCTCAACCACTGCGCCACCAGGGAAGCCCCCTGGCTGTGATTCTTGATCTCTTGTATTGTTTTCTCTGAGATCCCCCATTTAGGAACCTCTAATTGCAATTTCTGTGATGTGGTGGATGCTTTTCTCCAGCAGGCCACTTACACCTCTAACCCTCAGCCCTTGTATGTCTGATGTTTACTCTCTCTCTCCCTCTCTCTCTTCTGGGGTCTCATGCCCCTCCAGGCAGCCCAATTGGGCAATTTTTTTTTTTTTTAATTTTTATTGGAGTATAGTTGATTTACAATGTTGTGTTGGTTTCTGCTGTACAGAGAAGAGAATCAGTTATACATATACATATATCCACGCTTTTTTAGATTCTTTTCCCATATAGGCCATTACAGAATATTGAGTAGAGTTCCCTGTGCTATACAGTAAGTCCTTATTAGTTATCTATTTTATATTGAGCAATGTTATTTTTAAGCCAATTTCAACCTGGGTTTTGCCCATGAATCCACTTGGTCCTCATATCAATGCAGCTCACTCCCAGGGAAGCTTGGCCTCTCCATTCTCCGCTTCTTCAGGCCTAAAGCCATAACTTCTCACCTTAAATTCCCCAGGTGTGCATCAGACACCATTCCAACATGCCACCACCCCCCTAACTGTGAGGGATGCTATCCAGCCCAGACCTAGAAGTGGTCTCTTTGAAGGCTTCTTTTTGGGTTAATGTAAGGGGAAACACCATCCTCCTGATACCCATGGACATGAGGAATAACAAAATCCTCTCCAAAGAAAATCCCCCTCTCAGGTCACTTCAGCTTCAAGCCTTTAATACCCTCAAAATCGTCTAAGGTTTGCAAAGCTAGTTTTTGATTCTCACCTTTGTAAGTCCTGTTTGAAAGGTGGCCACTCTCCTTGGAATGTGAATGTATGTGGTAGCTACTATTTTCTCTCAACCTTTGAGGCTGTAGCTGAAACTAAGAAAGTGTCTCATTATAACATCCTACTTAACTTACATATCCAGAGAATACCTCTTCAGGGGTACCCAAGAGACAGGTGCTTGCCTCCAGGAGACTGAGGGGCTGCGGGCGAGAGATACAGAGGGAGACATTTCACAGTATAGACTCTTGTACCTTTAAAATTTTGTACCATGGGCATTTGTTACCTATTCCATATGTATAATAATCTTATCCTAAGATGGTTCCTCTTGTAAAGTCAGAGCAAAAACACACTAAAAAATGATGGTTGGTTTTTTTGTTTAATAAATTTATTTATTTATTTATTTTTGGCTGCGTTGGGTCTTCATTGCTGCACGCGGGCTTTCTCTAGTTTCGGCGAGTGGGGGGCTACTCTTCGTTGCGGTGCACAGGCTCCAGGCGTGTGGGCTCAGTAGTTGTGGCTCGCAGGCTCTAGAGAGCAGGCTCAGTAGTTGTGGCGCACGGGCTTTGTTGCTCCACGGCATGTGGGATCTTCCTGGACCAGGGCTCGAACCCGTGTCCCCTTGCATTGGCAGGCACATTGTTAACCACTGCACCAACAGGGAAGTCCCGATGGTTGTTTTTTAAAAGCAAAATTATAACTCAAGGCACGAAGTGAAGAACTGTTGTAATTATATAGATTGCCAAACCAAGAAAGGCAATTTATCTTTAATTCTCCAAGTATCTCAGTTCTGTGTTTTGTTTCGTTTGGACTAATTTATATTGTCTCAATTCTTCACTGCTTATTTCTGCCTTCCTGGTACCACTGAAATGATAAATTATGGTTGATTCAGTTGTACTTAAATTCTGTTTAACATTTGAGTTACAGAAGTGTGAAGTTGGAAGGAAACTTAAAAAGTATTATTTGACTGTTCTTTAAGTCATGAATGAAAAGCTGAGGCCTCCATAGTAAGTAATTACAACAGATACATACTTCAGTAAGTCTTTGGAGTGCAAGGAAGCCTGCCTGTTTTTTGTCGTGTGTGTGTGTGTGTGTGTGTGTGTGTGTTGTATTTTCTTTTTTATTTAAAGCAAGTGTTGAAGATAAATGAGAGTATTTACTGCATTATATAACCAGTGATAGCAATTGTTCCTGCCTTGTGTTACCCTTAGGGTAGGACTCAGTACTTCCCTTTATATCTCAAAAGAAAATCCATTCTACAAGGCAATAGAAGGAAGGTTTTGTAGAGAAGATGGGGTTGGAGGGTTGCATGATATAACACACAGTAAAATTTAATAAAAATCACCATTAACCAGTTCTGTTCACCCCCCAAGTTCATCTCCAGACACCAGCTACCTTCTCTCCCTTCTAAGTCTTTTTCTGAGGCAGCCTTGTCAGGTGCACCTGGTTATAATCTGCTTTATAGCCCCTGGGATCATCCCTCCAAACTCATAAATCTCTCCTTTTTCTCCTGCAGAGCAATTCAGCTCTCTTCTGGTTTCTTCACACCTAAAATCCTGTTCACCTAATAATATACTTCCATTAGAAGAAGGCAAGTAATAAACAAAATTTTAAAATCTTCTTTGTCTCAACACAAAATTTTTTTTCTTGTCACCTTGCAAGAAAGCAACAATAAGTAACCCAGAATCGTGTTTCTACAGTTGAGGACATTGGGTGTCACAAAACCCCAGACTATTAGAGGTAAAAATGTCCTGATTTCATAGATGAAGAAACTGATACCTAGAACAAGATCCATGAAAGACTGTTAGTTATCCTCCAAAATGTTTCTCCATCTTCCAAAGTAATAGATGTATAGCTTGGTGTGGCCACATGACTAAATTCTTACCAATGGAATGGGAACAGATGTGACTTGTGCAGCTTCTAAATCACAAAAACATCATGATATTCTAAATGTGGTCCTTGGGCTAGTAGCACCAGCATCAGAACTTGTTAGAAAGGACTTGTTAGAGTAAGCCCCACCCCAGATATACTTCATCAGAGTCTGAAGTTTAACAAGATGCCCAAGATATTCACATTTATTTTAAAGTTTGGGAAGAACCACTTAGAAGATAGCGGAGCTACAAGATGGAAGGAATCAGGGTCCCTGATTGTTAAGAGCTGGACCCCCCCTAACAACCACCTGCTTTTTCCCTGAATTTTTTTATTGTGGTAAAATACACATAACAAAACTTACCATCTTAACTATTTTAAAGTGTACACTTCAGGGGTATTAAATACATTCATATTGTTGTGCAACCATCACCACCACCCATCTCCGGAACTCTTTTCATTTTGCAAAACTGAAACTCTATACTTCCCCATTCTCCCTTCCCCCAGCTCCTGGCAACCATCATTCTACTTTCTGCTGGATGCACCTACTTTGGAGCTATTGAGAGAGAGAGAGAAACAAACTTCTAACTTATTTAAGCCACTATGGTTGGGGGGTGTGCTGCTCAGATTCCCCTCCTGTAGGACTGAAACACTCATTTCCTCAGCTGCTACAAGTACTGGCAGATGACAGCCTTAGCTGAGCCTCTCTCCAGAAATTGCCCTTGACTGAAGGGAGATACCTCACCCAAAGGCTTCCCAGGGTCAGCCATTCCAGATCCAATGGATAAAACTTGGAATAACTCAGAAAAATCATTCCAGCTACAAAGCTTCCTTGAGTTACTGTGATTGCGTAACAGTTCAACTTTTCCCTCTGCCTAATTCTGCTTCCTTTACACCCCCACAGGGTTGATCTCGTGAATACTCCCCAATAAACCCTCATTTATTATCCTTGGCCAGGGATAAGAACTATCATAATGGGGAAAACCATACCTCTAGATCTAGCAGCCAAGATAATAAATAAAAAATAATATCGTGTTCTTGGGGGTGATGATAAAGACTGTTGGCTTCATAGGGTCACTTTTTTTTTTTTTATTAAAAATTAAAAAATTTTTTTGGCTGCATTGGATCTTCGTTGCTGAGTACAGGCTTTCCCGAGTTGCGGCGAGAGGGGGCTACTCTTTGTTGCGCTGAGCAAGCTTCTCATTGTGATGGCTTCTCTTGTTGCAGAGCACAGGCTCTAGGCACGCGGGCTTCAGTAGTTGTGGCACGCAGGCTCAGTACTTGTGGCTCATGGGCTCTAGAGCACAGGTTCAGTGGTTGTGGTGCATGGGCTTAGTTGCTCCGTGGCATGTGGGACCTTCCCAGACCAGGGATCAAACCCGTGTCCCCTGCATTGGCAGGCGGATTCGTAACCATTGTGCCACCAGGGAAGCCCCATAGGGTCACTCTTATGAGACCTAACGGGTGCAGAGGTGGTTGTCCCCGCAATATCTCCATTTCTAAAAACTACCAAAATGTCTTTCAAAGTGTCTGTGCCATTTTATGTTATCATCTGCAATGTTTAAGAGTTCCAGCTTATCACTTAGCTTTGGTCTTGGTTTTGGTTTTGTTTTTTAGCCATTTGGTGCATAGTTGATTTTAAATTGTATTTCCTTAATGACTAATGATGTTGAGCATCTTTTCGTATGCTTATTTTCCATTTATATATCTTCTTTGGTAAAGTGTTTGTTCAACTCCTTGCCCATTTTTAAATTGGACTGTTTACTTTCTTATTAAGTCTTGAAAGTTCTTTGTGTATTTTGGGTACAAGTCTTTTATCAGATAAGTGTTTTGCAAAATTTTCTCCAAATCTGTGGCCTGTCTTTTCATCTTTAACAGTGTCTTCAATATTTTTCCAAAGAAGATGTACAGATGGCCAACAGGCACATGAAAAGATGCACAACATCACTAATCATCAGAGAAATGCAAATCAAAATCACAACGAGATATCATTTCATACCTGTCAGAGTGGCTATCATCAAAAAGTCTACAAATAACAAGTGTTGGAACACATGAAAGGATGCTCAACATCACTAATCATTAGAGAAATGCAAATCAAAACTACAATGAGGTATCACCTCACACCAGTCAGAATGGCCATCATCAAAAAATCTACAAGCAATAAATGCTGGAGAGGGTGTGGAGAAAAGAGAACCCTCTTGCATTGTTGGTGAGAATGTAAATTGATACAACCACTATGGAGAACAGTATGGAGGTTCCTTAAAAAACTAAAAATAGAGTTACCATATGACCCAGCAATCCCACTACTGGGCATATACCCTGAGAAAACCATAATTCAAAAAGAGTCATGTACCACAATGTTCATTGCAGCTCTATTTATAATAGCTAGGACATGGAAGCAATCTAAGTGTCCATCGACAGATGAATGGATAAAGAAGATGTGGCACATATATACAATGGAACATTACTCAGCCATAAAAAGAAATGAAATTGAGTTATTTGTAGTGAGGTGGATGGACCTAGAGTCTGTCATACAGAGTGAAGTTAAGTCAGAAAGAGAAAAACAAATACCATATGCTAACACATATATATGGAATCTAAAAAAGAAAAAGAAAAAAATGGTTCTGAAGAACCTAGGGGCAGGACAGGGATAAAGACGCAGACATAGAGAATGGACTTGAGGACACGGGGAGGGGGAAGGGTAAGTTGGGATGAAGTGAGAGAGTGGCATGGACATATATACACTACCAAATGTAAAATAGATAGCTAGTAGGAAGCAGCCACATAGCACAGGGAGATCAGCTCTGTGCTTTGTGACCACCTAGAGGAGTGGGATAGGGAGGGTGGGAGGGAGACACAAGAGGGAGGAGATATGGACATATATGTATATGTATAGCTGATTCACTTTGTTATAAAGCAGAAACTAACACACCATTGTAAAGCAATTATACTCCAAGAAAGATGTTAAAAAATAAAATAAAATAAAATTCAGATATACAGTGTAAAAAAAAATTAAATAACAAGTGTTGGTGAGGATGTGGAGAAAAGGGAACTCTAGTACACTGTTGGTGGGAACACAAATTGGTGCAGCCACTATGGAAAACAGTATGGAGGTTTCTCAAAAAATAAAAATACCAAATGATCCAGAAATTGCACTCCTGGGTATAAATCTGAAAAAAGTGAAAACACTAATTCAAAAAGATACATGCACCCCAGTGTTCAGAGTAGCATTAATTACAATAGCCAAGGTATGGAAGCAACCTAAATGTCCATCAACAGATGAATGGAGGGACTTCTCTGGCAGTCCAGTGGTTAAGACTCTGTGCTTCCACTACAGGGGGCGAGGGTTTGATCCCTGGTCGGGGAATTAAGATCCCACATGCTGGAGGGTACAGCAAAAAAAGAAAAAAGAAAAAGAAAGCCAGATGAATAGATAAAGATGTATTATATATATACTATAGAATATTATTCAGCCATAAAAAAGAATGAAAGTTTGCCATTTGCAACACATAATATTTCACTATTATGCCTAGTGAAATAATTAAGACAGAGAAAGACAATTACTGTATGTTATTTATATGTGGAATCTAAAAAATAAAACAAACAAATGAATATAACTAAACAGAAACAGACACAGATATAGAGAACAAGCTAGTGGTTACCAATAGGAAGGGAGAAGGGGGAGGGACAAGATAGAGTAGGAGATTAAGAGGTACAAACTACTATGTATAAAATAAAAAAGCTACAAGAATATATTGTGCAGTACAGGGAATATAGCCAATATTTTATAACTTTATATGGAGTGTAATAACTTTAAATGGAGTGTAATCTATGAAAATACTGAATCACTATATTGTACACCTGAAACTAATATAGTGCTGTAAATTGACTACACTTCAATTTTTTAAAAAGTGTCTTTTGCAGAGCATACGTTTTTAATCCTAATAAAATCCAACTTAACAGTTTTTTCTTTCATGGATCGTGCTTTGTTGATATTTTCACCTCTTCCCATGAATCACAAATGTTCTTAATGGCATCTAGAATGATGAATCCTTTCCAGAAGGTTTTCAATTTACTTTGCCCAGATCCATTAGAGGAACCACTATCTATGGCAGCTACAGCTTTATAAAATGTATTTCCTAAGTAATAAGACTTGAAAGTTGAGATGACTCCTTGAATACATGGGCTACAGAATGGATGTTGTTTTAGCAGGCATGAAAACAACATGAATCTCATGTACATCTCCATCAGAGCTCTTGGGTGACCAGGTGCATTGTCAATGAGCAGTAATATTTTGAAAGAATTTTTTTTCTGAGCAGTAGTTTTCAGCAGTGGCCTTAAAATATTCCATAAACCATGTATAGACATATGTGCTCTTATCCAGGCTTTGTTGTTCCATTTATAGAGCACAGGCAGAGTAGATTTAGCATAATTCTTAAGGGCCTGGGATTTTCAGAATGGTAAATGAGCATTGGCTTCAAGTCATCAGCTGTATTAGCCCCTAACAAGAGTCAGCCTATCCTTTGAAGCTTTGAAGCCAGGCATTGACTTCTCTTTAGCTTTGAAAGTCCTAGGTGGCATCTTCTTCCAATATAAGGCTCTTTTGTCTACATTGAAAATCTGTTGTTTAGTGTAGCCACCTTCATTTATCATCTTAGCTAGATCCTCTGGATAACTTGCTGCAGCTTCTACATCAGCAATTACTGCTTCACCTTGTGCTTTTATGTTACAGAGATGCCTTTTTTCCTTAAACCCCATGAACCAACTTCTGCTAGCTTCAAACTTTTCTTCTGAACCTTCCTCATCTCTCTCAGCCTTCATAGAATTGAAGAGAGTTAGGGCCTTTCTCTGGCTTAGGCTTTGGCTTAAGGAAGTATTGTGGCTGGTTTGATCTTCTATCCAGACCACTCAAACTTTCTCCATGTCAGCAATAAAGCTGTTTCACTTTCTTATCATTCGTGTGATCACTGGAGTAGCACTTTTAATTTCCTTCAAGAACTAGTACCTGTTTCATAGGGTTGATGCAAAGATTAAATGATATAATATTTAATATGTAAGGTAAAACCCTGGTACATAACCAGCCTCAATAATATTAACTGGCATTATCTTTATTTCTGCATGGCTTCTGGCATCTAAGGAGTCTCCCTCTTTCTTTGCTTCAACTTATCCTCAGCCTTGGCGTCCCATTCAGACTAGGCAACCCTGATTCCTGAGAGTTCATTTTAATCCAATTACTCAAGCTGAAAACCTTGGCTGGCAAATGGAAGGGAGAACACTAGGATTTGCCCTGGTATATATGCCACATAGAGATTTCCTTGAGTCTCATAGGTATTCAACATGTGCATACAGCAATTGCACACATGACTATATAAAATGGAGAACCGTTCATTTGTGCCTCAAGTGTCATTATCACTACATTATCAGGAAGGCAGTTTTTCTTTGAAGGCAGTAGTTCTGAAAGGGTTATCACTGTTTTACAAATACAAATACATCATAACATCTCCTTTGTTATCGTGAAATAAAATTCATTGGTACAATAACCCATTCACACATGTAATTTAAAAAATGAAGGCCCCAAGTTGAATATGAAAGAAAAATAAAGAGAAAGTATTTTATAATAAAATAAGTATTTCGGTGTATCAATACTCAGGCATGACCACATTATGAGACAATGAGGCAATGGGATATTTGCACCTGTACCTAGGATCTTGCGTATAAGAGCTATAAATGCAGGCTGCTGCAGTTGTGTTTAACTAGTGACTTGAATGTTGGGAGAACTGTGATAGTGATTTTTTTTTTCTGAAACGGTGAAACATTCTTTGTGAAACTCCAAACAAAACAAAACACAGCCTTCCCTCATTTTACCCAAAAGGTGTGTTTCTAGAAAATTCAGTGTGTATTGGAACTGGGGGAAAACTCTGTATTTATATGGAAAATTAAGGTTGGTTCTAGGCTCAGGTAATTATGAGCAGATATTTCACTAATATCTGGAGAGACATCAAAAGTTGTGAGGGGACTTCCCTGGTGGCGCAATGGTTAAGAATCCGCCTGCCAATGCAGGGGACACGGGTTCGAGCCCTGGTCCAGGAAGATCCCACATGCTGCGGAGCAACTAAGCCCATGCGCCACAACTACTGAGCCTGCGCTCTAGAGCCCGCGAGCCACAACTACTAAGCCCTCGTGCCACAACTACTGAAGCCCGTGTGCCTAGAGCCCGTGCTCCGCAACAAGAGAAGCCACCACAATGAGAAGCCCACGTACTGCAACGAAGAGTAGCCCCCGCTCACCACAACTAGAGAAAGCCCGTGTGCAGCAACAAAGACCCAACGCAGCCAAAAATAAATAAATAAATTTATAAACAAGCAAACAAACAAAAACCAAAAGTTGGAGGGACCCAGGACAATTCTTTGAAGTGGACAGCATTCTTGGTAACCATCCATTAAATCCCAGCAGGGCTTCTAATTATTATGAATCTAAAGATGAAGCCAAATGGCCCTGGAGAAGTTCCACCTGCTTTGAGAACCACAGCTTTAAAGAAAATGCTATCATTATGTATGTTTTTATTATGTCAGGACAGGGGCACTGAAAACTTCCCAGAAATTTTGTCTTCACTATAATAATTATTTTACACCATTTGTCACCACTTTACAAATGAGGAAACAGGCTCATAGAAATTAAGCTACTTGTCCCAGGTCACATAGCCAAAGGGGCAGATTTAAACAGTTCCAGCTCTTGGCCTCACCTCACCCTGCTCACTACAACCCCCCACTGGGAATGCATTGAAGAACTGTGGGTCTCTGGCTTGGGGGCCCCATAATGAAATTGCTAGAACTTCAGTCTCCTCCCTTACCTTCATTCCCTGGAAATCTCCTAAATTCTGGTTCCAGGGACTCTGCTGAGCTGTGTTTACCTCTCGTCAGTGACCCTCCCTACCTCATTTCCATGGCCACTGGCTGCTGTTCAGGTTTTCTCCCAGAGTGACCTGGCTGAGGTAGCAGAAGGATCATCCCATCCCTCACCCTCTGTTACTAGGTCACAAAACAGAGAAGACTTTGCTTCCTGTTTCCTGCAGGGTTTCAAGGAGGCAGCTGCTGTCTTATTTGATTTGGTCTTTATTCTAGGTTACTCTCCCTGGGAGTCTGATATGGGCTCCTGAGGCTGTCTTAGAGGCTCTGTGTCCACCCTCACCCAATAATGTCCTTCCCTTCCATATCCCAACCATGCTAGTATGCTCTGCTTCTCTTTTCCCTCCCAGGGACTCCTTGTTCCATTTATCTGACTGTATGGGAACTTAAAAGGGGGATCATTATTCAACAGCTCCTTAGGGGGAATCTCAGCTCTGGTGGCATATTAACCTCATGCTTCTTCAACTGGAGTTGGCTGGCCACGGCAGTAATATCCCTCAAAATATGCAGCGGTGTGATGGAGAAGCAACAGGGTAAAAAGGGAGTATCTTCTGGGACCCTCAATTTTTCTGAATGGTGAGTGATTTAAAATATCTTAATCTTATGATAAATGTGGAGAATAGAATACAAAATATTCTTGAATGTTTGGGATAAAGTTTGTGATGTAGAGAGATTTCTAGCTTCTAGAAGTTCAGTATGCCTATCCTTTCCACTACCCCTTCCCTCCTCCATCTCACCCTCAGACTCTCAGAGCTACACATTCACTTTCCTCTGTCTTAGGGATAGAAACTGGGACAGTGTTGGCTTAAGACATCCATACTGTAATCAGATGTTTATGGCAACTATCTGCTCTTTGCCCCAACTCCTCCATTCTCACCCCCAAATATGTGCATTCTCAGAAGATGCCCTGCTTTGCCATTCATTTTAGGGTGCCTTGCTGTGTACCCCAGGGCAGGGTCTGACCTTACTTTATATTTGTTTCATACTGGAACCAAATGCAGTGCATTTAGTAAATGCTCAATAAGTATTAGTTAAATACATGTATGTATGAATGAATGAAGGAATGGAATGCTCTATCTCACCATTAATTCAACGCAAGTTAAAATAAGGGTTGTCAATTACTACCATTTTATTTGGCAAATGATTTTGAGAGGGTAAAATACAGTGTTAGTATGGTAGAAGTAGGTCTGCCGTGTAAGGTACTCTGCAGGTACTCTACAGCACTCAGGAGTCCTGAGCGGGGAGGAAGAACAGCATGCTTATATTCATAGTGAGATTGTACATAGTGAGGCTGTACTGTATTGCTGAGGGGCAATTTGGCAACATGTGCCAATAATATTTTTGTGCTCTTGACTCAATGATTTATATTAGGGAAATGATGAGATATATGTAAAATGATTTGTTGATGGCTGCATTATTTATAATGAGAAAACTTGGAAACAGTCAAGTATACAAAATATGGTACTGATTAAATTAATTGTGGCATAGCCACACAATGGGTTATTATAGAATCATAAAATAGTATCTTCAAAGAATATTTAATGACATGGGAAAAATTCCATAATGTGTGAAATAGACAGAAAGAGAGAGAGAGAGAGAGTTTTACCTTAGGAGAAAAAAGAGGGATTTGAAAGTAGATAAAGAATGATTTTTATGTTTTGTTTTGTATATTTCTTTTTTTTTTTTTTTTTTTGGTCCACACCATGCACGATTTCAGTTCCCCAGCCAGGGGTTGAACCCGAGCCAGGGCAGTGAAAGTGCCAAGTCCTAACCACTGGACCACCAGGGAACTCCCTGTATATTTCTTTATTGTTTGCATTTTTTACGATAAGGATGTGGTCATATAATATTTGCAAAAGGATATTTTTATTTAAAAAAAAGATGAAAACATTTTAAGCAATAAAGGTATTTTTAAAACCAGAGAAATCAATGAAGTGGCTTTAGGAGGGGAGATAAGATTTAGCAAAATAATAATAATATTTTCTAAAGTAAGAGCTCTGAAGACAAAAAGATCTGATAATATATGTTTGACAGGGCTAGGAACTAAATGTCTTTTTCACTTTCTATAGTGACTTCTAAAAATGAATGTTTTTATAAAGTACATTTAAAGTGCATATGAAGTACATTTTGTTGTGTATGTGTTTATTTTGGAGCCTATTCACTTATTATAATTCTCATGAGTCCACAGTATTTTCTCAGCCATTTCAACAAATAAAGCTTTTTAGTGAACATGAAGCTGATGGCACTAAATATCAGCCATCTAATATTTAGTACTCAAGATACATATTCTGTAAAAATGTGAAACACTTTTTTTTTTAACATTTATTTATTTATTTTATTTATTGGCCACACCGCGCAGCATGCGGGAATCCTAGTTCCCCAACCAAGGATCCAACCCATGTCCCCTGCAGTGGAAGCATGGAGTCTTAACCACTGGACCGCCAGGGAAGTCCGTGATACACTTTTAATGGTGTTGAATTATATCAGTTAGGAGACTTTCAGCTGTAGATAACAGAATACTTAACTAAAGTTTGGTTAAAACAGTGTTTCTAAGTATGCTACTAGCATTTGGCAGGACTGTTTCCCCCATGGGAGAATATTTAGCATCCTTTACCTCCAAGCACCAAATGCTTCTAGTCATTGAATAAATCAAAATTGCCCTACACATTTCCAAATGCTCCTAGTTGTGCCATACAACCCCTGGCTGAGGACTACTAGCTTAAATAGTGAGGACATTCATTATTGTCATATGACAAGAAGCTTGAGAAACGGTAGTTCCAAGGTTGATGCAGTTGCTCAAAGACGTCATGAAGAACCCAGGATCCTTCCATCTTTTTGAACTCTGCTATCTACACTATGTTGGTTTTTCACCTTCAGGTTAGCTTCTCATGGTAACAAGATGGCTGCCTCAGCTCCAAGACTAATGTCCTCAAACAATTGTGTCCATAGGCAGAAAAAGGGCGATTTCTCTTCATGGGTCTCTTTTTATGAGTAAAATAAATTTTCTTTAGAGATCCCTCAACAGACTTCCCAAACAGTCCCATAACAAGGATTGGGTATTTGCCCATGCTCTCCCTACCTGCAGAGTTGGAGACAGGGTGAGTGTTATCTGGCATTTGCTCCTTCACTATAGGGAGGCAGGCTCGGTGGTCAAAGTGAATGCCTATTGGTATTCTAATGTCTTCAGACCTCCTGACTGAAGAGAAAGACAGAATTGTCTTCCCAGTCAAGTAAGTCTTTGTGGTCTGGAAAAGACTAAAGTTCAAAAACTTACTGCTTTTTGTTCCCTTACTTCATTATATTCCCATTTTTTTATAGTCAGTTGGATTCAACAAGAACTCTGGAAGGAAACAGCATGGGGACTAAATGAATGAGGCTTCAGGAGGCCACATTTTAGGCAAGAAGGTTTAATGTCTGCAGCTCATGTTTAACATATTTACTCTAGCTTTATTTTTCTCCCAGGGGTTTGAGCTGGCATAGTTGTAGTAGTATAATAGTGGCTCTGGATTATGCCCTCTGGAATATTCCAACTCTGACAAATGGCGGCAATGTGGTTAAGTTTCTTCATCTACAGGCAATGAAAAAAACCAAATATCTCTGCCCTCCTGGAGCTTACATTTTAGCAGAGAGATATATGTAATATTAAGATAGACTTAATAAAGTATGTAGCACATTAGAAGATGATTACTATAGAAAAAATAGAGTACAGAGATCTGGTATATTGGGGGGGGGGCAGGCTGCAGTATTGCAGAATGGTCAGAGGTAGCCTTACTGAGAAGGTGACATGTGAGCAAAGATTTGAAGGAAGAGAAGGAGTGAACCATGTGGATATATGGGTGAAGGGTATTCCAAGAAGAGGAAAGCTAGGTCCTAAGGCAAAAGTACTAAGGCAGGAGAGTGACTGGTACTGGTATCAACAACAAGGATATTAAAGTGGCTGTGGCTGGGTGAAGTAATTGAAAGGGAGAAAAGTAGGAGATAAATTCAGAGAAACGAGGGGAGCACAGATGATGTCAAGCCTTTTGGCCATTGTTAGGACTGTAGCTTTTATTTTGAGTATGATGGGGAGACACTGGAGGATTTTAAGCAGAGGAGAGACATGATCTGACAGGTTTTAAAAGGATCCCTCTGAATATTTTCCATGTGTTGAGAATAGACTGGAGGAGAGGCAAGGGTAAAAGCAGGGAAGTCAGTAAGGTGCCTATTGTAGTCATCTGGGCACAAGATGGCTGGGACCAGGGTGCTAGCAATGGAAGAGGTGAGAAGTGGTCAAACTCTGGACATATTTTGACGGTAAAATTGGCAGGATGTCCTGATAGACTGTATGTATGACTCCCAGGGTTTTGTCCTGAGCAATTGGAAGGATGAAGTTGCCGTCAACTGAGAGGTGAATGTAGGTAGAGCCAGTTTGGGAAGGAATAGCAAAAGTTTCATTTTGAACATGTTAGGTTTGAGATGCTTGTAAGACATTCAAGAAGAGACGTCAATTAGCTGGTTGGCTATACGATTCAATAGTTTTATAAATAAGTCTTAACTAAGGATACAAATTGCATGTTGAAGCCTTTAATTCAGTGCCCGGAAAATGGTAAATGCTCAATAATGTTAACTGCAATGATGATGATGATGATATTTTCATCACTCACCTCTGAAGGCATTCTGACTCCCAGTTTAACCATTCCATCCCTTTAATTCAGCAAAAATAAAATTGGGTTTTATACTACTCCACCTTGATTTTTATTTATAGCACAAACAAAAAAGTACAACATTAGAGCAAACTTTAAAAAGAAATGAAAGCCTCAAAATCTCACTCTCTAACCATATTGTTTTTAGTTTTCCTTTTGTCTCATTTTGAAAACATAATTTAAAATAGTTGAATCATGGTGTATGAATACATATGTATCCTGGTTACTTCGAGTAACATTATCCTATAAGCTATTTTGCAAGTTGCTACATAGTTTCCATATTTACGATCTTTAGCAGTTACAAAATAATCCGTATTTACTTGTCCCCTTTACTATTTAATGTTGCTCATTTAGACTGTTAACCTATCACTCTTATAAGGAGGGTATATTGCCAGTAGCAGAAGTACTGGGTCAAAAGCTATGAACATTTTTATAACTCTCAATATATAATACCAAATTGTGAAAGACTTGTACCAATTTACAAGGCCAAAGGTTGGATTTTTGCATAAGAAAAAAGAAAGAGTAAATTCAAACACATGAAACTAGAGTATTTACAAAATAGATTTCCTAATTTCCTTTTAACGAAACTCTATCCACAAATGTTTTCAGCTGGGTTGCACAGGCTAGGCTCATTTTTCTTTGCTGACTTGATCTCTGTGTTACACTTAAATTTTAGCCTCGATTAGAACTTGCTTGCTGCTAGATATGGTGACTGCACTGATATAATCTTTTTGTTACTTATATTAGAATTGATTTAAAAAATCATTTTATAATTAAAAGACTCTTTGTATCATACTCTCTTATTCAGATGTTCTAGTTTTAGGTCTAATTCCAGCTGTTTTAATGCACTGGGGGATAAACAGTGATTTAATCTGGCTCCACCCCACTGCTCGGGCCTAGGTTAGCTATTCAAAGATATTTAAGAGGTAGAAGTAACTGGCTTTGTTGATTAACTGAACATCTAATTCCCCTTCCTCTTTTTTTTTTTTTTTTTTGGCAGATATTCATTTTTAATTATTATTTATTTATTTATTTATTTTTGGCTGTGTTGGGTCTTCGTTTCTGTGCGAGGGCTTTCTCTAGTTGCGGCAAGCGGGCGCCACTCTTCATCGCGGTGCGCGGGCTTCTCACTATCGTGGCCTCTCTTGTTGCGGAGCACAGGCTCCAGACGCGCAGGCTCAGTAGTTGTGGCTCACGGGCCTAGTTGCTCCGCGGCATATGGGATCTTCCCAGACCAGGGCTCGAACCTGTGTCCCCTGCATCGGCAGGCAGATTCTCAACCACTGCGCCACCAGGGAAGCCCTTCTTTCTTTTTCTTTTTCTTTTTTTTTAAATTTATTTATTTGGCTGCACCGTGTCTTAGTTGTGGCATGTGGGATCTACTTCCCCCACCAGGGATCGAACCTGGGCCCCCTGCGTTGGGAGAGTGGAGCCTTAGCCACTGGACCACCAGGGAAGTCCCTAATCCCCCTCGCTGGGTACTGAAGTAAAAACCAGACAAGCTGGTTCAGACTTGGGTTAGCTATGCCTCCAGGTAACACTATAAGAGCAGGAACAGTAAAAGCCAGTATACTGGTTTATTCTGGGCACAATAATGTTACTTAACAAACTACCCCAAAACTCAGTGGTTAAATCCCCAATTATTGTCCTCCTCTTCCCTTCTCTTCTCTTCCCTCCTCTTCCCTCTTTGATCATTTCAGTGCTGAAGCTATTAGGTAGGGCTGAGCAAGGTGGCAACTATGCCTGGTTGAGTTGGGGGAAGAAGCCATGGCTGCCAGAACAGGGACTGACCAAGGTGGGTGGTGGAGCCTGAGTAAGGTGAAGAAAGTGTCTGCTTGGGGTGTGGTCTCCTTGGGGAGTCAAAGCCTGAGCAGGGTAAGAGAGCTTCTGCAGGGGGGAGGGGGTGGTGGCAGAGATGGGGGATGGGTTACATACAGAGGGTTCATAAAATAATGATATTGAGAATAATGGGAGAATGGCTTGTTTTGAAAAGGAAGGTACAACTATAGAAAGGGAAAAAAAACCCAACTAGAATAAATCCTGTGCTATTGGATTGGGGTTGGATGTATCAATGTGAATTCATGGTTCATATATATACGTAATATATGTTTATATATATGTGTGTATATATATATGTATATGTATGTTCTGGAATTAGATTAGATAGTAGTAATGGTTGCACAGTGTAAGAATACATTATGTTTTTTAAATGGAAAGAAGGAGAAGATTTATTTTTTTAATCATATTTTATATTATAGTTGATTTACGATGTGTTAGTTTTAGGTGTACAGCAAAGTGATTCATTTTTTTTTTATATTTAATTTTTTAAAATAAATTTGTTTAATTTTTAATTTATTTTTGGCTGCATTGGGTCTTCATTGCTGCGTGCGAGCTTTCTCTAGTTGTGGCGAGTGGGGGCTGCTCTTTGTTGTGCTACATGGGCTTCTCATTGCATTGGCTTCTCTTGTTGCGGAGCATGGGCTCTAGGCGTGCGGGCTTTGGTAGTTGTGGTGAGCGGGCTCAGTAGTTGTGGCTCATGGCCTCTAGAGCACAGACTCAGTAGTTGTGGCACACGGGCTTAGTTGCTCCACGGCATGTGGGATCTTCCTGGACCAGGGCTTGAACCCATGTCCCCTGCATTGGCAGGCGGATTCTTAACCACTGTGCCACCAGGGAAGTCCCTCATTTATACATACACATATATCCTTTCTTTTTCAGATTCTTTTCCCATATGGGTCATTATAGAATATTGAGTAGAGTTCCCTGTGCTATACAGTTAGTCCTTGTTGACTATATATTTTATATATAGTAATGTGTATTTGTTAATCCCAAACTCCCAATTTATCCCTCCCTTTCATGTTTCCACTTTGGTAACCATAAGTTTGTTTTCAAAGTCTGTGAGTCTGTTTCTGTTTTATAAATAAGTTCATTTGTATCCTTTTTTTAAATTCCATACATAATATTACATAATATTGAGCAGAGTTCCCTGGGCTATACAATAGGTCCTTGTTGGTTATCCATTTTAAATATAGCAGTGTGTACGTGTCAATCCCAAACTCCCTAACTATCCCTCCCCCACCACCCTTCCCCACTGGTAACCATATGTTCGTTCTCTAAGTCTGTGAGTCTGTTTCTGTTTTGTAAATAAGTTCATTTGTATCTTTTTTGTTGTTGTTGTTCCACATATGTGATATCATACCATATTTATCTTTCTGTCTGACTTACTTCACTCTGTATGACAATCTCTAGGTCCATCTATGTTGCTGCAAATTGCATTATTTCATTCTTTTTAATGGCTGAGTAATATTCCATTGTATATATGTACCACATCTTCTTTATTCATTCAAATTATGGACTATTATTATTATCCTTTCTTTTTGAATTATGGTTTTCTCCGGATGCATGCCCAGGAGTGGGATTGCTGGATCATACGGCAGTTCTATTTTTAGACGTGTAAGGAACCTCCATACTGTTCTCCATAGTGGTTGTACCAATTTACATTCCCACCAACAGTGTAGGAGGGTTCCCTTTTCTCCACACCTTCTCCAGCATTTATTGTTTGTAGACTATTTGATGGTGGCCATTCTGACCCGTGTGACGTGATACCTCATTGTAATTTTGATTTGCATTTCTCTAATAATTAGTGATGTTGAGCATCTTTTCATGTGCTTTTTGGCCATCTGTATGTCTTTTTTGGAGAAACATCTATTTAGATACTCTGTCCATTTTTTGATTGGGTTGTTTTTGTTTTTGTTTTGCTATAGAGCTGCTGAATTGTTTGTATATTTTGGAGATTAATCTCTTGTCAGTTGCTTCATTTGCAAATATTTTCTGCCATTCTGTGGGTTGTCTTTTCATTTTGTTTATGGTTTCCTTGCTGTGCAAAAGCTTTTAAGTTTAACTAGGTCCCATTTGTTTATTTTTGTTTTTATTACTCTAGGAAGTGGATCCAAAAAAGGTATTGCTGCGATTTATGTCAGAGTGTTCTGCTTATGAAGAATATATTAAAAGCCTTTGAATTGTACCCTTTAAAATGGTGAATTTTAAGTTATATGTACTATATCTCAATAAAAATTATATATGTATATTATAGACAGATAGGTGAGAGAGAAATAAATATAGATGTAAATATGTGTACACACATACATACATGTATTGCCCAGCTCTGTCCACTGAGAGAACCTAGTAGCAACAAGCATGTCTAGTGACAAGATCCTGATTTTTAAATAACATTCTCTACTAAAAAGAATTAGGGCTCCTTAAAGAAATGGCTATTTCTAGGTCTGGCACGGGGAAATTACAAGATGATCTTGGGATAGCTTATTGTGTCAGAGTAACGAAGTAGCCAAGGAATGTTAGGGACATGTCAAAGGATGCAGAGGCCAGCTCGAAGGGGCTCCCATTGGCCAAGTCTGGAAAAATTTGAGCATCAAAATAAACAATGAAAGTAACAGATTACAATCTATTGAATAAAATACAAAACTGTAAGTATATATTGATATAAATCATTGAATAAACCATAAGTTTGATGAGGAATGGGACATTTGCATAGTATTCACAAAATACTTACTAGTTATTTAGAGAAAAATAGTAAGTTTATAGTGGAGAAGCCTGGCAGACATCACTTAAATCAAGTGATCAAGTTAACATCATTGGTAATGGGACATATTGAAATCAGGTGTCACTGGACAGGATGAAGTAAGAAGAAAACAGCATCACTTCTGTAATGTTCCTGCCAGAGGGGAGGAGGGCATCCACATGGGTATGTGCCCTGATGGGGAGTATGGAAGCCCTAGTGTGGTGACAAAGGCATCTCTGTAGAGGAAGGCCTGGTGCAAGATGTCAGGACGAGGAGAGCATCAACTTTTGGGGTTGACCTGGTGTGCGGCATCAGGGCCCAAGGAAGGTGCAGAGGGGCAGCCTGAAGTGGGATGTTGGAGCCCAAGTGGGCTGAGGAGGTTGTCCATGCAGGGTGGGTGGCCCACTGTGGAGAGGCAGGACCTGAATGGGGAGGAAGGCTTGTGTGTTCAGAAGTGACCTGGCCCAAGGTGTCAAAACCCAAACGAAGTGTCTACCTGGAGAGGAGTCCTGGTGTGGGGTGTTGGAGCCAATTAAGAGGAGCAAGAGCCATGCCTATGCATTTCATATTCAAACTGCAGAAAAACAAAGACAAAGAGAAAATCCCCCGCCAGAGCAGGGGAAAAAAATCACCTTAGCTATAGAATTATAGTGGAGTTTTCAACAGAAGCCATGTAAGAAAGAATTGAGTGAAGTGAAATATTTAAAGTGTGAAAAAATAAAAAATGAAAAACAAATCTATGAACCTAATGAGTATAGTGAATGATATAGTGATAATATCCAGTGATATTATCCTTCAAAAGTGATGGAGAAATAAAGATTTTCTCAAACAAATAAAAACTGAGGGAATTTGTTGCAAGAAGGCTTACCCTACAAGAAATGTTGAAAGAAAATTCTCAGCAAAAGGAAAACTATATAGGTCAGAAATTTAGATCTACATAAAGAAAGAGCATTGGAAAAGGAATAAATGATGGTAAAATAAAATATTTTATTTTTCTTTTTTAATTGATTTAATATTGAATAGATAACACTAGGTTTAAAGCAATAATAGTAACAATGTATTGAGTGGTTATAACATTTAGCCAAGTGAAATGCATAACAGAAATGTCACAAAGAACAGGAGGGAGGAATTAAGAAAACTCTATTATAGGGTATCTGCACTACACATGAAACAGAACAACATGATATGAAAGTGAACTTACATTAGTTAAAAATGTATATTGTAAACACTAGAGCAACGACTAATTTTTTTTGAAGAGTATAATTGAACAGCAACATTCACAAGCAATGAGCACATCTAGTGCCCAAATATTGGCTTCTAAATACCATTCTCCAGTAAAAGGAACCAGAATTCCTTGAAGAAATGGCTGGTTGCAGTGCTGGTACAAAGGAAGTAAAAGATGCATCTGGACTATATTATGTTAAGGAATATTATATTATGCAAGGAATTGTTTGAAGAATAATAGAGACATTTCAAAAAGACACAGAAGCCAGGGTGAATGAACTCCTAATGGCCAAACTGGGAAAAATTAAGCGTCTAAATAAAATAATAATAAAAAGAGATAATAAACCATAGAATAGGGCTTCCACCTACAGGGGACACGGGTTCAAGCCCTGGTCCAGGAAGATCCCACATGCTGCGGAGCAACTAAGCCCGTGAGCCACAACTACTGAGCCTGCACTCTAGAGCCTGCGAGCCACAACTCCTGAAGTCCAGACGCCTAGAGCCTGTGCTCTGCAACAAGAGAAGCCACCACAAAGAGAAACTCGCGCACCGCAATGGAGAGTAGCTCCCGCTCACCGCAACTAGAGAAAGCCCACGCGCAGCAACAAAGACCCAACGTAGCCAAAACAACAACAACAACAACAACAACAAAAAACCCCCAAAAAACCAAACCATTGAATAAAATGGAAAACATGAGTTCATATTGTTATAAATGAATGAATTGAGAATTTGGCAAGGAATGGGAAATGTATATAGTTTCAAGAGACTCCTACAACATGTTAATTACAAAGGGAAGAAGAGTAGCTTCACGGTGAAGTCTAGTAAACACCACCTTTGTCAAGTGACTAAAGTAAATATCAACAGTAATGGGAAAATTGAAATTGTGTGTCACCTAATACATTGCAACAAGAAGAACAGAGTGTTATTTCAGTCATATTCCTGCCAAACATGCGTAATCTGAACCGATTTATGAGGAAACATCAGAAAAACACAGTTTGAAGGAGATTCTATAAAATAACTGTCTTGTAATTTTCAAAGTGTCACAATTATGAAAATCCAAGAAAAATTAAGGAACTGTTTCAGGCTAAAGGAGACTAATGAGACATAACAACTAACTAACTATTGTATGAAACTTTGGGGGGAAAAAAAAGTCAATCTGTATCTCTGAAGAAAAAGGACCTAAATTGAAATGACTGAACTTTAAAGAGCTGCTAGTCATAAACAACACTTCTGGCACTCTGAGGCATCCAGACTGCTGGTTTTAAAATATTTTTAATGATAATTTTATATATTAGCTCTCACTGTAGAATGATAATATTGCAATATTGCTTCTGTCTATAGAGTCTGTTTTAATAGTCAGTTAGCCTTATCATAGCAAAGTTCAGCTACCGATTTGTTTTGGCTTTGTTTACTTTCTCTAAGCTTTCCTTCGTAAGCGTTTGGGGATTTTTAAGTACTTGATTCAACAGGACTTTCTTGTATTGTGATAATATAACCAGAGGTGTAAAGAAATCAGTAAATATTTAACAAAGAAAAGAAAATGAATGAGTACACTATTGAGAAGGGCTTATGTTACAAATACTAAGTTTAAATAAAAGCCTAAATTCTTCCCATAACTCCTGATGAGTCCACAAGAATTTAATAATTGTTTTAGGGAAGGATATTACACTGAACTTTGTGTGAATGCTAAACTAGAATTTAAATTGCCTTCAGTTTTAATGAGTAGACATTATAAATGTAAAGAAAAAAATAAAAAGGAAAAAAAGAGGAAGAAGGAATTTAAAAACCATACAATAATGTTGTCTCTCAAACCACAAAGTTGTGCAATTACCTTTTGTTTTTTGGGTTTTTTCAAAAGGAGTGTTGACGACTCAGAGATAATGTGTAGGCAGGGACACAAATTTCTTGAGTAACATATTTAGGGGAGTTTGTTCTCTGAAGTGTTTTAAGTCAAAAGCTGTATATATTTAAATTACAGATGACCATACTAGTTGGAGTCATAAGACTCTTTAAGTCATTGCAGGACCTCATTTCTGGCCCCATTTTTTCACTGGCCTGTAATGACTGTTGCATAAGGCCACATAAAATTCAACATTAACAAAAGATAGCAACAAATATATACATTTAGGGAAACTGTCCAACATGGGAGGCACCTGATGAAAAAGGGAACTTGAGTTTGAGGAGCCATTAAGTTTCTGCTTTTTTTTTAAAAAAAAAAACAATACAAAATTAGCTGGTAGACTTCTTTTGCGATGTCCAGAGTGCCTAGTACAGCGCTTGGCTCACAAAAGACTCAATAAGTACTTGTTGACTTTAGAAAAACTTCCTCTGATATGTGTCCTTAGAGACATATTTCCCAGTCCTGATTCCCTGAGGTTCGTATAAAAATAGAACATGACCAAAATGTGATGTAGAAGCAAACTTCTGGAAATATGCAGTACCGGGTCATGCTTTTTTACCCTTTCTGCCAATATCCACAGGAAAGCTACATACATGGAATTGCAATTCCACCTTATGTAAGTTTTCACTAACACTCTGGAAACAAATGATCAGTTTAGGCATTTGGTTTTACAATTTTTGAATGTAAGAGTTATCTCTCTCTCACTTAGTAGTGCTTCCTCACAAAAAAATATTCTAGAGAGTCTGGGATTTGACTCTCAAGCTCTAAGATTAATAAGTAAAAGTTTTCAAAAGGATTCTTTAGGCATAGTTTTGTATATTCTCTACAATAAAATTCTATGTAATAGTCATGCACTGATTTAGAGAATAATTTATTCATTCATTATTCAAAGATCTGAGTCTTTAAAGGTTTCTAGTTTGAGTAAACATAATTTTCATTCAGAATAGAACAAAGCACCATTTATTTTCTTTCCAAGGCACCATTATTTTTATTTATTTGTTTTTTTTGAAAGAATCAATTTTATTTATTTATTTATTTTTGGCTGCGTTGGGTCTTCGCTGCTACACATGGGCTATCTCTAGTTGTGGTGAGCGGGGGCTACTCTTCGTCGCGGTGCGCAGGCTTCTCATTGCGGTGGCTTCTCTTGCTGCGGAGCGCGGGCTCTAGGCACGCGGGCTTCAGTAGTTGTGGCACACAGGCCCAGTCGTTGTGGCGCACGGGCTTAGTTGCTCCGCGGCATATGGGATCTTCCTGGACCGGGGCTCGAACCCGTGTCCTCTGCACTGGCAGGAGAATTCTTAACCACTGTGCCACCAGGGAAGTCCTGGCACCATTATTTATATTTCTACAGCACTGTGGTTCAGACACTGAGCTCCTGCAGACAACTACCTTGTTTGAAGCCCTGGCTTCACTGCCTGCTCACTGTGTTGTGAATTGAGTTATCTATACCTGTTTCCTTATTTCTAAAAAGGGGATAGTTAAATCTATCCTTAGAAAGTGATTGTCAGGATCATATTACTATATACTACTTAGCACAGTGTCTCTGACACAAAGTAAATGCTATGAAAAGTGTGTATTAAACTTTGAGGTGCAAGGAAAAATGGTTCCAGTTTCCAAAGTGTTTGAAATCTTAAATCAACTTGCACTAGCATAATTAAGTGCTAAGCTAAAAGATAACATCTCTGTGTTCAGAATGAACTCAGAGTAGGAAGAAATCTGCAACTGAAGTCCTTGGAAGGGATTTTATTTAGGAGTAGAACCTGCACTGGGCTTTGAAAAATCAGTAAGGTTAATAACTTAGGACCTTGTGAGAACAGAAGCAACTTTGATCAAACATTTGTTTAATTTGAGGATTTCTTGGCAGTCATTCATATAAAACTATTCTGATTATTTTGTTTATACCAAATATTTATATATGTTTAAACTGCTTAATTTCTTTATAAATGGTAATACATAATCTAATCAGAGAAAATCCAATTAAATGGTAAATCCTTAGCTACAGTTCTTTCAGATATGAAGAACACACTAATTTACTAACTACTAATGACTTCTCAGCATAGATAGGCCTCCTTCATTCATCTTTATGGAAAACTTGTATCTGTTATACCCCTGAAGCAAGTATAATTGATCTGCTAGTACCAGACTTCACATAAGAATTACAGATGTTCAAAATCAATGAAGATAGTGCTGCAAAGTTCTGTTTAGTGTTCAGTAGGCTGTAACATACTATGAACGTTCAAAATATATTGTAATTTCAAAAAAGAGACATAGGAACCCAAAGCTGAAAAAGACCTGTTAGCAACGGTTTAGGCTGACTTCAGCCTTCTTTGTGTTAAAACTAGGAAACTAAGTCAGTTCTCCCAAGGGCCTAAATAATCCAGAGAGTTGCATTAATGCTTCCAGGGGTACCATTTGATGTTGTTGCCTTCTTAATCACCAAACCACCTACAAAGTGGGAAAATTACATGTGTCCTCAAATGTGATTCCTAGGAGCAGGCCCACACAAGTTGAGAAACTGGGAAAGGATATTGCCACAACCTCTGTCAAAAAGCTCCAGCTTTTTAAGAACACACTTTGCCCTATTTACGTTCCCCAGTAAGTTTATACAGCTTCCAGAACCATCCCACACTCCCAAGCTTTTCTATCACTGTGACTCTTGTGACTCCTTTCCTCTCCAAGTAGTGCTCTGTGCTTCACACTTTCTGCTCATCAAAACTTATCTGGGGCTTCCCTGGTGGCGCAGTGGTTGAGAATCTGCCTGCCAATGCAGGGGACACGGGTTCGAGCCCTGGTCTGGGAAGATCCCACATGCCGCGGAGCAACTGGGCCCGTGAGCCACAATTACTGAGCCTGCGCGTCTGGAGCCTGTGCTCCACAACGAGAGAGGCCGCGATAGTGAGAGGCCTGTGCACCGCAATGAAGAGTGACCCCCGCTTGCCACAACTAGAGAAAGCCCTAGCACAGAAACGAAGACCCAACACAGCCATAAATAAATAAAATTTAAAAAAAAAACCCAAAAAACAACTTATCTGTTCTTTGTCTTATTCCTGTAGGGTCTTGCTGCACAAGTTAACTAATTTAATAAAATAATTGTAATAGGAAATCAACAATTGCTTCCCTTCAGTATTTTACTGAAAAGTCTATTGCTAGGAGTATTCAGAACATTGAAAGCAAAGAATGCTATGTCATTCTTAGAAATTTCTCTTCTAAATGTTGACTTGGATAAGTTATTTTACCCCTAGTGAATCATGGGAGGGACAATCACTTTTATAAAGCACCAAAATGCGATGGGGAAGAGAACCACCTAGGCAAAATTTAGATCTGTTGAAATGTATTTTCAGCTTAGAAATCTATTGTTAATTTGCACAACATGTTCTGAGGCAGAATGACTTCCTAAATTTGAACTTGAAGTTGACACAGAGAGAAGCAATCTGACACCTCTGTTGCAACCAGCCTATTTTCAACAGTCAGAAAAACAAACTCAAATAAAACTTATCTCAGAGTTTTTGGTAGGGTACCACTGAAAGAATGATGTCACTTTTCCTTTCTTGTGCTTTTAAAGCTCTATGAGGCCATTTCCTGGGAGATATGTTCCTTTAGTTACAATGAACATGGGCAGGCAGATAGATATTACAGGGATGTCTCAATGTCTGAAAATTTGCAGTTTCTGATAAGAGCCAGAAATTTCTATTTTAAGTGGAGGCTTGGTAAGCAGCCCTGATAAATGTTTACTAAATTGATTTAATTACTGCTGATTTTCACATTCTGCTTTTGAGCTGAATCCTAAATATTTGACAATTTTAGAATGTGGAATTCACAACCAACAAATAAAGAAGCCATCTTTTCAAATTTCTCCAACATTTTACAAAACAGTAATAAGCATTTTGAATTTACAGTAAGCACTTCTTTCAACAAATTGGGCTGTTGTCGCAATGGGAAGAAGCTTTCTGCTAATTGGATGTCTTGGCTGTATCACTTTTATGATGAAAAATGGTATAGTGTTTTAGGTATCTTTTGCCAAGAAAATAACTACAGAGTAATACTAAGATGGAATGGACTGTTTGGGAAATGATTCTTCAAAATACAAATGCTTACAGGTAACATCCTTTTAATAAATTAAGTGGCAAAAAAGGAACATACGTATCACTGTGGCTGAATAAGTTGCATAATTTTCAAGGTCCAAACAAGAAAATAAAAAAGAGATGAGTGACTATTATGTGTTTGATGTCAGTGAATTAAAATGTATTATAAAGATAGTGAATATACTTTTAATATGCATATTTCAGCTCCTGTCCTGGGGTAACACATCAAGTGAGAATTAGAAGTGCAAGAGATTTATTAGGGATAAGGCCTGTGAAAGATAAAGGAGAGAGAACAGAAGTCAGCTTGTGATGAAGGTCTGACACCTGTGAGAGGAGGGAGGGAAGAATTGAGAAATGAATAGGAAGAACTTTGGGCTATGGTGCAGCTCTGAGCGTCTTGGCCCTTCCAATGGAGAGCTGCAATACAAAGATTGCCAACTGAGTTCTGTTTCTGTTACTGAACCAAACTTAGGTCTGTTCACCTGATGCGCTGCAAAGCCAATCTACTGGTGTTGGGTTGTCGTGAAGGAAAGCACAGAGTTTACTGCAAGGCACCCTACATGGAGCCAAGTAAGGAAATGGGGCAGCTCATGCTCAAAAGACCGGAACTTCCTGGTGGCTTTCAGGGAGGCTTTTTAAAGACAGTGTGGGGGACTTCCCTGGTGTTCCGGTGGGTAAGACTCTGCATTCCCAATGCAGGGGGCCCGGGTTCGATCCCTGGTCAGGGAATTAGATCCCACATGCATGCCGCAACGACGAGTTCGCATGCCACAACTAAAGATCCCGTATGCTGCAACTAAGACCTGGTGCAGCCAAAATAAATAATAAATAAATAAATTTAAAAAAAAATAAAGGCAGTGTGAGGGAGAAGCTTAAGGGGTGTATAATCAGCTCGTGCTCAATTCCCTGATTTGTTGATGATGAGGTAACAGGATGATGTCTTGGGAATCTCAATCATCAACCTTCTGGTTCCAACTGGTGTGGGGTCTACATGCTGGTGGTCAGCAGGTGGTTAACTTTCTCCACCTGGTAGGGTTTTTGGTATCTGCAAAACAAATCAAGGATATGGCTCCGGATATTATCTCTAGCCCTTGAGGAGGAACTAAAGGTCCTTGACTTTGTTTTATGGTTAAACTATTATTATTTTGTCTTGCATGACTGTTGTCTTTTGTTTCTGCATTTTATCACTTCTCTGATTAAATTTGATATTTGGAACCTGGGAAATGCCTAGGAGGCTAGGAGCTTTTCTACAAACAAGAGGTGGGGGACTTTGGGGTCTGTCCCTGGGAAGGCCCAGCAGGGTCCTGTTCAGTCTCATGTTGGACAGAAATGGCCAGGCTCCAGGCCCCAAGCTCTGCTCAGTCGTTGGCTGCAAGCTGTCTGGGAGAGTGTGCCCTGGGTTTGGATGCCATGACAGATCCCCAAGGTGCTGCAGCTGAAGACTCTTAGCTGATGGCACTCTTCAGCAAGTTCTTTCTTGAAAGGATCTCTGCGCAGTGCAACTATATGGGTGACACAATATGCATTATATCAAACATGAGGAAGAAAATAGAAATCCATCTGAGTCAAGTTTTCCCTGTTGACTAATCAGACATCAATACTATTTTGTTAAATTTGCATTTTTTTCTTTGCCAAGATGTGTGGCTTATAAGCCAACATGATATTCTTTTTTTTTTTTTTTTTTAATTTATTTTATTTATTTATTTATGACTGTGTTGGGTCTTCGTTTCTGTGCGAGGGCTTTTTCCAGTTGCGGCAAGCGGGGGCCACTCTTCATCGCGGTGCGCGGGCCCCTCACTATCCTGGCCTCTCTTGTTGCGGAGCACAGCCTCCAGACGCGCAGGCTCAGTAGTTGTGGCTCACGGACCTAGTTGCTCTGCGGCATGTGGGATCCTCCCAGACCAGGGCTCGAACCCGTGTCCCCTGCACCGGCAGGCAGACTCTCAACCACTGCGCCACCAGGGAAGCCCCAACATGATATTCTTTGATTCAGATGACTTGCTTCATGCTTTCCAACTCTGGTTCTGGTTTTTCATCCTCTTTGGATAAAAATTAATTTGTAATGCAAAGCGTCATTTGTCATCTCATGATAATATCTTATTATAGGTAGATTCCATGATTATTGGATTATGTAAGTTTTGAGTATTTATCTGACTTTTATAATATAAAAAATTGTTATTAGGGATGCAATTTTGAAACAAACTTATCCTAAATCTTTGCATTTCTGAATGAGTTTAATCAAAGAACAACTCAAAGTTCCAATGCACACTATTTAAAAAAACAAAACATAAACAACCTATTACTCCCTGTAACCATATATTTCTGTGATAAGGAATATTGTGATACTATACAATCAAAACAAAGTATAAAAATTAATTGGAGGAAAAGGCAGATATAAGACAAATGATTATATATAACTTTTGATTTCTGTTTTTCACATTCATCAAAATGGCTTCATTGCTCCTTTTAACTGACTTGATAAAAGTAAATATGAATGCAAATGAGCTTATAAAATAAATGTATGACAAAAATTAAATTTATTCTGCATGAAATATTGACATAAAATTGATTTTACAATTTTAAAATTTGGAGAACACCTCTTTTACACTGTTGATTAAAGGGATGCATTTCTTGGGGTGGAATAGAGAATAGGAGCTTTTTCAGGAAATAAAATATACTGAAAAATAAAAGAGGAGAGCCCCACAAGGTGAAATGGAAATTGACCAGTTTCTTAAAGACTTGCCTGGTTCTCTCCAAGCCATCAGTTGCTGCCACATCCCATCTTTAACTTAGCGGGATTCTCATGTGAGTGGGAATTGTAGCAGGCAGTCTCCTCTTCAATCCTCAAATCAATGCTGTCAATTTTTTGTGAAATCAAAGGCATATCCTTCTTAGCGATTGCTTCAAAAAATGGAAAGGACTATACAATGAAAAGTAAGTCTCTCTTCTTCTGGCCCCTACTTACCCAGGTAATTTCCTGGAGAGAGTACGAAACAAAACCCAAACCAAAACAAAATACAAAAAACAACAACACAACCAAACCCTAAGTTATTAGCTTTCTTGGTACATATACAGTAACTACAAAAAAAATTTCATTTAGAAAATTTTAGTTTCTTGTTTATTCTTTCAGAGATATTCTATATATTTGAATATATACATATACCCATAAATCTTTATCTTGCACACTATTAAGCACATGTTATTCACATTGTTCTAGACCTTGCTTTTTTCACAGTATAGCTTGGTGATTGTTCCAGATTAGTACCTAGAAATCTGCTTCATTTTTATTTCAATAGCTGCACAGTATTCCATTGTATGGATATGCCATAATTTATCTAACTGGATTCCTACTGATGGACATTTCGGTTGTTTCTAATCTTTTGGTATTATAAACAACAGTGCAAAGAATATACTTATATATGCATTATTTCACAAATGTATGAGTATATCTGTAGGATAAATACCTTTCTCTTTTTTTTTCTTTTTCTTGTATCAAGTTGTTCTTTTTCTTTTTTAAAAAATTAATTGGGCTTCCCTGGTGGCACAGTGGTTGAGAATCTGCCTGCCAATGCAGGAGACACGGGTTCGAGCCCTGGTCTGGGAAGATCCCACATGCCACGGAGCAACTGGGCCCGTGAGCCACAATTACTGAGCCTGCGTGTCTGGAGCCCATGCTCCGCAACAAGAGAGGCCGCGATAGTGAGAGGCCCGCGCACCGCGATGAAGAGTGGCCCCCGCTTGCCACAACTAGAGAAAGCCCTCGCACAGAAACGAAGACCCAACACAGCCAAAAATAAATAAATTAATTAATTAATTTTTTAAAAAAATTAATTAATTAATTAATTTTATTTATTTATTTAGTCTGCATGGGGTCTTAGTTGCGGCACGTGGGGATCTTTGTTGCAGTATGCGGGCTCTTTTAGTTGTGGAATGCAGACGTCTTGGTTGCAGCATGCAAACTCTCTTTTTTTAAAATTTATTTATTTGGTTGCACTGGGTCTTACTTGCAGCAGGCGGGTTCCTTAGTTGCAGCATAGGGGCTCCTTAGTTGTGGTATGCATGTGAGATCTAGTTCCCTAACCAGGGATTGAACCCAGGCCCCCTGCTTTGTGAGCACAGAGTCTTACCCACTGGACCACCAGGGAAGTCCCAAGTTGGTCTTTTTCTTAATGATTTGTAGGAGCTGTATATTCATATAAAGGAAGCTAGCCTTCTATGTATAAGTCCCTAATTTTTCAAAGTTCATGTTAAAAGTGGGTTGAGGGAATTCCCTGGCGGTCCAGTGGTTAAGACTTGGTGCTTTCACTTCTGGGGTGGGGTTTGATCCCTGGTCAGGGAACTAAGTTTCCACAACCCGCCTGGCGTGGCCAAAAAAAAAAAAAGTGGGTTGAAATCCTTCTATATTGACTTTTCATTTTCTTACTATGAATGTACACAGTATAAGGGAAAGAGGGAATTGTGTAGATCTCCAGTGAGGATTACTTGGTGAAGTTTCCTTATTTAAAATATTTTCCTTTATAGTACAGTAAATTATTATCTAAAGGATATATAAAATTTTTACAGTGATGGCCCTATGAAATAAAATAACACTTATAATATTTGTCTACTACCTGTGCAAACTTCTTTTCTATTTGATATTTTGTCATTTTCAGTAATTTGTCTCTTTCCTGAATGCCAGCCTTAACAGCATGTTACATTAAGAACTTGAAAACATAGAAACATAAGTAAAGTTGGGCCTTTTGTAACATAATTCCCACAGACAGATGCAAAGGTGTAATACAACCCAGTATTTCAGGAGCAGAGAGAACTATTCTGTAATATTTGATAAGAGTTAAACCCTACTGAACTACAGATGCTTTTGTTGGCATTACAGCAGTTGTGATCTGCAAAATCTTAAAGCAAACTTCCGGTGTAGCAAGTTAAATAATATCTAAGGAGTTAGTTTAGTTTTGACTCAAGATTTTTAAAAAAATGAAACCCTTCTATGTCCAGTGTTTACAAATTAATTTCCTTTACTTTTCAGAATTTTTTTCATTTTGACAAGAAAAGAATGACAAAATTGTCATGTATTAAATGGTGCCATCTTCCTATGATGCCAGTTTTGGAGAACTCTTTAAAGAACACGAACCTTTATAAAGTTGCTTATCTACTTGTACGGAACACAACCCACAAGAGATTTTCTGGACTATTCCCTAATTTGTTGGATTTTTATCAAATTTCCTGCATATGCTCATTTACTCATACTTAATTAGTCATAATTCTCCTTTAGAAAGGCTTGTTTTAAGAGAACCACAACAGGGGGCTTCCCTGGTGGCGCAGTGGTTGAGAATCTGCCTGCCAATGCAGGGGACACGGGTTCGAGCCCCAGTCTGGGAGGATCCCATATGCCGCGGAGCAACTGGGCCAGTGGGCCACAATTACTGAGCCTGCGCGTCTGGAGCCTGTGCTCCGCAACAAGAGAGGCCGCGATAATGCAAGGCCCGCGCACCGCGATGAAGAGTGGCCCCCGCTTGCCGCAACTAGAGAAAGCCCTAGCACAGAAACGAAGACCCAACACAGCCATAAATAATAAATAAATAAATTGAAAAAAAAAAAAAAAAAAAAAGAGAACCACAACAACTGTGAAATCTTTGCATCTTACAAATATCTAGTCTAGGGTTCCCTTAAGCCTGTCATCTGTTTCCTCATTTCAAAACTTAAAACAGCGTTAGGCTGTGTTTTTAAAATGTTGGGTTTGTTTTGCAAATACAAGAAAAGCAACACTTCCTAATTTGCTTAGATGGGTGCCCGTCTAATTTGGAATTATATCAACTCAAGATAAGTATCATTGTTGTAACAATAGGAATGATCATGTTATATGTGTGTGCATACATGTAGATGCCTGCGTGTGTCTGTGGTGTGAGTGTATATAGTTAATCTGATACAGGATTTTAGAGAATCAGTATGAAAGTCAATTCATTCTTTAAATATTGCGACAGAGAGACTGAACTAAAGTGAACATACCTGGTTCTACTAAGCACACTTCCTCTCTTTTAGTTATTGATTAACCTATTTCCCCTAACTGGAAAAGTGGTAGCAATTTTCGATTCTTTAAATCCTTGAGTTAGGATTTATTAATAAGAATATTTTTCATGGGAGCATGTTATTTCCTAAAGTGGTGTTTTAAAATTAGTTACATATTAGTTCAGTCTTTTAGATACTTAATAGTTGCTAATAGTCATCATTTATGTTATAATTGTACTAAAAAATTAGACTATCAATCTAGCCCAAAATTCTATTCTATATTGGAATTTCCCTTATAATCTCTGTGATAAATAGTCAGCTTTCTGTTTTTCTCTTAGTTAAGAGAATGTATGGGAAAGCACCTCGTACTGTTTCTGGTACAATTAATCTTTTTCCTAAAAATATTTTTTAAATGAAGACATTTTACCAGTGGATAATCATTAACTTTATACAAAGATTTACCATAAGGTTCTTCATTTCCTGATTGTTTATATGTTTTACTGATTATGTGAGTAAAATATGTTTATTTTTATAAACCCAAACAAAACAGAAAGTTAAAGTGCACTATAATCCCACTTCTCAGTAATAATTACTATTAACAATTACATTAATGTAAAATACATATATATTTGAATACATATACATGTTAATATATTATTTTTTATTTTACAGAAATAAATCATATGTAACAACATTTAAACACAATGTACCTTAGATATCTTTCTCTGTAAATAAAAGTAGATTTTTTTCTTTTTTAATGCTGCAATGTTTCCATTGTATGGCTGTAACACAGTTAGTTATCCAAACTCTCTAAGACACACATTTCTTTTCCACATTTTAACATTTCTGAAATCAGGATGCTGCTTATATTTTATAATCCATGATGTTTTAGAATTACTATCCACTAGGCAGCATTTGTGACCTGGTTGTCTTTGCTGAGTTGTTTTTGTGAGTTTAGTTATAATTGTTCAAACTGCCATCACTTTAATTCAGTTACGTGCATTGTTGGTGCTATAGGTGTTGAGTTTAATTGCTGCTTAAAATGGGAAAAGATGGCACTAGTATTTTTCATTGAAACAAAAATTTATTGACAGAAAGGCACAGACACAGAGCAGCAGGGCATAAATTTGATATTTGGTAAATATTTGTCATTCAGGAAATAACTGTAATTCCATTTTTTTTTTTTTTTTTGCAAAGGAACAAATTCTTTATGAGATGGAAGAAAGTAAGCTATTCATAAATAATGAAGATATGTTTCAATTTATTATGAAGATGTATGCAAAAAGATTGCCTATCATAAACCAAGCCATGCAAGTGAGAGCTGGAGAACATGCCAAATTACTGAAAGTTGATGAAATATACTTCAGAGTAATGGGAGGCTGGTATGACCAATTCATACATCTCGCAGGACCATTCTTAAGGCATTGTGTCATAGTTTAATTGACAGCAATTTTTCTTTCTTGCTGGCCCATAAAATAATAATGATTGTTTTTTACTATCAACCATGGCTAAGATTAGATGAACCACAGTATCTACAATGACTAGTAGCTTCTGTGCTGAAGACTTCATATAAATTTTCTACAAACTTTTTCTGACTGAATTTTTAAGAATAGACTTTGTTTTTTAGAACAGCTTTAGATTTAAGAAAATTGAAAACATAGTACAGAAAGTTCTCATATATTTCATACCCAGTTTCTCTTATTATTAATATTTTACACTGGTATGGTACATTTGCTACGATTAATGAATCAGTATTAATATATTAACTAAAGCCCATGGCTTATTCAGATTCCTTTAACTTTTAATGCCTTTTCTGTCCCAAGGTCCCACCCAGGGTACCATAGTACACTTATTTATTATGTCTTCTTTGGCTTTTCTTGGCTACGATAGTTTCTCAGACTTTCCTTGTTTTTGATGACCTTGAAAGTTTTGTCAATTATTTTGTGGGCTGCACCTCCACTGGAACTTGTCTGATGTTTTTCTCATGATTAGACTGGTGTTATGGATTTTGGGGAAGAAAACCACAGAGATAAAGTGCCATTTTCATCATATTATATCAAGGATACACAGTTTCCATGCAATTTATCATTGTTGATGTTGACCTTGTTCACTTGGGTGAGATAGTGTTTGTTAGGTTTCTCCACTATAAAGTTACTCATCCCCACCCTCACACCTTTGGATACTGTCCTCTTGAAAGGAAATTACTATGTGCAGCCCACACTTAAGGAGTGGGAAGTTGTGGTCCATCTTCTTGACAATGGAATATCTACATACATTTTTTGATTCTTCTGCATGGGAATTGTCTCTTCTCTCCCACAGTTTATTTATTTAATCATTTATTTACATCAGCATAGACTCACAGATATTTATTTTATACTCTCTTATAGTCCAATACGATTTTATGTATTTTGTTGCTTAAAATGTTCCAGGGCTTCCCTGGTGGCGCAGTGGTTGAGAATCTGCCTGCCAGTGCAGGGGACACGGGTTCGAGCCCTGGTCTGGGGGGATCCCACGTGCCGCGGAGCAACTGGGCCCGTGAGCCACAACTGCTGAGCCTGCGCGTCTGGAGCCTGTGCTCCGCAGCGGGAGAGGCCGCGATGGTGGGAGGCCCGTGCATCGCGATGAAGAGGGGCCCCCACTTACACCGCGATGAAGAGTGGCCCCCACTTGCCGCAACTAGAGAAAGCCCTCGCACAGAAACGAAGACCCAACACAGCCATAAATAAATAAATAAATAAATAAAATTAAAAAAAAAAAAAAAAGTTCCAGATTGCCCATTGAGAGCTCTTTCAGTTGGCTCCTGTGTCTCTTTGACATACCCCTCATCAATATGGGTTTTTTGTTTTTGTTGAGCACTTCTTTACTTCTTGGCATCTAACTGAATTCTTACAACAATTCTAAGAGGTAGGCTTTGTTATCTCCTTAGTTACAGATGAAGAAATTGAGGCTTAAACAGATTAAGTAGCTTGCCCAAAGTCACATAGGAAACAAATGACAGGATTTGAATTTTGCTCTGTCTGAAAGTTTAATAACTTTTAATATATTATGCTGATATGTTAAATTGTAGTAAATTACATATCCTTTTATGAAAAAGAATTCTGCAATCATAATTTGATGGATACATGCATTACTATCTTTATTTTGGACTAAGAGGGGAGAAATGTATCTACTGGAGTCAAATACATAACTTTTGGAATCCCATAAGCCTGTGGATGTCTAACTCATAGTTCCAGTTACCTATGGCTCAGGGCTTGCCCACCCTCCTGTGGGAGTTGATTTGCTCTTCTACGGAGAGGTGACTTACTGCAAGCCCTTGTAGTAGAGTATGTCAGGCTGTAATGTTGTTGCATTGTCTTAAAGGAATATATTCCTTTCATTCATCTGACAGGGTTTTATGAGAATCTACTGTTCTGGTGGAGCTTACATTCCAGTGAGAGGAGACGAAATAAACATGTATGTAAGCAAATGAACATGATATTTTTAGAGGGTGTTCAATGCTAGCAGAAAGCCAGTGTGACCAGAATGCAGTGATTGAGGGGTATCTGGGAGGGGATGAGGTCAGAGGGGTAGGTCTGTGGCCCTTGGGAAGGAGTATTCGTGTTATTCTCATTTCACTGGTTGGCTTAGGAAGCTTTTGGGAAACGAAGCTCCATGGTCTTTCTGACTACCCACAGATCTTACCTCACACCACTCTTTCCTTGATCTCTTCTCCCTGGCCACACTGGCCTGGCTCTTCCTGAAATATGTCAAGCTCTTTCTTGCCTTTGGGTCTTTACATTTCTTATTTGATCAATCTAGAAGAAAAAAACAAAAATCAAAACCACGATTCCTCCACATAATGATGTGGCTCCCTCCTTCATATTATTATTTGGGTCTCTGCTTAAAGCCATCTCCTTGGATGTCCTGTTTAAAAATGCTTCCCCCCGACCCCTACCATCATGTCTCCACTCCAGTCTCCAGGCTCTCTCTATGTCTTTCTTTTGCTTTATTTTTCTTCAGAGCATTTATTGCTACCTGACATTATTTATTTCTTGTTTATATTCTGTCAGCTCCACTACAATGTAAATGCCACACATGGACACAGAGTTTGTCTGTTCTGTACATCACTGCTTCATACCCAGTGCCTAGAAAATTGTCTAGGACATAGTGGGTAATTTTATTAGTTATCTTTTACCATGGAACATATTACCCTAAAACTCAGTGGCTTAAAAGAGCAAACATTTATTATCTCACAGTTTCTGCGGATCAGGAATTCAGGAGGGGCTAAAGTCTGTGGTTGTGGCTCAGGATCTTTTAGGGGCTAAAGTTATCTGAAGGCTTGACTGAGGCTGGAAAGTCTGCCTTCTAAACTCTTTCATATGTTTGTTGGCTAGGGGCCTCAGTTCCTTGGTTTCTCCAAAGGGCTGCTCTCAACATAGCAGGTGAAAGCCACAGTATCTTTCTGTGACTTAGTGTCCAAAGTTGCACACCATTATTTCTGCTTCATTCTGTTTTTTTTTTTGGCTGTGCTGGGTCTTCTTTGTTGCACGTGGGCTTTCTCTAGTTGCGGGGTGCGGGGGCTTCTCTTGTTTCAGAGCATGGGCTCTAGGCACACGGGCTTCAGTAGCTACAGCATGCAGGCCCTAGAGCACGTGGGCTTCAGTAGTTGTGGTGCATGGGCTCAGTAGTTGTGGCTCGTAGGCTCTAGAGCGCAGGCTCAGTAGTTGTGGCGCATGGGCTTAGTTGCTCTGTGGCGTGTGGGATCTTCCCGGACCAGGGCTCGAACCCATGTCCCCTGCATTGGCAGGCGGATTCTTAACTACTGCACCACCAGGGAAGCCCTAGGATTCACTTCTTGAAGAGAGGAGTATCAAAGAATTTATGGACATATTTTTTAAACAGATGCACTGATAAATTAACATGTATTGAATGCAGGGATATATAAGTTGGGTTATACCTTTAAACAATCACTCTGGCTGCTGTGTAGAGAATGGACTTTAGTGGGGCAAGAACAGAAACAATGAGATTGATGACAAAGATGGCAGCCAATGTTTATGAATTCTTTTTTTGTGCCAGGACTTGTCTAAGCGCTTTGCAGCTATTAATGCATTTAATCCTCAGAACACTCTTATGAGGTGTGTATCATTCTATTGTCTCCATTTTATAGATGGGGAAACTGAGGCACAAAGATATAAGGAACAGTAGTGTAGGTGAAAGATGATCTGATGCTATTGTTACACCAGCTTTGACTGGGAAGATTTCAAATGCCTCTGTGTTCTCTAATTTGTGATCCTAACTCATAAAAACCCTGAGCACAAGGCATTACAGGAATCTCTAAATTATTTGAAGACAATACCACAGACATAAACAATAATAATTATAAATATGTACCATAGATTCTAAGTTTCTTCCGATGATATTAAAGTAGCCCATGATTTATCTCTTTTTTTCAATAATAGAAGTACGTTGTTATGATGAGGATAAAACCGTGGTATTTAAAATTTTATTTTAAATGTTTTGGGGACAAGAAATAAATTTATAAACACAGGAGAGTCATGAGTGTATTTACCCTTTTGCAGATTTTATTTTATTTTTAGAAAACCTTTAAATATTTTTTAATATAAATTTATTTATTTATTTATTTATGGCTGCGTTGGGTCTTTGTTGCTGCGCGCGGGCTTTCTTAAGGCAAGCGTGGGCTGCTCTTTGTTGTGGTGCACAGGCTTCTCGTTGCGGTGGCTTCTCTTGTTGTGGAGCACGGGCTCTAGGTGCGTGGGCTTCAGTAGTTGTGGCACGAGGACTCAGTAGTTGTGGCTCACGGACTCTAGAGCACAGGCTCAGTAGAACTAAAATAATGGTATATTAGTGTCGTTTTTATGTAATTGATATGATAGGAAATCATGTATCATACATAAATCTAGATTCAGAAAAAAAATTCAGGTGATTTGTAATTATATACTAAGCTCTGAGGCTGAAGATACACTTATTCAAATGTCTGAAAACCCCAAAAAACTTGCCTTATAAAATCTGCAGGGGCTTCCCTGGTGGCGCAGTGGTTAAGAATCCGCCTGCCAATGCAGGGGTCACGGGTTTGAGCCCTGGTCCGGGAAGATCCCACATGCCGTGGAGCAGCTAAGCCCGTGCGCCACAACTACTGAGCCGGCGAGCCTAGAGCCCGTGCTCCGCAACAAGAGAAGCCACCGAAATGAGAAGCCCGTGAACCGCAACGAAGAGTAGCCCCTGCTTGCCGCAACTAGAGAAAGTCCGTGCACAGCAATGAAGACCCAACGCAGCCAAAAATACATAAATAAAATAAACAAATTTTTAAAAAACCCAAAAAACTATGAAGCCCTGAAAATACTTGAACAGGGTTCAATGTTTCAAGAAAGAAACAAGATTAATTGTTTTTAATTAATTTAACTACATAGTAATTTAGACATATGAGTAGTGAGCAAGTGACATAAATAACTATACTTATATGTATTGAAGGCAAAGCAGACAATTTGGGGGTCAATTGGGGATAAGGTAAATGTGAACTTAGTCTGAGCAGAAATTTCGGTTGCTATTTGATTATTAACTGAGAGTAATCCAGACAGTTAGGACTCGAAACTTTCTGGTTGGGGCATACCCCCAGGATGGACTTCAGAATTTTGCATTTAGGGCAAGACAATTCTCTTCTCTCAGGGAAAATTGCCCCTCTCAAAGTGGAACAAAACTGAAAAGGATGGTCCAGACATAACACTGAATGCAGTAAAGGGAAGTAGAGAGGTTTAAGCTTGGGAGGACCAATCATTCTTGCAGTAGAAAAGAAGAGGAGGAAGGGAGGCAGAGAAAGGGAATCTTGAGGAAAGGCAAACATTTCCTTTTGTAGCTCAACCCTTCCCTTTTTCTCTCCGACTTCTGGGGCTGATCTCAAAAGGGACATAGACTGAGCAATGTAACACTAAGTATGTTCTCCACGTAGCCTGAAATTTTACTAATCAGACATTCTTCAACATTTAGATTCACCTGACGTTTTTTCTTTTTTCTTCCAGTTTTATTGACATATAATTGACATACAGCACTGTATAAGTTTATGGTGTATAGCGTAATGATTTGACTTACATACATCATGAAGTGATTATCGCAGGAAGTTTACTGAACATCCATCATCTCATATAGATATAAAATAAAAGAAAAAGAAAAAAATTTTTTTCCTGGTGGTGAGAACTCTTAGGACTGACTCTCTTAACAACTTTCATATATAACATAGAGCAGTGTTATTATATTCATCATGTTGTACATTACATCCCTAATACTTATTTATCTTATAACTGGAAGTTTGTATATTTTGATGATTTTCATCCAAGGTGGTCACCTAACCTTCACATTGAGCCCACCATATACTGGGTTTGCATAATCTATCTCATTTAATTGTAAACTTCTCTGCAAGATAAGCACTATTATAGCAAATTTAAAGATGAGGAAAAAGACCTGGAAAGGTATGAAATGCACCCAGAGTCACATGGTTAACTTAGTAGTCTCCTGATTCCTCCTTGACCAGTCTCCTTTTGCCACTTCCTGGGAGGGTCAGAGGACAAGAAAGGGAGGCTGTATCAGCAGGGCTGCTGCAGGTGAGGGGTTGGGGTGGAGGGCATGAGTCACACTCCAAACATCACAAATCTGTATGTTTATTGTGATGCCTTTCAGACATATGGCAGAAAAGTGTGCTGCCTCAACAAAATTGATATAGTAAGACAATTTTCTGACAGATGGAAGCAAAACATCATGAGAAGTGCCTTTTCTAATTCCAACAAAGGCTTTATTTGGGCTATTGGCTGCTTTGACTATTTTGAAACATAAAAATTTAAAGGATGGTTTAAATAGCATGCTTTCCTTAAGATTAAACTTGAATTTACTTGGAGGAATGGATATTTTGGTCAAAGAAAGAAGAAGTGAAGCAGCAATCCCACTCCTTGACGTATACCCAGAGAAAACCATAATTTGAAAAGATACAGGACCCCAACGTTTATTGCAGCACTATTAACAATAGCCAGGACATAGAAGCAATGTAAATGTCCATCAACAGAGGAATGGATAAAGAAGATGTGGTATATATATGTATATATATACATACACACACACACAATGTAATATTACTCAGCCATAAAAAAGAACAAAAGAGGGACTTCCCTGATGGTGCAGTGGTTTAGAATCCACCTGCCAATGCAGGGGACACGGGTTTGATCCTAGTTCCAGGGAGATCCCACATGCTGCGGAGCAACTAACCCCGTGCGCCACAACTACTGAAATCCGTGCGCCTAGAGCCCGTGCTCCGCAACAAGAGAAACCACCGCAATGAGACGCCCACGCACCGCATTGAAGAGTAGACCCTGCTCGCCGCAACTAGAGAAAGCCTGCGCACAGCAACGAAGACCCAAAGCAGCCAAAAATAAATAAATAAATAAAATAAAGGAAAGGAAAGAAAAGAACGCATTTAGTAAGAAATCTGTGATTTGGGCTAGATGCTTAAGGACAGACAGCTTAATTACAAATCCAGCTCCATTATTTACTGTGCAAACTTGGACAAGATTCTTCATCTCTCTGTGATTCAATTCCCTCGTCTATAAAATGAGGATAGTAATAGTAATCCTTGAGTAATTAAAAGCATTCAAAACAGCATCTGGCAAATGGTAGGACTTAAAAAGTATTTGCGGGGTGCACTTATATCACTTAAGAATAGTATGTTCAATCAAAGCTGTTTGGAGGAGTGAACATTTAACTTTGACTTTGAAGGGTGGTTGGGATTTCAATGATGGGAGGGCAACACTGATGATGAATGATGGGAGGGGAACACTGATGACAAATGGCATGAGCATGGAGAAATAACGGTTATCATTGGGGAAAGAGAAAATCACACCTTAGTAGGGTCACAGGGCATATAGGAAAAATGGAAGAAAGGGTTTTATGGAGTCCAGCTGCAATGTCCCTCAACAGCCAAATTAAGAAATACACACATTTTTAATAGGTGAAACAGTCTGAAGGTTTGTGAGCAGGGAAATGTCAAGATCAGAACAAGATCGACGGTTTATTTGTCTGTTTTGCATTTCCTTAGTTTAAACATTTTTTTCCCAATATAAAAACTATGCTACTCCATTAAATTGTATCATTAGTACATTTAACTTCTGAGAATTAAACTCCAGAAGCTCTGGAGAGGATGGAAAATGTAAACAGAATGGGTGCCGGCAGGCCTTTCTTCTCCAGAAGCTGATGCAATGGATTCAATCAAACTTGAAGGAGAATGCAACTAGAGATTATCATACTAAGTGAAGTCAGTCAGAAAGAAAAAGACAAATACCATATGATACCACTTATATGTGGAAGCTAAAATATGACACAAATGAACCTATCTATAGAAATAATGTGCCAAGGATTTTAAGGATTCTTCAACAAAGGAGACATCATTTGGGTGTCAGGTGAGTGGGTGTGTTAGTGTCTTCACCATCCTGGAGGAAGAAATTAAAGATTTAACAGAAAAACTGTAACAAAGAGAGTGATTGCTAGACTCCATCTTAAGAAGATGATGAAACTGGAAAAGCTGAAAATGTATTATCTTCATAAATTTTCTTAAGCGCTCTAAGAGGTGAAACACATGAAACATTTACCTTATGACTACCTACAAAGAGCAGATCATTAATATGTACATATTATTGTGTAGGGTTATATGCACAAAACAATGGTTACTATACCTTGGAAATTCACAAATCAAGGTTGAATTTTGCTATATGAGATTTTTGTGCTGACTGTAGTACCAAACTCCCAAATTAAGATGAGATTTGTGGGGCTTCCCTGGTGGCGCAGTGGTTAAGAATCTGCCTGCCAATGCAGGGCACACGGATTCGAGCCCTGGTCTGGGAAGATCCCACATGCCGCGGAGCAACTAAGCCCGTGAGCCACAACTACTGAGCCTGCGCATCTGGAGCCTGTGCTCCGCAACAGGAGAGGCCGCGATAGTGAGAGGCCCGCGCACCGCGATGAGGAGTGGCCCCCACTCGCCGCAACTGGAGAAAGCCCTCGCACAGAAACGAAGACCCAACACAGCCAAAAATTAAGAAAAAAAAAAAAAAATTAAAAAAAAAAAGAGAGATTTGTGCATTTCCAGATTAAGATGAGGTTATTTTTATCTGTGTTTAGTGGGAACCTTTTTTTTAAAGAATGGAAACAGATCTACGGGCTACAAAGAGTTACCTGAGTGGGTCTTTCTGTCATGCAAATGTAGGCAGCAGTGAGACAATCCAGAAGGAACGTTTTTTCTGATCCCACCTGCCCATCCCTGAGGCCCAGGTACACAAAGCTGATATCAAGGGAGAAAGTTGATTATTTGCATAAAATGGCCAGGAGCTCCGAGGAGGGTGGAGACAGAGGCTCCCTGCTGAACCTCTCCCCTCAGAGATTTGTAGTTGGGAGCTCTTTCTGGTTGACTAAGTCCTCTTCTCCCCACTCCCCACCAAGGCAGGAAAGGATACCTAGGGTCTGGAGGAAGACAGCAACTACAGCAACAAATCCCCAATTTCTTTGAGGAACAGGAATGTGGGTTGATGACTCAGGCTCTGTGACAAAATTCCAAGGTTCTTTTGGAGAAGTATCAGCCTCATCCCCTAAGGCTGGGGAGGGCCATTTCTGCATATTGGAACCTCTAGGTGCTAAATGAGGAACAGGGCAATGATGAACACAAGGTAAGTCGGAGGAGTGCTGTCCTCCTTTGGAGTAATTTTGGGGTGTGGGGGTTAGGGAAAGACCTGAGAGAGAGAGAGAGAGAGAGGGAGGGGGAGGGAGAGAGAGAGAGAGAGGGAGGGAAAGAGGTCTTGGATTTCACATTTGGGTGATCTCAAACAACTGTGACTGTTTGCACTCTGAGTTTATGGAGTGTTTCATACTGTTTACAGAGAAAATTCATTTGTTCATTTTACAAATATTATATTGTTACTTTTGTAAGCTTACTGTCTGGGTCAGGGTGAGGAGTAGGTGGAAGAGAAAGAAAACCTATAAAATAGTATCTTAGATCGTGCTAAAACTTAAGGATAAAGATAAGGATAAAAAATGGGGAGTTTATGTGTATAGATAGGTGGTTATTTCTGAGGAAGGCTGCATGGAGAAGGGAAATTTGACTAAGGACCTGAAAAGGAGGTGCGTGGATACTTAGGGAATGTTTCAGGCACCTGAGGTACCGGAATGATCCAGGTACCTGAGAAGGGAGAGTGACTGGCGTCTTTGAGAAATTGTGGGTGGAGTGAGGAGACAGAAAGTGGGAGGTGAGCTCCTTGTGGGCCTTATAGACCATTTTAGGTCCATTGTACGTTTTTTTTAGCTTTTACTCTGAATGAGATTGAAAGGAAAATTTGAAAAATACAGAAAAGTGGAAAGAAGTAAAATAGATGGTTTTGACACCAAAGCCTATAGCTTCTTTGATCATGCTGTGTCTCTCCTTAAATCCTTCAATAGCTTCCTTTGCCAGTAGAATGAAGTCCTAGATCCCAAGCTGGACCTTGCTTCTCCCTCTACCCTCATCTGCTTCTGATTTATCCTCTCACTCTGACTAAAAACTATCAGTTTCTCAAATTTGTACTCTTTATCACATTTTTTTTTCTACGTGACTTTTGCATAAATCTTACCTTCTGCCCTCAAGTGTTCTCTCTTTCTTTGGGCTAATTCCTATATCCTTTAGATCTCAACTTTAATTCAACCTGTGTACTTGCACATAGTCCTGTGCTTAGAAAGTCCCCATGATTGGTTTCACTCTCCTCTGTCACCAACTTGAAATCCTTAATAATTTTGAACAAGGGGACCCACTTTTTCACTTTGTACTGGGCCCTGTACCTGTATGTATATAACTGGTCCTGTTGATCATCTGCTATGCACCACTGCCTCAGTGCTGAGGATACAATGGAGTACAAAAAAGATGTGCTCTCTACTTTTCTTATTGGTGGAAGAGGTAGACATTAATCAAACAACCAGAAAATAAACATAAAATGGCAACTGAGAAAAATGCTACAGAGGAAAGATATATGGAAATTTGGCTTAGTCAGAGAAGTCAGGAGATTCTTCCCTGAGGAAGTGAGCATTTAGTGAGTCCTGGAGGATGAGAAATGAACCAGTCTTTCCATGGCTCCCCACCCCCCTGTCCCCCCCCACGCCCCCCATTTGATAGATTCTCCTGTTCTGTCCCCTCTTTCCACCCTGTACTTCTCTTTTACAATGCCTGTTATTATTACTAATTATTTGTATGATAGCCAACTTTCTAGACAGAATATAAGCTCACAGCGTGTCTCACTTTTCACCACTGTATTCTCAGATCATAGCACAGTGCCTAGTACATAGTGTTTAAGCAATATTTTTGAATGAAAAGACTATGAAATTTTTTGGCTATCATCTTTTTATTCATAAACTTTTTTTCATGTACAATTTAGTAATCTGCATTTTATTTTATTTTATTTTATTTTTTTTTTACCTTTGCTTTTTTTTTTTTTAAGTTAAAGATTTTTATTTATTTACTTATTTATGGCTGTGTTGGGTCTTCGTTTCTGTGTGGGGGCTTTCTCCAGTTGCGGCAAGCGGGGGCCACTCTTCATCGCGGTGCGCGGGCCTCTCACTATCGCGGCCTCTCTTGTTGCGGAGCACAGGCTCCAGACGGGCAGGCTCAGTAGTTGTGGCCCACTGGCCCAGTTGCTCCGCGGCATGTGGGATCTTCCCAGACCAGGGCTCGAACCCGTGTCCCCTGCATTGGCAGGCAGATTCTCAACCACTGCGCCACCAGGGAAGCCCTGCATTTTATTTTATTTTATTATTTTTTTTAAACT